>NW_027663467.1:1012500-1035000 GCF_963989245.1 Nansenia antarctica
TCAAGTTGGCGGCCGGTCTGTTTCATGGTGCGTAGTTCAGGGGTGTACCAGGGGGAGGAGGTGGTGAAGGAGACAGTGATGGTTTTCAAGGGGGCCAGTGAGTCAAGGGAGTCAGAGAGAATGGAGTTGAGTAAGGTGGCATAGTCTTCCGGGTTGGTGGGAGTGGAGTCAGTGGGGAGGGCAGAAGATATGGACTGGGATAGAGTGAGTGGGTTGACAGATTTTATGTTACGGAAGGAGATGGTGCGTTTGATGGGGTGGCGCGGTAGGGGCAGGGGGGCAGAGAAGAGGATGCAGTGGTGGTCAGAGAGTGGGAAAGGAAAAGGGTGGGGGTTGGATATGGGTAGGGAGGCAGAGCAGACAAGGTCGAGTGTGTGGCCTTTTACATGGGTGGGGAAGTTGATGTGCTGGGTGAGGTGGAAACAATCAAGGAGAGAGAGGAAATCAGAGGTGAGGTTGGAGTTGGGTTGGTCGACATGGATATTAAAGTCACCGGTGAGTAAGAGACGGGTAGAAAGGGAAGAGGCAATGGTGAGGAGTTCAGAGAGATCAGACAGAAAAGAGGGGTGTGGCTTCGGTGGGCGGTAGAGTAGGAGTGCAGTTATGGAGTTGGGGAGTGAAAAGGCGAGGTATTCGAAGGATGACATGGGTGGGAGGTTGAGGTCCAGTACAGTGACAGTTAGGGTGAGTTTGTGGAGAGCAGCGAGACCACCCCCTCGCTTGGAGAGGCGGGGTTTAGCGATGTAGGTGTAATTAGGGGGGGTGGCCTGGTTGAGTGAGTAGTAGTCCGAGGGTTGTTGCCAGGTTTCAGTGAGGAGAAGTATGTCCAGGTTGTTGTCCAGTATCAGTTCAGATATGACAGGGGATTTGTTGGAGAGAGAGCGAGTGTTCAATAGTGCAAGGGAGATGGATGGGGGAGCAGGAGGGAGAGAGCGGAGGTTTGAGGGGTCAGCGGTGCGGTGTGGGGTGATGACAGGTGAGCGAGAGGTAGTCCAGAATGAGGGGATGTTTGTGCCTTCAGGGTGGTGTAGAGTCCGGTGTCGATGTTGCTGGGAGCCTCGGTGGATGTAGCGGCGGCGGCGGAGAATGCCTGCCTTGGTGGCGGCGGTGGCAGCAGCAGCAGTGAGGCGATGGTTATGGTTCAGTGAGTGAAGGTCAGTGGCAGTATAGGTGAGTATGGTGGGCGGGGGTCCAGGGCAAAACGATAGGAGCAGCAGGAGGGTGAGTCCAAGTTGGAGATGAAACCAGAGTACAGATGGGAGCAGTTCAGTGGATAGGTTGGGAGTGACTAGTAGTTGGTGGGCAGTGAGTTGTGTAAACATGGCAGTAGACCAGAGTGACAGCGTGGTGTTGTTGTTGTTGTTGTCATCTGTATTGCCAGCCTGGGACTGAACCCGCGCGGCCAGCCAGCCTTACCGTGCCATGCCAGCGACCAAAACCTGCAGTAGTGAGTGAAGGCCGGGAAGGACTGACACTCACCTGCGGAGATGGCAACCCCCGAACCGGGGAGGGAGTGGTGGCTACCTCCCGGCACGGGGGTAGTGGCACAGCACAGCCAGGCCAGCGATGTCTGAGAGCGGCGCGCAGCGGGTCGGTCAGCAACACAAAGCCGGGGGACAGGAACGATGAGGCGGTGAATACTGCAGTCCGGTAGAGGAGGAGATGGATACTGTAGTCCGGTAGCGGAGGCGATGGATACTGTAATCCGGTAGTGGAGGCAGTGAGAGGCGGGAGGTGGCGGGTGGGAAAGCAGCGGAGGTCGGCGAAGAGTCAAAAATACTTGGAAAAGAAAAGAAGAAAAATAAAAAGCGGAGACCTCCGGGGGAAGACGGGCACACAAAACAAGGTAGACGGCGAAAACAAGAAACCAGGACAGGATACAAAAAGACAGGATACAAAAAAGACAAGACTGGGTGACAGAAGCGGCAGTCACAGCGCTTGACGCCAGCGTGCTCTGAACCCGGAAACAGCAAACAGCTACGGCAAACGCAACAGGACTTCTGAAGTTCTACAGCAATAACTGTAAGCAGTTGCAGCACAGCTGCAGCGCGGAATACCACCAGCATCCGTCCAACTTCCCTGCTTTTCCCAGCTTTTTCTTAGATTACAGAAAGGTTCCACCTCTAAGAGGACGGTTCTAAGTCAACGAAAGAGCTTGAAAAGTCAAAAGATACAGCCTAATGTTGGTGCCTGTTCAGATACAAAAGAACTGGTCTGTTAGAAAAGACTACAAGTGATTTCTATTACCTCTGGCCTTTAACGGCAGCAAGCAAAGATGGTCGCTTGACTGTACTGTGACCCCACTACATGAGCTCTCAGATACATATATCACCCATACACCCCAAAAATCTATTACACAGACAATGTTTTTGCAATGTTCAAATATATTTAATTCATAGGCAATTATGCACATCTTTCCATCTTTGATCTTCTCCATAATTTCTAGCATCAAATAAAACATACTACTCTCTATTAGAGGACTTATTGTTAGGGATATTTGAGCTCTGTGGAGGTGTGTCTGGTTCTGCTTACACTGCCTGGGCCAGACCCACCATGTTGTTCTGTCTGTCAAAGACGGTGTAGAACTCCCTGATGAAGAATCTCCCCAGGTCCACAGCCTGCTACTGACACCGCTGCCCAGGCCAGAGTTCTAGAACGCTGCCCAGGCCAGAGTTCTAGAACGCTGCCCAGGCCAGAGTTCTAGAACGCTGCCCAGGCCAGAGTAGCAGCCGTCGGAGTTCTAGAACGACAAGAGCGGAGGAATTTACTGATGGAATTCCACTTCTACTTCAAGAGATTTAAATTAAATGTTGCTTTAGGCATTGGCTGGGTGGGCTGTCAGTAATGGAACCTATGTATGCCAACCAATTGGACCGACCTGGGAAACGTAGGCAGATGCAGGGATGGTGAAAGCATGATAGTTGATCAGGTCACTTCAGGCATAGTCTTGATGTTCTGACAGCTGACAGTACCCTGTGTGAAGAATAGGACATGTTACGCCAGGACCACACCACGGACGTCAGTGTCAGTGGCGCTTGTGCATTTCATTTTAACGGGTTAGAGCAGCCACACAGCGCATGAAAATGATCTGTTGATTAGATTAGATTCAACTTTATTGTCATACAACAAGTACAATACAACAAAATGCAGTTTAGCATCCAACCAGAAGTGCAAATAGTGATATAAGGGCAAGATATAGATATAAATAGAACTGTGATTCCTCGAATGAGAATCAGGCTTGTGTCATCAATGTTCACACAAGCCCGAATTGGAAATTCTCAATTAATTTGTTCTTATGAATACTGAAGGATAGATGATTCACTTACTTAGACAGATATTGTAAATCGATTTGCATGAAGGCTTCAGTTCAATGTAAAAAAAACAACAACATTAAATTAAATTAAGTATCAAACCGGCAACCTTCAGACCTCTAGCTGGCTGCCTTAACCCCTGCGCCCCTTTTACACCTTTTTATTTATCTATCTTACTATCAAACTGTATAGAGTGACTGAAAGAAGGATTTTATTTTAAACTGTCTTTTTATTTTGATAGCCTACATGACAAAGTCTTGGACTCTATGCAGTCCATCAGACTTGCATAGGATAATATCTGGCTAGGTTCAACTGAGACAAATAACCCACATACACTCATCGTATGTGTAAGAGGATATTTTTTTTAGGATTTGTTTACTCCTAAACTACTAGAGTAAAAGACAAATTACATGCTATATGAGTTTAGATCTATGACTTTAGATTTAAAAAAATGATCCTCTTCAGAGTCTCAGATACTTTATTTGTTGATATTTGACATAGACAGTATATAGTGCACTGTAATGGAACATTCCAATAATGATTTATTGAAGGACACAAATCAACAGATCACATCAACACATCATAATCACAAGCATAAATTAATCAAATTTACCTTTAACATTTTATGCTAGCTCTAAGCAGCTGGATTAATGTATTTGTTTAGCCCAATTTGTTTTAGCATCAATGTAAATGTGTCAGAGAAACGTATATACACACCCATAGTCACGGGACAGAAATGCCTGTTTATCAGGGTTAGTCTTTATTATGACCTTTACAGGCAAAATAAACTCAACTGCATAGAGTCAAGACACTTGAATGTGACTGAACTTCAACATGGAGTAGTAAAGAGCTCTACAGGATGTAGGCCTTGCGCCCATCGATGTCCCCTGAGGTGGAGTAACCCATGTCGTTGACGGGCCAGCTTCCTGGACTCGGGGCCAGAGAGGGAGAGGGAGGGAGAGAGAGAGAGAGAGAGAGAGAGAGAGAGAGAGAGAGAGAGAGAGAGAGAGAGAGAGAGAGAGAGAGAGAGAGAGGGAGAGAGAGAGAGAGATGCAGGGTAATATACCTTTTAAATACTTTTTAAAAACCTTGTCAATATTTTTCAAGATCTCACCGCTCTCGGTGACCAACAGCGGCCTTAACCCTGTTGATCCCCATCGATGCAACACTTATCTTCTTTTTACATTAGTGTACAATATGCCTCCTTGATGTTATCAGCGATGTCCATTTACACTGTAATTTAATTGATCAAAAGATAACGTCTCTATATTTGAAGATAAGTGAATATATTTTTGTATCTCTTTCTTATAAATGAAAATGAGCGTCTATACAACATAATCTAAGTGAACAATGTTTTGGCTCAATAAAAAAACATTTGAAATAAAATATAAGGTCTCACTATTACTGCTAATACTGGCTAAACTACTAGTTGTAATTTATATTAGCCGTTGTTTGTGTTTTTACCAGCAGTTTAGTTTACCGTTGGGAGCTATGTTCTAGCTAGATACATTAGCTAGTAGTTAGCTGTGTGCTGTCAACCGTCGACAAGCTGACTAACTAGATTTTGTTGCGGTCGTGAAACACAGCCGGGCATTGCCCTTGTACAATGAATAACTATACAGACCCGTCACCAGGGCCCAGTCTTAGGGTGGGCCAATGAACTGCATGGGGGGGCACAATTATTATTAACTATTTTTGATAATGCAATATGCTATGGTATTCGTCATGCAACACTGACATGCGGTCAATCTCTTCAACAAACTGGTGGACATGAACATTGACCTCTGCATCTGCCACTGGATACGGAGCTTCCTGTGGAAAAGACGACAGTGGGTCAAGATGAACAGCCTTTCATCTCGACCCCTGACCCTCAGCACAGGCGCCCCCCAGGGCTGCGTCCTCTCACCCTGGCTCTTCTCCCTCTACACCAACCACCTGATATCTCTCCACAGCTCAGTCACCTTTATGAAATATGCGGATGACACTACCATAATCGGACTCATAACAAATAATAATGAAGACCATTACCGCGAGCAGATAGCCCAAGCAGTCACTTGGTGCCTCAACAACAACCTCCAGCTCAACTCATCAAAAACACAAGAAATCATCGTAGACTTCAGGCACAGCCCCCCCCCCCAAAAAAACATCAACATCCTTGGAGAACCCATAACCATAACGGACTCCTTCAAATTCCTTGGCACTCACATCAGCAACTCCCTCAAATGGAACACCAACACAGACTTCATCACCAAAAAAGCCCACCAACGACTATTCTTTCTTAGACAGCTCAAAAAATTCAAAGTAAAACAAAAACTCCTCCTTCAGTTCTACACCGCCATCATTGAGAGCATACTCACCTCATCTAGCACAGTTTGGTACGGCAGCTCGGACAGTAAATCAAAAAGGAAACTACAGCAAATAGTAAGGAAATCATCCAAGATCATCGGCACCCCTCTCCCATCAGTTGAATCACTGTATCTCAAACGCACCACAAATAGAGCACATAAAATTATCTCTGACCCCTCCCACCCTACTCACCACCTGTTTCAACTGTTGCCCTCTGGACGGAGCTACCGATCCCTGGCCACCAAAACATCCCGCTTCAAAAACAGTTTTTTCCCCTCTGCCATAAGGACTCTCAACACCTGACTCACTGCACTGTATAAATTGTAAATTGTAAATATGTTCTTGTCTTGTGGTTATGTGTGTTCATGTCCATGTAATAGTCATGTACAATGTGTGTATGTTTTTTGACACTGCTGTTTGAGCTGTACCGACAACAAATTCCACCGACCTAGGTCGTGTGGTCATTAAACTATTCATTCATAGGAGGTGGCAGAGGCTAAATTGGACACGTAGCCTACTGATGAAGATTAGACCTAAAATTATCAGAATGCAGCAAATAACATAACACAGGCGAAGCTGGTTTATTACAAACCTGTCATCTATTTTCTGTGTTTTATTTTTTAAACCACCCGTTTATAGCATGGAGAAGCCAAGTTGTGCATTACAATGCACACAGGTCAATAATTGGCACCAACCCGGCCAGGCCCGGGGTGGCTAATCGTGAGGATCTGGAGTTTTCCCAGTGGGCCGGTCTGGTTTTGGGCCGGTCTGGGCCGGTGTTCAGTCGTGGTAGTACTTGCAAGCCGATACCGTTCTGGGCGGCTGGGCCGGTACCATTCTGGGCCGATGCCATATAAATAGGGTGACCAGATGTCCCGCTTTGCGCGGCTACGGGGCCAGTGTCCATCGCGCCGCAACAAAGCGCCGCAACCACGCGCAATCTATGGGACGTCTTCAGCCATCAGGAAACAGCATTCATGTTCCCATGGCAACAGCCCCACGTGGATATAGGGAGCTGGCTGAATGTGCTAACCACCCGCTGACTCAAAGGGCTCGTAAAGTGAAACTGTGTCAACAATATCTAGTTTTCGTATTTTTTTCAACACCAACTTGAAGTTTTTAAGTACCCACTGGATATAATAAACAACAGTTTAACGATCACTAAATACTGATAATGTGTGCATTGGATTCACTGTTCTCCTTTTATTGGATGCTGCTGAATAAACCAAACAGAATAGGAAACAGAATGGAAATGCATATATATTTTAAAAATTGGATAAACATAGCTCTCAACTCGGCCAGGGGGGGGCGGATGCTACCAGGGGCACCTAAAGTTCGGTCCGGGCCCACATTGTCCCACACAAACATAACATACTCCTTGTCTCATTTGGTTTGTTGGGACCTGGTTACCCTAGTGGTGTCCAGCAAGGGATTGCTGCTATCACAGTAGAAGGCACAGGTGAGCTGTTGTACCAGTGTGGGGACAATGAAGCAAACCCATGACGTAGCGTCCTGTAAATGTAGAGAAGACTGTGGAGAACAGTGAGTCCGCTATTACAGACTAAAATACCAAGGTTGTAATTACATTATTTTAATATAGGCTACTGTAATCGGTTGTGAACTAAAGTGGGCCGGTCTGAGGCATGAAACTCCAGAGCTAAAAATGAGTCCCACTCGCTCCGACCCTGAACCCGGCACACAAGAGCAATAATTAAATTAAATAACCTACGTAACTAAAATTACAAGACTGGCACGCAATCAGTAAACTTGCAAAAGGTGGGGAGGAGTGGGAGGAGGAGAGGGGAGGTGGAGGAGGAGGAGGAGGGGGGGGGGGAAGAGGAGGAGGAGGAAGAAGATGGGGAGGAGGGGGAAGAGGGAAGAGGTGGAGGAGGAGGAGGAGGAAGAGGATGGGGGAGGAGGGGGAAGAGGATGGGGGAGGAGGGGGAAGAGGGAAGAGGAGGAGGGGGAGGAGGAGGAATGCGTGATTGATTAATAAATCAATCTCACTGCTGGGAATTCCATATGTTACCACCTGACAGGTGTCTTAATCTGGGCTACGTGTGTGTGTGTGTGTGTGTGTGTGTGTGTGTGTGTGTCTATATCTGCCTGTGTTCACCCATGCATGTGTGAATGACGCATAACGCAGAGGTCAAAATGTTTATTGTATTGGAGGATTTTTAATGAATGCTGATAGGCGCCGACAGAATATCAGCCGCATTTATGAATAAACAATGTTTATTGCAAAAAAATATTTTACAAGTACCAACTAGGAAGTGGGGCTGCGTTGGAAGGTGGGGACGGCGCCCTAGCGCCCTCTATTGGCCAGCCGCCACAGATGACATTGTCTAAAATTGGTCTATTTAACCTGTGTGTGTGTTTGTTCCCTCGGGAGATGAGAAGGGCAGGAAGAGAGAGAGAGAGAGAGAGAGAGAGAGAGAGAGAGAGAGAGAGAGAGAGAGAGAGAGAGAGAGAGAGAGAGAGAGAGAGAGAGAGAGAGAGAGAGAGAGAGAGAGAGAGAGAGAGAGAGAGAGAGAGAGAGAGAGAGAGAGAGAGAGAGAGAGAGAGAGAGAGAGAGAGAGAGAGAGAGAGAGAGAGAGAGAGAGACCGCGGCGAGGACGCACGAGATCCCGAAAGGGGGTGAGGTGCGGGGAGCCGGGCGAACGGACGGTGCTGAGCTGTGCGGGACTTAAATAAATACTTATTCTACACCTGTTCCTCTGTGTCGACCTCCCTCTGTTTCTAGAGACCCTTACAGGCCTACTGTCATTCACAGGAGATTAATGGTGCGCGTCGTTCTTTTGGAAAACGTGTTTATTTTAGAATATTTATCATATAAATAAATATAAATAATACTCATTACATTGACATTTTTGATCAAATAATGGTTGTGGTAATGTATTATTAGCGACCCCCAAAGATGTATGATTTAGTTTCTCTTAGAGAGAGAGCTGTCAAACACTACTGAATCTACTGGAGATAGAACCTTATAACTCCAACTCGGTTTATGTTTTGTGAGATGGAACCTTTGTATTTTATTAATTACTAACCAAAAAAATTAAACATTTTAAAAATAACACCACACAGGCATTAATAAACACCTAATGGATCAGATTATGTAAAAAAAAAAAAAAAAAAAAGACCAAAAATGGAGATAGAACCTATATAATTCTAACATAGATCTGTTGTGACATCATAAAAGGTGACATAGCAAAGCAGTTTCAGACAGTCTTTCACTTCAGTAGGAGATGTAAGAAGTAGCGAGTAGTAGTAAGAAGTAACAAGAGACAAGAGACGATTAATTAAAAGATGAGTTTTGTTCTAAACCAGCTGAGAAGACGCGAATTTGTCGTCGCGGCTGGCCTGGTAGCTCGCGGCTGGCCTGGTAGCTCTCAAGAGGCCCCTGTTATCACTGAGGAGGAAGGTAGGTTACAGTTAGCCCGTGGATATACAACAACATGACATGTTTTAGTTAGTAATTAATAAAACATCTCACAAAACATAATGGAATGTAAAAACGTTGATGCTCAATATCTCTAAAGTACCCTAAACGGAGATAGTTTTTTTTTGTTTTTTTTTTAAACTTCGAAAAATGTTTTTTTTTGTTTTTTTTTGAAACTTCGAAAAATTTCATCTTTTCTTTTACCCAATGCCGCTTCTGAGACTAACGGGTAGGGATGCGATTAGCACTGGGTCAGGGACAAACGTCGTTGATGCACCTGTTGCTATCAGCACCACTGTTGAGGCCAGTGTTACTGCAGCTGGCATGCGAACGCGAACCGGCACGGTTCTTTGCCGGTGTGAAAGCCCTATATGAGGGGTTCAGCGTCAGTTCGCTTCGGTGCACCTTGCTGCCTGATTGTCTGTCCCTGTGTCATTCACTCTCAACATGGATACAAGTACAATAAGCATTCTTTAGGCGGTGGTAGATTCTCTAAAAACAACATACAGATGATAATTCACACAATATAATACCACGAAAGCGTACAGCACTAAACAATAACATTTATTTGGGCAGCATCATACTCAAACTCAGGCAGAAGGGCAGGGTCCGGCCAGGTTCACAGTCACAGACTGCCAGTGCATCATACAGGTACATCATTCAGCTACTGATGTTACTGATGATGATATGATACTGGTGTGGTCTACCATTTGGTTTTAGTCATAGGCTATTGCTCTCACTTGTACCTTTTGCTAAGTCAAGCATTTAGAATGTAGAGTGCATATTGCGAAATTTCACAACGTCAATAACGCATCGGACTCTAAAAAACGCACGTTTTTTTAAACCTCCGTTGCGAAAGGGCCCCCGCCGCCACCTTGCGGGGGCCCCCGGGATTTTCGGTACGCCACTGGATAGAACCTTATCATTCTAAGCTCATGAAATGTCAATGTCATTATTCCTTCTAGTCCACCGAGTGGACAAAGTTGGACGGTAATTTAGCTACGGCAAGCATGGCTCGAATTTTACAAATCACATTACAGTACATAACATCAACCCACTATAATAGAGTGCATTTATTAGTTCAGAAATGATTACAACACTTGTGTGTTGTTGTGAACCACCTATATAGCCTGTAGAACATTCTAGAAACCCTACCAATAAACATAATCATGTTTGATATTACTAGTCCTGACCGTGGAGGATCTGCCAGTGACTGAGGCGTGTGTCCTGACCCACCCTGTGGGAAACCCAGACCTCGGTCAACCAGACCAAGACTCACCCACTGTCCTCATCTGTGAGGTAAGATCTCCCACTAGGAGAGAATGATGACAGTCTCTAGTCTAGGTGTATGTATGTTAGTAGTACAACGCATTACGTTTATTTTGTATTGAGTATAAAACAGTATTAATGCATTTTAACATTGAGACATATATTTTGTATTGACTATAAAATAGTATTAATGCATTTAAACATTGAGACAAGAAGCTGTCTTCTGTACCCGCTCTCCCAATATCTCAAACTGTGACCCCCCTCCCCAAGAAAAAGTTTCAGGCGCTGCATTTTTCCCCACTTTAAGCCCCGATGCTGGTGCTGCTGAGTAGCCAGTCAGTTTCCCTATCCCCAACCCCCCCTTGTTCCCAGTTATCCTGTGTCTCAGACACCTGACCCTCCCAGCCTGCTTATCTGGGGTTCCCCATCTCTTGCAAGTCTTTCTCCTGCTCCTATTCCTAGCCAATGTGTTCCTCCCTTAGGTGTATCACAACCAATATGGTAAGGGCATTCAACTGCAATCCTTAAGGGCCACAGTCTCTGCTGGTTTTCTTTTTTCAATTGATGTAATGAATCACTGAGAGTGTACACGTCTGGGTTTCCAGATCTAATTCGAAGTATGAAAACCAGGAGACACTGCAGCTCCTGGGGGGTGAAGTTCAAAACACCAGAGGTGTGCTGTGTGAGAACTGATAATATCAGTTATCACACAGCACACCTCTGGTGTTTTGAACTTTGGTCCCACCAAACTATATCCACTAGAGGGCAGCGCCATACATAAGAACAGGCATCCTATATTACAAATGTGGGATTAGAGTGTCATTTCATGTACTTATACTACTGCTATGATGGACCTCTCTGCCACGTGTTTGTATAGGGCCCTATTTAAACTCAATACAGACCCTCCCTCAAAGACTTGCGCGATGCCAGGGATATTCAGCAGTTACCTTGTCTTGCAAGTGTATACAGAACACACTCTTTTTGAGCCAGAGTTGTCCTGTCCTATAGGTTGCCACGGTGTCCGAGAAGTCCTGCATCATGGAGCTGGAGAGGGACCTCTCTCTGCGGACAAGGGAAGTGGCCGACTTGCGGTTGCGTCTGGAGTCCCAACAGGTCTCTGAGGGTGCTGACTCCACTGCCTCACCTCTTCTTGAGGAGGTGATCACACTAAGAGCTCAGCTGGCCTCTCAGGAAGCCAATCAACAGGGTGAGCTGACTGAGCTAAAGGAGAGGATGGGGGCTGAAGAGAAAGCCCACCGTGAAGCACTGGCCCAGCTTCAGGCTTCATCCGGGAGGCTCTCCGGTGACAACGAGCAGTTGCGAATGCGCCTGAGCCAAGGTGAGAAGGAAAATGCAGACATCATAGAGTTGTGGCGCTCTAAGCTGGAATCTGCCATTGCCTCTCACCAACAAGCAATGGAGGGGTTGAAGGTGTCCTTCAGCAAAGGGGAAGGTGCCCAGGCGACAGAGCTAGTAGAGACCAAGAGTGCCTTGGAGAGGCTGAAGGTGGACCACAAGTTAGCGCTGGAGGAGGCAGGGGCCAGGCACAGGGCAGGGGCTGCAGTCTTGGCACAGGAGACAGAGGAGCTAAAATCACAGCTGCTGATTGTGTCAGAAGAGAAGGAGCATCTGGATGAGTCTCTGCGGACCAGTGTGGAGAGTGCTGAGGAGCAGCACCTGGTGGAGATGGAGGATGTGCTGGGCAAACTGCATGCTGCTGAGATGAAGGTAAAGGAGCTGGAAGACAACGAAGCAAAGTTAGTCCAGCAGGTCCAGGACAGAGCCAGAGAGGCCCAAGAGCAGGTGGCAGCTATGGAGGCCCTGAATTCCCAGGAAACTCAAGGTAACTTAGAGCTCCAGAGCCTGAGGACCCAGCTGGAGGAGGCCCAGAGCCAGGCCCGCTCACAGGGCGTCAAGGTGGGCCTACATCCATCTTCCCATTGTCAATCACCATTTCAATCTCCAAATGTATATCCAATCCCATATGTTATAACTAACACATTTGCCAATTGATCATGGAATACATCTGTATGATACTATCTGTTATAGCTTATCCCTTTCATCAAATTCCTTACTTGAATTTATTTTTATTCATTATTACCCTTTCCTCCATATTTATTTTGTTTACTTATTGTCATTTTGTTTTCTTCAAAATGTCCTCCATGTCCATGCATGGTGTCACCATCTGGCCTGTGCTATAGTTCAACGAGTTAAGCTCTGAGTTGGAAGGACAGCAGCAGAAGCTTCTCTCTGTGCAGCACAGCCTGACCTCTGTTCAGCAGGAAAAGAGCTCCTTGGAGCAGGAGCTGGTGAGTTATGGGGCCTACAGAAGGGTGGTGAGGAGCCAGGGGTTGGGCATGGGTGGCATGACTGTTGGGATAGGACTTAAGGTAAGCTCAGGTAAGGAAGAGCATAGCATCATCAGCATGCTAGTGAATGCTACAAAGAATGCAATGTTGTGCTACAAAGATTCATCACATGGTGGTGACACATTCTTCAAGAGGCTAGATGCCTATAGAGGTTTTGACTTATTATATCATCATGGATAAACCATAATTTCAGTCTTTAGTATAAGCATAACTTGGATGTCTCATTATGAATTGTGAGTAATTTTGAGGTGTGTCTTGGAACAACACATTCCAGCATGCACACACATACTAATAACTTTTTTTATTTCCTCAGAAACAAAAACTGGAAGAAAGCACAGATGAGAAGATTAAATCAACACAAACTATGCAAGGTAAATGTATTTACTTGGGTTGATCTTTCATACCCTTTTTGTTTGACAGATCTTACTTGTATGAATGAATGGACTTTATTGTCATTGCTACAGTACAGGTACCAAACAACGAAATTTAGGAGGGGTGGCTCCCCTGGTGTTAGGAAAGGAAAAAAAAAAAAACTTTTAGAAAAAGAAAAAAATCACAAGAAGTTCATGTAGACACATGAAGTAATCTGAATTCAACTCCTTCTTTCAGAGTTGCTTGAGAAGCTTGGCAAAAAGGAGGAGCAATGCACATCTCTCTCCGATGAATCAGAGGCTCTAAGGAGCCAACTTGCAGGTCAGAGCTTTGGCCAGAATTGTGGTGTTTAACGTACAGCACACACACAGTACAAGTCACCATTTATGTGACATTGTTTTTTTGTTCTAGTTGAGTAAAGTGTGAGTAAATTCCAATGAATTGTCTTCCTTATGGGTTATTTTTTCCTTATGGGTTATTTTTCATGGTTAAAAAGGGGACACGTGATGATAAAAAAAATCACAAAATATCACCATTATTGCTCTCCTTGGTGATAAAGTTGTGTTTATGTCCATTGTGTGGGAAAGTTGTCTTTACTGACATGTCCATTGTGTGGGAAATATGTGTATGTTGTAACAAAACGGCGTGTGTTCTTGTTCAGGGACTGACTAGTAGATTTAATTGTGTTTCTCACATTCAGGCCTGGAGAGGAAGCTAAAGGCTGGGGATGAGAAACTTGATCAGATCACAAAGGACAAGGCCCAACTCAAAAGTGACATCTCAGACATGATGAAGTCAACAGGTGATCGCTCAGAACAGCTCACCAAAATGAATGAAGACCTCACTCAAAAAGAAAGGTACATGCCTTTAACAGCCCAAAAATGTTCTGATGAAGTCTCTCGTACATTGCATTTTCAGCAGAGGTGTGTCCTCAAACATGCCAATCCAAATGTTATTTGCTCTGTTGTAGAACAATGAAACGTTAATTTTTATCTTACAAATGTTGATACCTGACTTGCCTTTAGTGTTATTTAAGAAATTACAGTTGTATAATCTTGGGTGATGTTGAAGTGTCTTTACATTGCTTGCTGAACAGAATACAAAATATTCACAAATTACTCATCTTGTACTTGTACTGTAGTTTTAATGCTCATCTCAAAGAGTAAGATGTTGCTAATAAAGCATGTGATAGTTGCTATATTAAAGTAGGTCTCACCATATTTCTATCTTGGTTTATCAGGTCTTACTGAGGTTAATTTTGTCTCCATATGTGACATGGTCTGGTGAAAAAGTCCCCAAGTAGGGCAAGGTAATTTTTCAGTTCAGAGATTATGAAAGTGCAGATTGTAAGCTTTCAAAGGATGTGTCATACATTGAAAAATAGTTGAAGAAGATTTGCTTATTTGAATGTTGGTATCATCTCGTTGAGCTACCTAGCAGCTAAAAAGAAAACATCGCTATACTGACATGTAACTGCATGCTTAGCACATCAGAACACGCTGATAGAACATCAACATAACTACACATAATTAGATGATCACACAGTCCTTGCTTTTGAACATGAACATTTTAAAACATGTTTGTTTAAAAGCCATGTATCTCTAACCCAGTAGCCTAGGAACAGGACGGCTGGCGATACAGTGAATCCAATTCACAAATTATAAGTATTTAGTGATTCTAAAACTGTTATTTGTTATATTGAGTGGGTTTTTCAACACTTCAGACCTCCTATCTGCAAAATTCACTTTTTCACAGACAGACTTATCATGTGCAGCCTGAAGGCCGATTTAAACTTCTGCGTAAAATCGACGCCGTAGCCTTGCCTACGGAGAGGCTTGACGCGCACATCTCCAAAAATGTAAGAACACGTCAGTTTCTACGCAACCATAAGCTCTGTGATTGGTCCGCTTGGTAGCACATGATTCCGACTCTCTCGTCGGCCAAAATGCGGAAGCCATGACAGAAATGTCATTTACTTTTTCTGTAATTACTCATTAATAAAGATTTGAAAAATTATGATAACCATCATATTATCTTAGTTTAGTGTCATTTCAATGCATCATAGAACTTTTATTTACAACAAGCATAACAACAAAAAGATCGCTATTTTGACGCTTTGAGCTTTGAGCTCCGTTGAGTTCCTAACCGGAAGAGGCACAGCACAGGGGCATAGAAAACACACTGCCACCTAGCGATGTGACGGTGTAATTGCAGCGTGGCCTACGCAGAAGTGTAAAGTGCGAGACCCCTTACGTAGATTACGTAAGCTACGCACGTAAATTCGACGCAGTACTTTAAATCTGCCTTTACTTTAATTTAAAGTGAAAACCGCAAATCAGAACATTTTGCAGATAGGAGGTTTTGCGTTTCGGCCATCGATATGATCAATATTCAGTCTATCATTCTTTAAAACTGTTCCATAGAATGAGCCTCTAGTTTGTAGTAGTAGTTTAGTTATCCCCCTCTCCCCCTCCTTTTCCTAGGCAGTTAGAGGAGTTACAGACCCAACTGGCAGAGGAGAAGGAACGGATGGCACGTTCTGAAGAGCAACAACAGCAGGAACTGGGCCGGAAGGACCAGGAGCTGAAGGAGATCACAGACAAACATCAGGGTCAGCTAAACAGCCTGCAGAAGAAAATGGTTGACCTGGTGAGTGATGATCTGGATAAAACATTGAAAGTCAGGGACAATAAGAGGTTGGTGAAGACTACCGAAATGGCTTTGAATGTTATTAGAAATGCCTTTTCTTGAGTGCTGCCACATATTAACCTATAACACATAAATTATAGGGACTTGACCAGACCTTGTCCTGATCATTCTCTCCCTCCCTGTCCCTTTCCTAACAATTGGTGATGTAATTAGTTAAAATGTCTCTCTTCTTATGCATTGTATAGGAAAAGCATGTGCAGCAGTGTGAGACCCAGGCCAAGGAGCTTGAGGCCTCTCAGGAGAAGGCCCTGTCTGCGGCCTCAGAGCGCCATGCACAGGAGCTTCAGGGTCAGGCTAACAAGGCGAGGCAGGAACTGAGCATCTCCAGGGAGAAAACCCAGGAGCTGGAGAGGCTGGTATCTGACTTGCAATCTTATAAGGAGAAGGCCCGGGTAAGCACCAACTTATCATAGCATCATATTGTTTGTCTCCAGTGTATTAGAATCACAGATTCTGTGGAGGTGCTGCCTTTTAGTACCAAATATCCACCAATGCAGTGTTTCCTCTATATGCATTTATTCGTGGCGGGCCGCCACGAATGAATTTCCTCCGCCACTAATTGATTCAGACAGTCCACTTTGATTCAGGCTGCGCAGAAAGGCAGCGAGTTATTATGACCGGAGAACAGAAAAAAAGCAGATTGAAGCTAGATTTAGGCCGCTTCCAGACCTACATTTCGTTACGATTTAGGGCGTAGTTAGTTACAATATGTTACAATGTTGCAATTAACCTCGTCGTTTGTGTTCGCACTGCAATCGAGACTGAATCGCTCTCAACAGGCGCGAGGCGACGCGCTTTCAAAACAGTTTTGTGATTGGTCCGAATTTAGCGGGACATTTGGATTTCTCTTTTAGCCCGTCGCCGGTGCCTTTAATCCCGTATCCTAATCGAAAATGCAACATCATCAGCGACGACTGTGGGTTATTGCATTTACTGCTGTTCTCTGGTTCATGTTCTTATACCAGTGCTCAGTATAGAGTATTTTAAATGAACATTCGTAATGTATGTCTCTGATATTCATGGTCAACTAAATAAGCCTATTTTGTGAAACAAATAATGTTCCCGCTAATGGGTTAACCGAGCATTCTCGCACCTAACGTGCAAGCACCTAGCTTCGAACTATTCATAGCAATATGCTCGGGGCAAAAATAATCTATTGCCTCTAAAAATCACCACGAACAGAACGGCGGAGGTACGGGTAAGCAGGGCTCATGTTGGTGTCCTCAAAGGTAAGAGTTGGTTTTCTTTAACTCAACTGATAGCATTACCTTGCTGTTGTTGTTTACCGAATGCTCCATCTGACTGTCACGCTGTGATTTTACTTGTGTAAACAGTTAATGAGTAACGTTAGCCGGTTTTGTGCGTGTACTCTCATGTAGGCCTACTTCGTATTGATCTTTCTCTGTGTGTGTGTGTGTAATGCGCCTTCCGCATGTTCCGCTGCAGCTGTAGGATTGGTATTTGATCACCTTCTATATAAAATCACCTGCTCGGCTTTAATGACTTAACCGCTATTTAAGAAATTATAATTGTTGCCACCCTCTAGTTTTTGGTGAAATTACGTCTTTGTTTTGAGCGCCAGTGCGCATTGCGCGCGAAAAATTAGCGCTCCGCCACTAATATGAAAAATCCTCGAGGAAACACTGCAATGGCCATGTTTTGTGCTGTTAAGTAATGTTTGATTGTTGTAATGCAAACTGTGATTCCCACATGTAGTGGCTATAGACATACAGGATGTTCACATTTTGTTGCCTCAGAGCCTGGAATCTGATTTTATTGTCTTTGTTTCACTGATCTAGACAGCAATACAGAAATACAAATTCTAAATATTTGTAGTAGTAATTTATAAAATAAAAATAAAAAAATACCTGTTTGTAAGAGACCCCCCTCGCTGTGGCTCAAATGCAAATCAATAATTGTGTTTGCAACAATGAATTCAAGTGATGCTAGAAATGTGTTTCTTTGGCTTTACTACAAAGCATTACTTTTATTGCAAACCCAGCACACTGGTGCACCTTGTCCAATGTGAAGAATAGTGGTAGCTGCATCATGTTATGGGTGTGCTTGTCACTTGATCAGGGGTCAAGAGAAAGTTGAGAAATTTGCTGAGTTGGTAGTGACATCCTAATCTACACAGTGTGTAATTGTTTTCTATTAAAATCGGGGACCCTACAAGGACAATGATATTCATTCCGATATCACATGAACTATTATCCTTGCACTCAGATGGACTCAATTCATCTGAATAAATTGTTGAATAAATGTTTGCATTTTAGCTAATTTTAGGAGCGCCACAGCAAGGGGGGTGTAGACCTTTGCAAACAGGTCTTTACTTCACTTTGTAAGTGTCCAGTAGGCTGTGTAGATCAGTGTGAAAGAAATCCTAATTTAATGTATTTCGATTCCAGCCGCTGGGGCAAAAAAAGATGAAAATGTTCAAAGAGGGTGTAGCCTTTCTATAGGCACTGTATATACACTTTATACTACAAATGTCATTGCACATATTTTATTAAGGTTGCTCACCCTGCTTCCTTCTACTACATATTTTGGATGTGTGTAAGAAAATTTGCCTTTGGTCAGGATGGGTGTGAGAAAATGTTTATGAATGTTGGAACCCAGCTCGTCCCTTCAAATGCCCTAGCAGTAATCATAAATGTTCATGTTTATGTTACAATTAACAACCAGCAAATTATGGTCCTAATATTCATCTTCATTTCAGCATTTTCTGTGTGGCTATTTTTTTTTTTTTATGGGCTACTTTGAAAGCAGGGGTACTATAAACTGATGCTTGGTGGTGGTTTTAGTTTACCACCTTGCTCTTATAGATGGAGTTTGATAAACGTATGTGTGACTTGTGAGTTTGTTTTGTAATTGTACCTCAACTTCTTAAGAATCTTGATTGATTGAATGGAACTGCTCTGATCATTTAGCATAGTGTTTTGGATGCAGTATGCATTATGCCATATGAAAAGGCTAATTGATATTTCAACCCATGAACTGCTCTCCTGGTTTAGTCAGTGTTTATCCTGTTTTACGTACATGCAAAATGTAAGTAATGGAAAAGTAGACACTTTGGTCCTTGAGAAATCACTAACATAGACCTAAAAAGAGTTGCCATCACAATTATAATTCACACACAAACCCATACTCTCAATTGAAAATGTTTGATTGCTGTACCCCTGTTTTCAATGTATTTGTTGTAAGTTCAGGGTGGTGTCTGCTGTGGTATCTTTTTCCCCATAATGTTTATGCTTGCACCAGCTTAACCCTTCCAGTTGCATTTTATTACTTTTGTTCATTTGCTTTACTTCATTTTTGGTTGTGTTCACTTCACCTTTCCCCTTTTTCTTTCAACTTTTTTCCCTCAGTCTCTTTCTGCTGAACTTGACTCCTCCAAGCAGGACGTTGAGCGTTTGTCTGCAGACCTGCAGAAGCAAATCACAGCTCTGGATTGTATATCTAAGGAAAGTGCTACGTTCAAGGCTCAGAAGGAGAATCTTGAGAAGCAGCTCTCAGATGTACAGGCCAATCTCTCTGCCTCTGAGGCTTGTCACAAGGAGCTCTCATTCAAGACAGAAGAACTCTTGACATTTAGGGACAAGCTCACAGAAGATCAAGATAAACTTTTGACCACAAACCAGCAGTTAGATAGAGAGAAGGCTTCACTGTCCAAAGAGGTGGAGAATCTGAGAGCTGTTGTTCAGGAGGCACAGGTCAAAAACACAAGCCTGAAGAATGCTGAAGCTGAGCACCAAGCCCAAATTGAAGAGCTTCAAAAGGTCAATACAGAGAAGAATGCGGTCCTCCTGAAGTACCAGCAAGAGATTCAGCAGCAGGAGACTAAGAGGGAGGAGCTATCAAAAACTAAGAGGGAGGAGCTCAAAGGCCAGGCAGAATCATCTGCAGAGGCAAAGAAGCTTCTTGAATCTCAGCTGCAGGCTAAAGCCAATGAGCAACATACACTGACCTCTGCTAAGGATGCCCTCTCTAAAGAAGTACAGGACTTACAGACAAAACTGTCAACTGTGACACATGAAAGGACTACTCTCCTGGAGTCTGAATCCAATCTGAAGGCAGAGGTTGCCTCTGTTTGCATTGAAAGAGATACAGTGGCCTCTGAACAACATCGCTTGCTTAAAGAGGTAGAACAATTTAAGGCCACTCACACTGGATTGATAGCTGAGAAACAGGGTCTGCTTGACGAGAAAGTCCAACTGCAAGCCAAAGTACAGGACTTTACTCAACAATCTCTCACTGGAGACAAGGCCATGGATGAGATGTCTTCCAGCCTTAACAATGCTGCACAGGAAATAAAAGCCTTGAATGCAGAGGTTAAGGCCTTGAAGTCTGAACTGAAGCAGAGAGACCAGGCAAAGGGGGACTTGGCTGGAGAAAAAGAGTGTCTGTCTACCAAGCTGGAAGAGCTTGGCAAAGAGGCCTCCTCCCTGGCTAAGGAGAACATGGACCTCCCAGCTGTACAGTCAAGGCTGGAGCAGGACATTTCCTCTCTCCGCAGCAGCCAAGCGAGCGGTGATGGGGAATGCTCAAGGCTCCTTAGTGAGGTAGAGAAGCTGCGAGCTATCCAGAAAAGGCCTGTGGCACCTGTTGCCGTGGTGCCCGCCGTCACGCCGGCCGCCAGCCCCACCCCCGCCGCCGGGCCGGCCCCTCCCCCTCCCCACTCGTGCAGGCCACAGCGGAGGCCAGCGAGGCGGCCAGGGCCCCCGGGCCCTCAGACACTAAAGAGGCCCGGCCCCTCCCCCTCCCCACTCGTGCAGGCCACAGCGGAGGCCAGCGAGGCGGCCAGGGCCCCCGGGCCCTCAGACACTAAAGAGGCCCCCCTCAGAGCGGGGCCGGAGGCGCCCGTCTCAGCCGAGGGCAAGAGCCCCCCCGAGCCCCAGACACACAGCCTCTCTAGGAAGAGTCCCACTACAGGTATGGAGGGAGGGAGGGAGGGAGGGAGGGAGGGAGGGAAGGAGGGATGGATGGGAGGATGGAGGGAAGGAGGGGTGGAGGGAGTGAGGGATGGGTGGATGGAGGGAGGGAGGGATGGAGGGAGGGAGGGAAGGAGGGAGGAGGGAAGGAGGGAGGGAAGGGTTGTTGAAAGTTTTTTTTAATGGAGTCTTAGTCGAGAGGTTGTTTTAATAGTTTTAGTAGTATGACTTTTAAGATGGTCTATAGGAACAGTATTGTACAATTTTAAGTGGACAGCCTGAAATTGTTGTTTGTCAGATTGTAATTGTGATGTTGGCCGTTGTGATACATTATGCTTTCATTTAATAATAGCCAATCAAATGCACATATGAAAATATGAATATATAATTAGGTCTAAAAGGGTTAATGAGACTGGTTAATTATACAGATTATACAGCTATTGGCATGAGCGTAAACTCCTCGCCCCTCCCCTACTGTTTCCACATGACCTTGACCACTGTGAAGGTTGTGGAATTGTCTTGTTTGTACTGATTTGAATGAATGTCTTAATTTAGAGTTAGACTTCTATCATTCTGTACCTAACTAGTTTTCCTCATCTCACCTCTCCTTCTTTTTCTCCCTATCTCTCTCCCTCTCTTTCTCTCCCTCTTTCCCTCTCCCTCTCTCTGTCTCCCTCTCCCCCTCTCTCTCCCTCCCTCCCTCTCTCCCTCTCTCTCTCTCTCTCTCTCTCTCTCTCTCTCTCTCTCTCTCTCTCTCTCTCTCTCTCTCTCTCTCTCTCTCCCTCTCCCTCACTCCCTGATTGGTCTAGATCTGGCCGAGGCCAATGGGAAGCGCCAGTACAACCGGGACTTCCTGCTGGGCTTCCAGTTCACGCCCGCCTGCGTGCAGAAGCCAGAGGGACTGCCTCAGATCAGTGATGTAGTGCTGGACAAGGTGTGTGTGTGTGTGTGTGTGTGTGTGTGTGTGTGTGTGTGTGGTCTGTGTGTGTGTCTATGTGAGTGTGTTTTAGACAGTGTGTGTGTTTGTATGTCAGCCAGAGCAGTGAGGAAGGCCCTGAACCCTCTACCAATATGGCTCAGTCAATATTGAGCTCTAAAAACGGAGAGGAATATGTGGAATATGGGAGCAATGGAAGCTGTCTTCTTCCTCCCTCAGAGGGGAACTCTTTGTTTGTAAGGAGCAAACTACTCCATGAGTCTGGCTTATTCAGTCAATAAACATGTAGATAGATTTTTTCTCAGCAGCCCCTCCAGAGTAATGAGTTTGTCTACACACACACACACATACAGTTATGAGTACAGTGAGGTAGTTTATTTACAGTATCTAATGTGTATGACATGTTAGCGTTTAGAGCACCAGTGGGTTAGATCCTAATGAGAGGGGGGGAGGGGGTTGAGGAGGATGAGGAGGGGGGAGGAAGGGGAGGGTCTGGCCGGTCCCGCCCCCCCCCGGCTCAGAGTAGAGGTTCACTGCTGTCTTCTCACTGCTCCCCCTGCTGGCCTGTTCATTGTGTCTCTCTGTCTCTCTCCCTCCCTCTCTCTCCTTCTCTCCCTCCCTCTCTCCCTCCCTCCCTCCCTCCTCCCTCTCCCTCCCTCCCTCCCTCCCTCCCCCCTCTCTCCCCCCCCAGATAAACCAGAACAAGGTGCCGGTGCGGGGGTCCGTGGACTCCAGGGTGATCTCTCGGGGTCCCGACTTCACCCCGGCCTTCGCAGACTTTGCCGGCAGGCAGCTGGTCGGAGGCCGCGGCGCCGCC
>NW_027663467.1:1040000-1102500 GCF_963989245.1 Nansenia antarctica
GGCATAGAAGAGATGGACTGAAGACGTGCTGGCCGGAAAACGTCTGTTTGGTGCTAGGACACTTTGGTTTCACCGACTAAAGGCTTAAGCCTAGTCCTCGACTAGATCACACTTTCAATGTAAAACCTCCATTGAAGATGCTTTTTTAGTCTAGGATTAGGCTTACGTCTTGTCTGGGACACCGGGCCCATTGTGTTACAGTTTAAAGTTGTTGCAACTGTTTGTCCCTTTTCATGGGATTCACTTTCACACAGACTTAACTGAGAACTGGTAACATCATCCCTTTTTCCTTCATTTCCGCCGGTGTTGATTCTCCCTCTGTTCTGGACTTCCTGACTGAGTTGGGATTTTGATTTCCCTAAAGGAACCAGACATTATAGCTCACTGTTATTATTGTTTAAAAATAGATTTCAAATGTCCTTTTTTTTATTTTATGTCGGTCGATAGAGTAAATACATCTATTGATCTGCTCACACCACTGTGTTTTCACAACATCGCTGACCCCCTTTTTGCTTGCTTTTGGCCGTCATAAGATCAGGCTTTAAATATATATTTTTATATATACTGTATATATATATATATACTATAATATATATATACTATAAACTGACAGTTATAATACCTCTAACCTAAGGAAACGCACTCGAACACCGCTCTGTCTTTTGTTCCATCGTGCCCCCCCTAAAAGGCTCTGTTGGGTCTCGGGGGGGGGGGGCAGTAGAGCAACAGAACCACTCTCTCTCTCTCTCTCTCTCTCTTCCAAGTCGTAAAAGTTGCACAGTTGCTTAATTGGGTGTAATGAGAGGAAATGGCTGTGGCTGCTGTCCTGCTGTCCTGCTGGAGGAGCTGGTGGGAAGATGACGGTGTTGTGTTGATGGTTTGGGAAATTACCCTTGACCCCTCGCTGTCTCTCTCTCTCTCTCTCTCTCTCTCTCTCTCTCTCTCTCTCTCTCTCTCTCTCTCTCTCTCTCTCTCTCTCTCTCTCTCTCTCTCTCTCTCTCTCACCCTAGCCACGCATGGACCATTACTTCAATTACATGGAGAAAATCATCAAGGAGCGCAAGACATCGTCACGGATACGGTTTATGCTGCAGGACATAATCGACCTGCGATTGGTGAGTGTGTGTGTGTGTGTGTGTGTGTGTGTGTGTGTGAGTGTACAGGTGCGTGTGTGTGTGTGTGTGTGTGTGTGTGCATGTGTACGCGTGCGTGTGTGTGTGTGCACGTGTATGTGTATGTGTGTGTGCATATGCGTGTATGTATGTATGTGTGTGCGTGTATGTGTGTGTGCGTGTATGTGTGCATGTGTATGTGTGTGTGCATGTGTATGCGTGCGCGTCTTCTAACGGTGGTGGTTTTCTGGTCTCTGGTCCGCGGTGCAGCACAACTGGGTGTCGAGGCGGGTGGACCAGGGCCCCAAGACCATCGAGCAGATCCACAAGGAGGCCAAGATAGAGGAGCAGGAGGAGCAGAGGAAGGTCCACCAGCAGATGCTCAACAAGGACTCCGGCAGCAAGGGGAGGAGGCCAGGTCAGTCAGGCTCAGGACCCACGTAGAAATCCTCTTTAAGGCTTAGAGCACAGCCAGGCAGGGAGACAGGCAGGCAGGGAGACAGGCAGGCAGACAGGCAGGCAGGGAGACAGGCAGGGAGACAGACAGCCAGACAGCCAGACAGACAGACAGCCAGACAGACAGACAGGCAGGCAGGCAGGCAGACAGGCAGGCAGGCAGGGAGACAGACAGACAGCAGACAGACAGACAGAGAGACAGACAGACAGAGAGACATACAGTCGAACTCACAACCTCCAAATCTACAGTCGAACTCACAACACCAGCCCTACATCTCTCTCTACCCCCCAGCCGTACATCTCTCTCTACCCCCCAGCCCTACATCTCTCTCTACCCCCCAGCCCTACATCTCTCTCTACCCCCCAGCCCTACATCTCTCTCTACCCCCCAGCCCTACATCCCTCTGTACCACCCAGCCCTACATCCCTCTCTACCCCCCAGCCCTACATCCCTCTCTACCCCCCAGCCCAACATCTCTCTCTACCCCCCAGCCCTACATCCCTCTCTACCCCCCAGCCCTACATCCCTCTCTACCCCCCAACCCTACATCTCTCTCTATCCTCCAGCCCTACATCTCTCTCTACCACCCCACCCTACATGCCATTATGAGTATCAGGTGGAAACACTAACCTTGTCACCAATTTCCTTTCAGAATTTTGAACAAATGTACATTAAACTCCGAGCAGCTGTGAAGTCCAAACCACAGTGATGTCACCGGTGGAGGAGAACGGAGAGGGTCCGACATTTTTTACAGTCTCAACGTCTTGCCACATTGATCAGAGACATTTGAAAGAATTCGCAGAATTTGAAAGCCACGATAATCCCCACTTCAGTGTGTTTTATAATCCTACCGAAGCATTTTATTATCTTTTTGATTAAACACAAATCCTCTGAATAACCTGCATCCATTGTTTGTGTCTGCCACCCCCCACCCCCCAAACTAATGCCATCGTCTGGTGCTTGTTTTCTGCATAATGTGCTCATTGATGTGGTATTCAGGCTCATGGTTATAAAGGATTGCAAGATACAGTATGCCTTCTATCCTATGAAACATTATATTACATAACACAGTTACACATTTGCCCTGGCAAATCATTGTCAAATTATTGTGTTTTACCTGTTCTATGTGTTCTATGTCACTCCCCGTTCTTCTCCCCGCGGCCCCTCGTTGGGCTGCACCCCCACCTGCTGGAATTGCTTCGCAAACTGTTTATTTCACTCAAACACATAGCCTACCTATAAATAGTACAAACCAGAGAAACTGATATCGGATGCAGTGGTGTCCTGAGTACCATGTTGTACACACCTGTTCTTGAATAAGGTTAACTTGAATCCTGGATGGCATTCCCATTATTCATTAGTTAGGTTACCACATATTGGCGACGAGGATACTGGAGGGACATAAGGACACGAAGTCAAGAGCCCGAGTGAACGAGTATGCTGGACGGGAGTTCAAGTTCAAGGTGGCGGTAGGACTGAATCGGATTGTTGCTAGCTAGCGAGCTAACGAGCTACGGTGGACAAAGGAAGATTCAACGGAGGATTTAAGGTAACGGGAACATGAGTGCGTTGCTAGGGACCCTATCAGCCTACGAAGCTAAGGACCAGACATGGGAGGAATACTGCGAGATACTGGAGCAGTTTTTTGAGGCAAATGACATAGATGATGGGGATAAACAGAGAGCTATTCTCATCAGTGTAGTGGGGCCAGCCACGTACAAACTCATGAGGAACCTACTTAGTCCAGAGAAGCCTAGCTCGAAAACGTACCAGGAACTAGCGACGTTAATGAAAAATCACTACAGTCCGAAACCCAGTGAAATTGTCCAGAGGTATACATTTGACTCCCGCACTCGCCAGCCTAATGAGACCGTCAGTGCATTCGTAGCCGAGCTAAGAGAGTTGGCCCAGGATTGTAACTACGGTGCTACCCTAGAACAGATGCTGAGGGACAGGTTGGTGTGCGGGATAAATGAAGATCGGATTCAACGACGTTTGCTAGCTGAAACGGACTTGACATTTGAGAGAGCATACAAACTTGCTGTAGCTGCAGAAACCGCTAGCAGAAACGTTCACGACCTACAGGCTAAAGCCGCGTGTAACCAGGTGAGGACCGAGGGCGCACCAGGGAGGAAGGACGAGAGACGTTACGAAGATGTTAACCGGAGACAGAGAGAATGTTACCGATGTCACGGGACAAAACACAGTGCCGGTGAGTGCAAGTTTAAAGATGCCAAGTGTCACGGTTGTGGGAAATTAGGCCATATAGTTAAAGCTTGCCGTAATAGAAGCAGAGATGACGCACGCGCCAGTGTAAACAACGCACCCAGAGCAGAGTACAGGGGCGCACGTCCACACCGCTCCCACAATGTGCGCGAGAGAGCAGAGGACGGGGATGAGAGTTCTGATTCAGAGGAGGCATTCACGTTAACCTGCTTGAAAACGGAAACAACGATTCAGAGAGTGAAACCTTTTGTTATACATATTGGAGTAAACAAGAAGACAGTAAATTTCGAAATTGATACAGGATGCAGTGTGAGCATTATGAATGAGAGCAAGTTCAATGAGACGTGGGGAGAAAAACAACGCCCCCAAATAAGACAAACCAAACTCAAACTGAAGTCATACACTGGTGAACAAATCAGTGTAGTAGGTGTAGCAGAAGTGGAGGTGAGACATGCACAGCAGGTGAAGTCATTACCTCTAGTAGTAGTGAAAGGTGCGGGACCTAGCTTATTAGGAAGAGGGTGGCTGGAAGCCATAAAGCTGAAGTGGGATGAAATAAAGAATGTGAGTACAGAGGCACAAACACTACAGGAAGTACTCATTAAAAATGAGGAAGTTTTCAAAAAAGAGCTAGGCATGTTAAAAGGCATGAAAGCAACAATTCGGGTGTCTGCCGAAGCCTGTCCAAAATTCTATCGCCCTCGCTCTGTTCCATATGCCATGAGGTCCAAGGTGGAAGAGGAGCTGGACAGACTGTTGAAGGAGGGCATAATATCACCAGTTAAGTATGCTGAGTGGGCAGCACCCATAGTCCCTGTGTTGAAGCCAGATGGTGCGGTCCGGATATGTGGGGACTACAAACTCACAGTAAACAACACATCCTCTCTAGAACAATACCCAATCCCCCGTGTCGAGGACCTCTTCAATGCCCTGGCGGGAGGAAAACAGTTCTCCAAGCTTGACTTAAGCCACGCCTACCAACAAATTGAGATGGAGGAGGAATCAAAGAAGTACCTAACAGTGAACACACAGAGAGGCCTGTTCACCTACAATAGGCTACCATTTGGAGTATCATAAGCACCAGCAATATTCCAAAGAATGATGGAGAGCCTACTGCAGGGCCTGCCCCAAGTAGCAGTGTACTTGGATGACATCATACTCACCGGGAGAGATGAAGCAGAGCACCTGATGTGACGGCCCTGGCCCCATATTGTGTCCTGGCCTGTAATAAACATCTGTTTCCCTGTCTGCAGAGAGTACTCCTGCTGGACAGGGTTGCTAATCAGTGGAATGCGGGTCAGCTGGTGGACAGCTGATTGTGCCCCACCTGGTTCCAGGATCCAGGGCATAAAAGATCTATGCAGGCCTCAGTATTGAGGCCCCCTTCTAGGCACCATTATTTTCTATTCTTTGTTTATTCCTTGTTTCACACCATGCAACACTCACCTCACCACTTTCCACTACACTCACATTACACCACTGATTTACTGACTACCACACCTCATCTTATTATTGGCCTCATTTAGTTTACAATAAACATTTTCTTATCATTACTTACTAAGATCGTGTGTGTGTCTCCCGTTTTTGTCATGGTCATGAGCCTGGCCGTGACAAATTGGGGGCTCCGTCCGTTTTCGTTTTTCTAGCATTATTTTGATCACCTTTTGGTAAGTAAATATTGCTTTTTTTTCTATTGAATTCTACCCGGTCGTTTGACTTTTTTGCTTAATTGATGGTTAAAACATTGTGGTTCATTACTTGTGGTGCGACTCCCATGGCTTGTTGCCTTGATTGACAGGGGGTGCCTTGTTAAGTTAATAGGCGCGTGTCTCTGTTAGTAGCCTAGGCAGAGATTTTGGTGAATGAACTGCAAACTGGTGTCGTAGTCGATTCCCCACCAGTTCAAAATGATCGCCTGCGGGTGTTTTTTTTTTGAAAGCCTTGAGTGGCATATTAAGCATTTTGGAGACACACTTATCGCATTTTTGTATATAATAGCCTATTGTTATTTGATCTGCGCGATCGTTTTGTTTGTAATGGTGCTTAGATAGTTTTTTCTATTGGGGCAAGAGGGTGTATACAATTGGCTGTCAGTTGCGCACATGTAGGCTACGGGGCTGCCCTGGTAGGCTTACGGTCTCTCTCCTTTGAGTCTGGCTGAGCGTTTTTCTGTAGTGTTGCGGTACGGCGGCTAGAGCAATTGTCTCGGGGACACATTCTTAGCTGTCAGGTGGGCGACCAGCTTGCTGGGGGTCTAACCGGGCTGACGAGTTAGTGTTTAAAGATCCTCCCGCTAACGCATGAAGACTAGGGTTGAGCTTACTCAGTCAGGTCCTGGGGTAGGCAGTCAGATAGGGGCATGCTCCGTTGCGAGGTTGTCAATTTCCTCTGATGCGCGCTGAGTTGTCAGTGTATACGTCATCTTGGGTCCATAGGCCTACATTGTCCTGTACTTAATATTGTGATTTAATTAAATAAAAATGTCTGGAGTAGAGGGGTTTATAGCAGCTCCATCCTATGACTTATTGTACCGTTTTACTAAAGCTCAATTGTTATTGGTTGCAAAACATTATGATGTAGCGGTGGTAGAACAAAAGAAACATGAGCTTAGGGCATGTTTAGAGTCGAAACTGGTCGAGATGGCAATTTTGCCACAGCCTGTCAAGGGTTCATCTTCGCTTGTTGCTAAGCACCCTTTTACATTTGACCAGGAAAAAGAATTGCTCAAACTGAGATTAGACCAGGAATTTGCACTTGAGAAAATGAAATGTGAAATCCAAATGCAAACTGTGGAGTTAGAGAGACATAGGTTGAATTTGATTGAAGGCGGTAAAATCAGTAGTGAAGTCTTAAGTAGTGGGGGTTCTTTTGCTTCCAGGGGAGCAAATAGAGGCTTATTTGATATAGCAGGAAACTTGAAACTTTTACCTAAATTTAATGAAAGGGATCCTGACTTGTTTTTTCGTTGTTTGAGCGCGTCGCTGACACTCGTGGTTGGCCAGATGCTGAACGCACCCTCATGTTACAATGTGTTTTTACAGGTCGAGCACAGTTGGCATATTCGTCCCTGAGCCGTGAGGATTCTCTGATTTATGAGAAAGTGAAGTCTGCAGTGCTTAAATCTTATGAACAGGTTCCGGAGGCCTACAGACAGAAATTTAGGAATTGGAGGAGAAACAAGAGTCAGACACATCTTGAGTTTGCAAGAGAATTAGTTTTGCATTTCAATCGCTGGTGCAAGGCGTCTGATGTAGATGATTTTGATGATTTGTGTGATCTGATTGTACTGGAGCAATTTAAAAATGCTATTCCCCAGAAAATAGCCACTTATATTAGTGAAAAGCAGGTGACTACTCCTGCTGAAGCTGCTGCGTTGGCAGATGATTTTACATTGACTCATAGCAGGGGTAAGTTTGGAGAGCCGCGCACGTTTGGTGAGTCTCGCGCTTATGTGCCAGAGCCTGGGTTTCAGAGGAGTACCTTTGGTTTTGATATGCCACCTGCTGGTCAGTCAGTTGCAACTGATTTTGGTCGTAGAGGTCAGAATAGTTCAAGGAGTTATGAGAATCAGAATAGTTCAAGGAGTTATGAGAATCAGAATAGTTCAAGGAGTTATGAGAAAGTGTGCAGTCACTGCCATAAAAAGGGGCATGTTAAATCTGAATGCTATGCTTTAAAGTCTAGAGGTAAGCCTTGGGCTCCAGTGTCTCATGGGGATGGGGCTAAAGGGGCTGGTTGCGCGGCGCCGGTGGTGCAGCGGGTTAAGTCTGCTGCCCAAGCCTGTGATTCGCTGTCCCAGGTGCGCTCTACACATGTTGAGTCTCCACAATCCTCTGACCTTGAATCTTACTTGCCATTCCTTACAGATGGTTTGGTGTCCCTCGTCGGTGGGGATGAGAAGGTCCCAGTAAACATTTTACGGGATACTGGGGCATTTGATTCGTTTATTTTAGCTTCTGCTTTGCCATTTTCTGATGCCTCTGACACAGGTGACTCCATTCCCATTCGTGGTATGGGTTTGGCTGTATTGCATGTTCCTCTGCACAGAATAATTCTTTCATCTGATTTGTTTCAGGGTGAGATGACTGTGGGTGTGCGCCCAGCGTTGCCCTGTGAGGGGGTGACCATGATCATGGGTAATGGCTTGGTTGGTGCACGAGTGTGGGCAGATGTGGCGCCACCTGTGGTGGTTACGTCTGTGCCAGTATTTAAAAGCAAGCCTGATGAAAGTGAACGGGAGTTTCCTGAGGTGTTCACTGCGTGTGCCGTAACTCGTGCCATGAGCCGTGCCACGCCTGACCCTGACAAAATGGTGGATGATGTGGAGCATGTGATATCACTGTCTGATTTTCCCCTGTCTGTCCCTCACAGTGAACTGGTGAGAGAGCAGCGGGCAGATCCAAGTCTGAAAGAGCTGTTTGAGGGAGCTCTCCCTGCTGGGGGGGTGAGGAACAGCGCCCATGCCTATTTCATTCACAATGAGGTATTGGTGAGGAAGTGGGTTCCCCATGGCGTTGAGTTTGTGGGAGACCCCATTTACCAAATTGTTGTGCCCTCCAAGTATCGCAGCTTGGTTCTGCAGGTGTCACATGATGAGGGTGGACACCTAGGAGTTTCTAAGACCTATGATCGCATCCTCCGTTACTTCGTTTGGCCTCGCCTTAAGAGGGATGTGGCAGCCTATGTAAAAACATGTCATACATGTCAGTTGACAGGAAAGCCGAATCAGAGCATTACACCGGCTCCATTGAGTCCGATTCAGGCAACCAGTCAACCGTTTGACCATCTCATTATTGATTGTGTAGGTCCCCTCCCTCCGTCTCGTACTGGGGCTAAGTATTTGCTGACAGTTATGTGCCAGGCTACCAGGTATCCTGCAGCTTATCCCTTACGCAATATCACCACCAAGTCTGTAGTCCGTGCCTTGACTCAGTTCATTTCAATCTTTGGCATACCAAAAATCATCCAGTCTGACCAGGGTTCTAATTTCTCTTCCCATCTGTTCGCTCAGGTCCTGAAACAGCTGCGCGTTAAGCACAACAGGGCGTCAGCCTATCACGCGCAGAGCCAGGGCGCATTGGAGCGATTCCATGCAACTTTGAAATCTTTGTTGCGCGCCTACTGTACTGAGCTGGACGGAGATTGGGAGGAGGGGCTTCCTTGGATGATGTTAGCCGCCAGGGAGGTGAGCCAGGAAAGTACGGGTTTTAGTCCCAATGATCTGGTGTTCGGACACACAGTACGTGGCCCCTTGGCCGTTATCCAAGATGATTGGAAAGAGTCCGAACCACCAAAAAACTTGCTTAGTTACGTACTCGGCTTTAAGCATAGGCTTTATGCAGCCGGTGAGCTGGCAAAAGAAAAACTAGCTAGTGCACAAAAGAAAATGAAACGCCTTTATGACCGCCGAACTGAGCCACGGAAGTTTAGCCCGGGTGATCAGGTTCTGGCACTCTTGCCCATGGTTGATTCCCCCTTTTGTGCTAAATTTACTGGTCCACATACTGTAGTAAAGCAAGTGTCTGATCTTAATTACCTGATTGCTACACCTTTGCGTAGGAAGCCTAATCAGCTCTGCCACATTAATTTATTGAAACCGTATTATGACCGTGTGTCTGATTCTGTGGAGCAGGCGTCAGTTCCTGTTCGTCCGGCGTGTGTAGCCAGTACAGTAGGGGATTCCCCTCAGGTGGTGGCAGAGCCTGAGGAGGATGGCCTATCCAGTCCCGGCCAGGAGTTGTTGACTGGAAGATTGAAAAATTCAGAGTCCCTTCGTGATCTTGGGAGTTCGTTGGGGCATTTAACAGAGGTTGAACGTACCCAACTGCTGCATCTTGTTAAGGATTATCCATCCATTTTTGGTGACACTCCCACGCAGACTCCCTTAATCGAACACGATATAGATGTAGGGGATGCTTCACCTATCAGACAGCGTTTTTATAGAGTTAGTCCTGACAAACGTAAACACGTGGACTCCGAGATCAGGTATATGCTTGAGACTGGTATTGCAGTGCCTACCTCGTCCAGCTGGGCGTCCCCGTGTCTCACAGTTCCAAAGCCTGATCACACACTGCGGTTTTGTACAGACTTCCGCAAAGTGAATAGTGTGACAAAGCCAGATTCGTATCCTCTTCCCAGGATGGAAGATTGTATTGACCAAGTAGCCTCCGCTAAGTTTATTAGCAAATTTGACTTGCTCAAAGGATTTTGGCAGGTGCCTTTATCCAAGAGGGCTCGTGAAATATCGGCGTTTATAACCCCCTCTGGTCTTTATGAGTATACTGTCATGCCCTTCGGTCTTAGAAATGCTCCAGCCACATTCCAACGGCTGATGAACATGGTTGTAGGTGGTTTGGAGGGGTGCGCTGTATATCTAGACGACGTCGTCATCTATTCTGACTCGTGGTCCACCCATCTTCAGCGTGTGCGTGCCTTGTTCGACCGCTTGGCTGGTGCGTGCCTCACCGTCAACCTGGCAAAGTGTGAGTTTGCCAGGGCATCGGTGAGGTACCTCGGTCGAGTGGTTGGTCATGGTAAAGTCTCTCTGGTCCAGGCTAAGGTGCAGGCTATAGAGCAGTACCCCAGACCTACCACTAAGAAAGAGCTGCAGCGTTTCTTAGGGCTAGTAGGCTATTATCGCAGCTTCTGTCGCAATTTTTCAACGGTAGTCACTCCACTTACTAACCTCCTGAGAGGTGACGCAATGTATGTTTGGAGTACAGAATGTCAACAGGCCTTTGTTAATGTTAGAGCTCTTCTTTGTGCTGCTCCAGTGTTGGCTGCTCCTCTTATGGATGAACCCTTCAAGTTACAGGTCGATGCCAGTCACGTGGGAGCAGGGGCGGTGCTTCTACAGACCGATGAATTTGGCATTGACAGACCTGTTAGTTTTTTTTCAAAAAAGTTCAACTCTTGTCAGCTCAATTACTCAGTGATTGAAAAGGAAGCCCTTGCCTTGGTCTGGGCTCTCCATCATTTTGATGTGTACATTATGTCCGGTCTCGCTCCATTGGTAGTCTTCACGGATCACAATCCGTTGATCTTTCTCAATTCTTTAAAGTGCCCTAACCAGAGACTGATTCGCTGGTCATTATTTTTACAATCGTATACTCTGGACATACGTCACATAAAAGGGAAGGACAATGTAGTGGCAGATGCATTGTCCAGGGCCCCTTGTTAAAATTGTTTTTGTGTTAACTAATTTCCTGTTTTTACCCTTCTACTGTTCCTGCTCCTCTTAATTATGGCTTCATGGGTACCTGTTGCCGAGGTTGGAGTAATGGTGGTTGGTCCTGAATACAGGTGATCTGGGTTTGTTCGTTTATATATTATTTTACTGTGGTGTGTTTCCCTGTTGTTCAGTGTTCCCTTTGGGACCCTGTTTCTATGGGAGGGGGTGTGACGGCCCTGGCCCCATATTGTGTCCTGGCCTGTAATAAACATCTGTTTCCCTGTCTGCAGAGAGTACTCCTGCTGGACAGGGTTGCTAATCAGTGGAATGCGGGTCAGCTGGTGGACAGCTGATTGTGCCCCACCTGGTTCCAGGATCCAGGGCATAAAAGATCTATGCAGGCCTCAGTATTGAGGCCCCCTTCTAGGCACCATTATTTTCTATTCTTTGTTTATTCCTTGTTTCACACCATGCAACACTCACCTCACCACTTTCCACTACACTCACATTACACCACTGATTTACTGACTACCACACCTCATCTTATTATTGGCCTCATTTAGTTTACAATAAACATTTTCTTATCATTACTTACTAAGATCGTGTGTGTGTCTCCCGTTTTTGTCATGGTCATGAGCCTGGCCGTGACACTGAGCACGCTGGACAACGTACTCCGACGGCTTAAAGAAGCGGGTCTGCGACTACACAGACGGAAGTGTGCGTTCCTGCAGGATGAAGTCGAGTACTTAGGACACAAGGTCGATGCTGAAGGCTTACATCCGGTGGAGAGCAAGGTGAGAGCCATAGAGGAAGCCCCACCCCCAAACACAGTGACAGAGCTGAAAGCATATTTGGGCTTGTTAAATTATTATAATAAATTCATGTCTAACCTGGCCACACACCTAGCCCCGTTACATCATCTGCTGAGAAAAGGTGTGTCATGGGCCTGGAACAGAGAACAGGAAGAAGCTTTCCAGAAATCGAAACAGTTACTCCAATCAGCCAAAGTGTTAGTGCACTACACGACTGACAAAGAGTTGGTGCTGGCGTGTGACGCCTCACCCTACGGAGTGGGCGCCGTGCTCTCACATGTGATGGAAGACGGAAGTGAGAGACCAGTGGGGTTCATGTCACGCACGCTGACACCTGCAGAGAAAGGTTATTCACAACTCGACAAAGAAGGGTTAGCAATAATATTCGGGATTAAGCGGTTCCATAAGTACCTCTATGGAAGGACGTTCACAATCAGCACTGACCACAAGCCATTGATATCATTGTTTCATGAGAAGAAACCAGTGCCACAGATGGGGTCGCCCCGAGTGCAAAGGTGGGCAGTCCTGCTGAGATCATACGAGTACAAAATAGTGTACAAGCCAGGTAAAGATCACGCGAATGCAGACGCGTTGAGCAGGTTGCCCCTACCCCAGGCCGAAGAAGAGGAGGATGCAGACAAAGTGCTCATGATAGAGGTCATGGATGACCCACCGATCACAACAGCTCAGGTGAAGCAGTGGACGGCCAAGGACAAAACACTCTCCCAGGTGCATGAGTGGTGCCTGAAGGGATGGCCAAGAGAGGTGGACCCATCAGTCAGCCCATACAGTCAGAGGAGGCTGGAATTGAGTGTGAAGGATGGATGTGTGCTTTGGGGGGCGAGAGTGGTCATTCCGAAGAGAGGAAGGATGGCCATATTAAAGCAGCTACACCACACACACCCGGGAATATCCAGGATGAAGGGCCTAGCACGCTCATATGTATGGTGGCCAGGAATGGACATGGAGATTGAACAGGAAGTGCGGTCCTGTCAGGCATGTCAAGAGAGCAGGAAGTCTCCAGCCTGTGCCCCACTACACCCATGGGAGTGGCCTGAGACGCCGTGGAGCAGACTCCACATCGACTATGCAGGTTCCTTCCTAGGAAAGATGTTCCTGGTCATCGTGGACTCGCACTCAAAATGGATAGATGTGTATCCAACCAACACAGCGACCAGTCAAACAACCATCGAAAAGCTCAGACAGTGCTTCAGCACACACGGTTTGCCACAGATGCTGGTATCAGACAACGGAACATGCTTCAAAAGTGCTGAGTTCGAGGCGTTCATGAAGCAGAATGGCATACAGCATGTGACATCCGCACCATTCCACCCTGCATCGAATGGCCTGGCAGAAAGAGCAGTACAGACATTCAAAGAAGGGATAAAGAAGGTGAAGGGAGAGACCTTGGAGACAAGAATAGCCAGATTTCTGTTTAACTACCGAATCACACCACAAACAACAACTGGCTTGGCACCAGCTGAAATGCTCATGTCCAGAAGATTATGTTCCACACTGGATCTGCTGCTGCCAGATGTGAAGACAAAAATCAGGCAGAATCAGCTGAAACAGAAGAAATAACATGACGCACACAGCAAGTGGAGGAGCTTTTCTCCTGGGGATGAGGTGTATGTCCGGAACTACAGCCATGGACCAAGGTGGATACCAGCCATCATTGAGGAAAGCACAGGACCTGTATCGTATACAGTACAGACAGGTAGTGGACATTCCACAAGGAGACATGTCGACCAAATCAGGAAGCGCTACGCAACAACAACCAGCGACACGACTACATCTGAGCAGACTACAGAGCCTATCAACCTACCAGATCCAGGACATTCATCAGAGGCCTTGCCGGAGGATCCTGTCCTTACCACTCCAGTCAGTGAGAGAGTAACAGCCCCTACAGGTGTTCCTGAACAGCCTCCTGCTGACACTATGCTGGACGGGAGAGCAGAGCCTCCATTGGCACTACGTCGCTCCATGAGGACAAAACAGACTCCTGCTAGTCTGAAAGACTTTGTAGAATAAGAATAGTGAGCTCCCTCAAGAAAGAGCAAGAATGCGCTCTGGGAGCTTGCTGGGAAGGTGACAGTCTACCCACCTTCCTAGTTTTTCAAGGGAAGAATAATTATATTTTTATTGTGTATGTTGTGTCTCAGGTCCCGTGGTAGGTTCAGCTTAAGGGGGGAGAGATGTGATATCCTGGTTAGACTACCTGTAGTACCACCCCACGCCAGTAGGGGAACCCCAGAGGTGTTGGGCTGGAGTTACCTGTTATATAGCCGGGGTACCAGAGTAAGCCAGGCAGTGCCCGGAGTACCACGTTGTACACACCTGTTCTTGAATAAGGTTAACTTGAATCCTGGATGGCATTCCCATTATTCATTAGTTAGGTTACCACAGTTCGGATAAAACAGACTTGTACTTAGTATTATATCCCTCAAACGTGCCTCAGCTGGACCCCGCAATCACGTCAGTCAGAGAAGATCAGTAAAATATACACAGATAGTCACCGTATGGACATATTATTATTTTGTAAAGTATAATGTTCTTATTGAGTCTCTGCCTCAAACGGAGCCGCAGTGCAGCATGAGAGATATGCAGAGAGCCTCGCGGTGATTGGTTAACGCCAATAAAAGAATCAGATTTCACATGGGGGGGGAGAGGCCATGCTGTACTCTGGCTCTGTTCAGTCAATGCTCAATGCTCTTATTCAATGCACAATAACAACATTATACTCTAAAATCTCATCATATGTCCATATGGTATTATCTGACACTATCTGTGTGTCTTTTGCTGATCTTCTCTGTCTGAGGTGACCGGGCGGTCCCGCTGAGGCCCGTTTGAGGGTTATATCAAGTTATATCAAACTCCCCGCTGAGAAAGGCGGCTGGAAAGGCAGCTAATACAGCCAATCATGGACCTTGGATTATGAAGAACAGGCCAATGAAACATTGCGAGTTTCTGGCTAGGGAGGGACATGCAAATTAAGACAGATAAGACAATTAGAACACTAGGTATCCCCCACAAGGATGACACGGAAGTTCTGATAAACACCTTATACTGATCCACGGGCTGAACCAGCGCTGCACACAAGAGCCCTCGGCATGGCGAGTCTCATCATGATTATCTACAATCATTCACCTGTAGGCGTACTCAATTTACAGTAAGTTGTCAGTGAGGTCACCTTGTTGCGTCCTTCTGAAAGGTAACAAGTTCTACAGCAATAACTGTAAGCAGTTGCAGCACAGCTGCAGTGCGGAATACCACCAGCATCCGTCCAACTTCCCTGCTTTTCCCAGTTTTTTCTTACATTACAGAAAGGTTCCACCTCTAAGAGGACGGTTCTACCTCAACGAAAGAGCTTGAAAAGTCAAAAGATACAGCCTAATGTTGGTGCCTGTTCAGATACAAAATAACTGGTCTGTTAGAAAAGACTACAAGTGATTTCTATTGCCTCTGCCCTTAACGGCAGCAAGCAAAGATGGTCGCTTGACTGTACTGTGACCCCACTACATGAGCTCTCAGATACATAGATCACCCATACACCCAAAACAATCAATTACACAGACAATGTTTTTGCAATGTTCAAATATATTTAATTCATAGGCAGTTATGCACATCTTTTCATCTTTGATCTTCTCCATAGTTTCTAGAATCAAATAAAACATACTACTCTCTATTAGAGGACTTATTGTTAGGGGATATTTGAGCTCTGTGGAGGTGTGTCTGGTTCTGCTTACACTGCCTGTGCCAGACCCACCATGTTGTTCTGTCTGTCAAAGACGGTGTAGAACTCCCTGATGAAGAATCTCCCCAGGTCCACAGCCTGCTACTGACACCGCTGCCCAGGCCAGAGTTCTAGAACGCTGCCCAGGCCAGAGTAGCAGCCGTCGGAGTTCTAGAACGACAAGAGCGGAGGAATTTACTGATGGAATTCCACTTCTACTTCAAGAGATTTAAATTAGATGTTGCTTTAGGCATTGGCTGGGTGGGCTGTCAGTAATGGAACCTGGTTAACCCATGGTTAATGTTGTTTGACACACCTACTAGCAGAGTGGACTGATCATAGGCTGCAGCAGCAGGAGGTTGCACTCTCCCTAGTGGCCTGTAACATCATCTCAGGGAGAGCACTCCCCCTAGTGGCCAACATCATCTCAGGGAGAGCACTCCCCCTAGTGGCCAACATCATCTCAGGGAGAGCACTCCCCCTAGTGGCCAACATCATCTCAGGGAGAGCACTCCCCCTAGTGGCCAACATCATCTCAGGGAGAGCACTCCCCCTAGTGGCCAACATCATCTCAGGGAGAGTGTAACGGTGATGCACCTGATGTAGCTACTTGTTGCTCATAACTGATGCTGGGCCATGATCGATAATAGCTGACATGAATGTGATAATGACAAAATACAAGAGACAAAACAAACAAAGTTGATGTTAGAAACTGTTAACGTAATATAAGAACAAACGCTTGTGTATCACAAACTACCAGTGAGACAGTTCAGAGGGGAGAGGGGGAGGGTCTGGGTTAGTAACAGACAGGAAATCCAAAGCCTCTGTAGAGGGTGTAGGGTTAGTACAGATGCTGCCAGTATCACTCACACACAAAGACACACACACACACCACTTCCACCTCAGCTCCACCTACAGTCCCAGTCCCAGTCCCAGTCCTAGTCCTAGTCCAAATCCTACTCCTAGTCCCACCTACACCTCAGTCCTAGCTCTAATCCCACCCGCAGCCCAAGTGCCCCCCCCCCCCCCCCAGCCCCCCTGTGTCCTCCTCCAGACAGGCTTGTTAGCATGTCTACAGCTCTCCAACCGTCAATCAACAGAGTTCATTGGCTCTCATTGAAACCAGCTCCCTACGATGTGATACTTGGTGCTTCCCAGAGGGGAGAGAGGGTAGAGGGTCTCACCGCAGAAGCAGGAAACGACACATGGCTGTAGAATTGCTGAAGGTTTTTCTCGTTTGCACGGCAAAGACTGTGGGCTAGTGGGTAATTATGTATAATGTGTAAATTGGTCTGCATTTTTTATTATGTATCTTATCTCCTAAGTGTTGAATACCACAACACACACACACACACACACACACACGCACGCACGCACTCACACACACACACACACACGCACGCACACGCACGCACGCACTCACTCATGCACACACTCACACACACACTCACACACACACACACACACACACACACACACACACACACACTCTCTAAGAAGCACGTCTGTGTCCAATCAAGATAAGGAAAATAGGAAACACATTGTCTATTGTTGGATAAGCTATTATGTCAACATGTACAAGACACATTCATCAACTCATTAACTCTTGACAACATGACAAACCATTAAGCTTAAATAATAGTTAGATGGGCAAAACAAAGAAATGAATATATTAAATAAGTCAAAATACCTCATTCCCAGCCTCATCACCAGTATGGGAAGGTGGGGGCCATTTTGTGAGATTTACAGTAGTAAATGCAAGCAACCTGGTGTGGACGTCTGCCAGTGTCTGTCTGCCACTGAACCAGAATGGAACAGAACTCCTATGAGCCCAGCCTCAGGCAGGTGGAGGGTGACATCTAGTGGACAGAAAACTGTACTGCAGCTCAACACAACTCTTATTATTGACACTTCTTCACTATGATGGTGAGATGTGAAATGAGATCATGTGAAATGTCTTGAAGTAGATGAGTCTTTTTTTCACAGGACTGCCCGAGTAGCTCAGTGTGTTAAGTCTCAGTCTGTCTTTTTAACGCTGAAGGCCAGGGTTCAAATCCAATGACCTATTGCCTTTTTCTAGACTGTGTCTGCTGCTGCTGCTGCCTGTATGACAGTGTGATTGATTCTATCAGATATGATTACATGACTACATGACTACATGATGATACACATGATCAGATAGGACAGAGAGACAGAGGACCGAGATTCTACACTGATCAGAGCCTTGTGAACAGATGTGGGACTGAATTTCTTCAAGTAGGTGATTTTTTTTCTTCTCCCAGCTCTGTCACAGTGGCTCAGTGTGTTAAGTCTCCTGTCTATTAGACCGAGAGGCTGGGGTTCAAATCCCCTGTCCAGTGTTTTAGTATCTCTTGATTTGTTCCAAGTATGTGACTACTCATGCCTGTCACACACAGGCAGACAGAGTCACACGGACACACAGACAGACAGACAGACACACACACACACACACACACACACACAGACAGCTCATTCAACCTGCACAGAGGAATTGAAGAATATCATTATGGTCTGTATCTGACAACGACCTTTCATGACTGGCACGGTGGGTCAGTGTGTTAAGTCTCCCGGCTGGCAAAATTTTGCTGGAGGGGGGGGGGGGGGCATCAAATCATACTCTCACCTAGAGCCGGACCTGGTTGTGAGAGACGCCACTGCAGTCTTCCCAAGATAAAATAGACACTTAAAGTACAGTAGCCTACCCAGCAAGCACCGACGGACCTGGACGAATTCGGACCAGCCCGATAACGGCCAGACCACGTAATATCACAACTAGTTAGTATCTGGCCCAGAATATCACCCTATTTCAACTAAAATATTTTTTTATTTTTTTATATTTGTCGGGAGAAAATACCCAAATGTGAAATCCCAGCAACAACCCGTCAACTCTGGTGTGAAGTCATCTCTGTTGTGACAGACAGACATCAAAGTGGTTTTGATTTTTTTTTAAAAAGGGCCAATTGCGTCACAGTGATGAGCGTGACGTCACGGGAAAAGCACCCTGGCCTTACCCCCTCCGTCCACTCTCCCCTCCATAAGGGGAATGATTTTCTCTCATTTTGCGTGTCTGTCTGTACGCACAGAGCCACACAATAAAACCCGCTATCAATTGGAGATCACCTGCTCTTGTCTTCACTGGTAACATAAGCAGTTATGGAACTAAGTAGGAATTAGAAGGGTAAAAGAGAACTGATAAAATATGAATAAAACATTAATAGAATGTAATAAAGATAATTTTAAAAATAATATAATAATACATTATGACATCACAAAGACATGTGACAGGTATCTTGAGCATGATTTGTCCAAAACAAACCCAGCCAATTGTAACTCTGTCAATGACAATAAAGTTCAATCTAATCTAATGTAATCTAATCTAAATGAAAGAGCGGATGAATAGATGAGAGAGGAAGTACGAAACAATTAGGAGGTTATTCTGTGTGGGTTATACTGAGTGGTTAGTCGAATGTATCGATTGCAAGTCGCTTTGGAATAAGGCGTCTGCTACATTGTGACATAAAACCAGTAGTGAGATTAACTGTAGTGTTTTCTTTAATTAAATGAATTACACGTCAGCATATTGTGTTACATGAAACACGTAGTTGGTTAATATAATGTGATGTACAACATCTCAGTCTTCCAGCTGAAACGTTAGGAGGATTTATTGCAAACATAACAACATACCAGAATTCAGTCACACTCGGCTTCTAAACACCAAGGCCACATCTGGGTGGAAGGGGCGGTGACATGATGCAGGAGGGGACAAGGACATCTCAACTCCTACGACCTCGATTCCTCCTTCACTCTCCAGGAGGGAGAGGATGGGAGGAGAGGAGGGGAGGAGAGGAAAGGAGGAGACAGGAGGAAGGGATGAGGGAGGGTATGAGAAGAGGACAGGAGGATTTGAGAGAAGATGATCTAGAAAAGGCTCATGTCATGACACAACCTTCTCCCTGATCTGATCAACAAGCACATGAACATACAGTAGATGATGGTGCAGCCAGCAGACCCCCCCTTCTTCTTTAGGGCTCCTGTCTCCTTTAAACACCTCCAACACTGGGAGCAGTCGTGTTAACTAGTGTGTGTGTGTTCTCTGGTGTCTCTTTAGGGATCCTGCCTGACTGAAACTCTTCCCACACTGGGAGCAGCAGAACGGCTTCTCTCCTGTGTGTATTCTCTGGTGACTCTTTAGGTTTCCTGCCTCACTGAAACTCTTCCCACACTGGGAGCAGCAGAATGGCTTCTCTCCTGTGTGTATTCTCTGGTGACTCTTTAGGTGTCCTGCCTGACTGAAACTCTTCCCACACTGGGAGCAGCAGAACGGCTTCTCTCCTGTGTGTATTCTCTGATGGCTCTTTAGTTCATCTGCCCGACTGAAACTCTTCCCACACTGGGAGCAGCAGAATGGCTTCTCTCCTGTGTGTATTCTCTGGTGTGTCTTTAGGGATCCTGCCTCACTGAAACTCTTCCCACACTGGGAGCAGCAGAATGGCATCTCTCCTGTGTGTATTCTCTGGTGTCTCTTTAGGGATCCTGCCCGACTGAAACCCTTCCCACACTGGGAGCAGCAGAATGGCTTCACTCCTGTGTGTATTCTCTGGTGTTTCTTTAGGTTTCTTGCCACACTGAAACTCTTCCCACACTGGGAGCAGCAGAACGGCTTCTCTCCTGTGTGTATTCTCTGGTGTCTCTTTAGGTCACCTGCCTGACTGAAACCCTTCCCACACTGGGAGCAGCAGAATGGCTTCTCTCCTGTGTGTATTCTCTGGTGTCTCTTTAGATCGCTCATATGACCAAATCTCTTTCCATACTGAAGACAAGAGTGAGTCTTCTGTCCTCCTTGAGTCTGTGGTTGTGATTTAAGGTGAGTTGGACAAATGAAACTCTCACTGCAATCTAAACAGTGGTGATTCTTCTGTCTTGAGCTCCTCCTCCTCCGTCTGTGTTGTTTATGGCTTCCTGATGCGGTGGAGCTGGGCTCCATGTCTGAGTCTGGGTTGGAGCTCTCTCCTGTAAGAATAGGAACATATACAGGATTAGAAACAACATGAGAACAAGTGCTGCTTCCATAGACTCAGCAGTGCCAGAAGTAACACCACATCTCTGGAGTCTGCACACGCTGTGGGAACATGAAGTGTTCAGAGAGTTACAGAGATATTACAACAAATGGATACCGTATCAATGTTTTATCATTAACAATTGATTTAAAGCATATTCTCTTAAACGGAGACAGAATCCAAGTTTAACGTTTCAGTTTAAGAGTATTCACGTTGTACCTAGTTACTCCAGGGGGAATGTCCCTGTAATTCGTAATTGTAAGTCGCTTTGGATAAAAGCGTCTGCTAAATGGCAAAATTTAAATTTAAATTAAAATTAAACTGTCACTCACTGTCTTGCTCAACAGTTGTAATTCCATGATCAGTCATAGAAGTTAGAGAAATTGTAACAACTTTAGTTTGACTGAATCAACAACTGCTATGGAGGAAATCGTGGGGAAAATAAAAATGAAAATAAATGTCTGATTGCATACACCGCTAAATATCTGCCAGCGCCCTTTGAACTATTCATTAATCTGGCCTGGCTTTCACCAAATACAGAACATGAACTCACCATCCTCACCATCTGTGTCCACCGATCCATCTTCTCCTTGCTCTTCTTTCATCATGACATCTTCATCCTCCACCTCCTCTTCTTCTTCTCCTTCCTCTCCTTTCACAACTTCATATTCTCTTCCCTCTTCTTTCACCATCACATCTTTAATCTCTTCCTCCTCTTCTTCTTCTTCTTTCACCATCACATCTTTCTTTTCTTCCTCCTCTCCTCTAACCTCCTCCTCCTCTTTCACCATCACATCTACCATCTCTTCATCCTCTCCTCGTTCTTCCTCTACTTCTTCTTTCACCATCACTTCTTTCTCCTCCACTCCCTCCCCTCCTTCCTCCTCTTTCACGACCACGTTGACTTCCAGTGTTTGACTGCAGTATTCCAGCTTCACGGCCACCATCTTTGGACCCCACGTTGTGCTTTTCTGGACTGAAGAACCACAGCAGGAACTCTGTGGACTTGGGTTCAGAAACAGTAGCTGTGAGGTGGAGCTGTGTATAGAAAACAAATGAAGCACAAACAGTCACAGATAAATTTCAAATTTTGTTCAGTAATTTCACCAATATAGATACAAAATACCTATATACAGTAAAACTAACAAACGTATATATTTATATATTTGTGCCCATTTACACTAATCAAGAAGCTGAAGAACAAAGAATAAAATAGAGCGTTTTCCATCGTGCACATACCTATTCAGATAGGGCCACTCTATTGGTTTAATTGATTAATCAGCTGTGCACTGTGTGTTCCAACAGTTTACCACACAGCTGATTAATCAATTAAACCAATAGAGTGAGACAGGATATGTTCATGCAAGGTGCCTTTCAGGAAGTAGTGGAGATCGTGCACCTAGCCTATTCAAAGCTTCACACACCAACGCCACGGTGTCATTATCACTCTGCCTGCTAGACATTTATTGTCCACTTGATGGCGCAGTGGAGCAAATGAAGCAACACGAAGCTTCGGCCCATGTGTGACGCAATTGGATGGAAAGCTTCAACAGTTCATGAAGCTTCATCTCGCCATCACTAGAAACAATGCAATGCAAGACTTGGCTACGAACACGTGTTACAGTGAAAAGACCGAAGTCATCCTCATCGGCACCAAATCCACCCTCAATAAAACCGGACCCATCACACTCACCATTGACGACACTACCATCACCCCCTCCCCCCTGGCTCGCAACCTCGGCTTCATTCTGGACCCCACCCTCTCATTCGATCCCCACGTCAGTTCCATTGTCAAGACATCCTACTTCCACCTCCGAAACATTGCAAAAATCAGACACTGCCTCTCCCCCCCCCGCTGCTGAATCCCTCATCCACGCCTTCATCTCCTCCAGCCTCGACTACTGCAACTCCCTACTCACCGGCATCACCTCCCGCTCCCTCCATAGACTCCAGATGGTCCAAAACTCTGCTGCACGCCTCCTCTCAAACACCCGCTCCCGTGACCACATCACTCCTGTCCTCCACTCTCTCCACTGGCTCCCCATTAAAGAACGTATACAATTCAAAGTCCTCATCCTCACATACAAAGCCCTCCATAGCCTGGCCCCCCCTTACCTGACTGACCTCCTTCTCCCCCACCGCCCTACCCGTACCCTCCGATCCTCATCCATTGTTCCCCTCACTGTCCCACCCTCAAAACTCAAAGGCTTCGGTCACCGTGCCTTTTCACGAGCCGCACCCCGCCTCTGGAACTCTCTCCCTCAACCACTCAGAGACTCACCCTCACTCCTCACTTTTAAATCCCACCTCAAAACCTACCTGTTCTCCCATGCCTACAGCCTCCCCTACCCCTAGCCATCTCCCCCATCCCTGCCACCCCCGCCCCCCCTGGACATGCATACAAGTTACAACCTCCCCTACCCCTAACCATCTCCCCTAACCCTGCCACCCCCCTCCCCCCATGGACATGCATACAACCTCCCCTTCCCCGTTCGTTAACTCTGTGTTCTATGTGCTCATGTTATCTGTTGCTTGTTGTTTCTGTGTTTTCCGTTGTTCCCATATTGTCAGCGTCTTTGAGCCTCGGAAAAGCGCTATATAAATCTAATGAATTATTATTATTATTATTACTTACATTTCTGCGTTTTCACCAATGTGGAGATACCGGCGCTGCTCCAAACGGCCCTGTCGGACGTCTTATCATCCAGAAATCACATCTCATTCCTACAAGCGAGCTGCCTCGACGGACTAGAATGAAAGTTGTTATCAACACGGTGTCGTCTTTTGATGACGTCATCACCGGGTCCTTCCGGAGCTGTGTTCTGGAACTCCGCCCACTTAGTTCGGGTGAGTTCCTTCTAAATATAATCGCCCACGTTAAACTTGTTTAAGCATTTAGAAATAATACTACATATGGATGAAGTCACCCAAATTATATGCTACTACATCTGGAAATAAACATGTCAATACAGATGTAATCCTACTCTATGATTCTATTATTTGTGCTTTGAAGGGTTTATAATTCTTCTAATATCCAGACTGCTGCACCGCATAGGGGACATAATGGATTGTAAACCTATAATCTTCCAAGGCTAAACATGGTTGTAGTAATCATGTTAGAATATGTGTTAGAATACTTCATATGACACCCCTCAAGTTTGAAAATCACTTGACTCATATTCTAGAAGTGTTTCTGAGTACTGAGTAATATGAATCAAGTGTTTATGAATGAATGGTCTTTATTGTCATTGCTATAGTACAGGTACCAAACAACGACATTTAGGAGGGGGGGCTCCCCTGGTGCTAGGAAAGAAAAAAAACACACAAAAAAAACACAAGAAGGGAAGGAGCTGGTTTACATAAATAAAGGCTATGTACACTATCCACTATACTATACTGTACAGATAGACGACTAGGGTTGTCATATTGCACATAGTGTTATTGCACATTCATTTGAAGTGTCGCAGTTTGCAGGCTAGAAATTTACATATTTGTGCCTCAGCACTACACCTGATTTTTTCAGTCCAGCAGCTGCCATCAATCCGTCCAGACTGTCCAGGGCCCAGAACCTAGGTCTTTGCTGTGTTCAGGGCCTGGATGGCCCTGGGGTAGAAGCTGTGCTTCAGTCTGTTTGTCCTTGCGGCCATGGTCCTTTATGAAGTGGATATGAATCAAGTCAATATGAATCAAGTGGATATGAATCAAGTCAATATGAATCAAGTGTTTATGAATCAAGTGTTTATGAATCAAGTCAATATGAATCAAGTCAATATGAATCAAGTGGATATGAATCAAGTCAATATGAATCAAGTGGATATGAATCAAGTCAATATGAATCAAGTGGATATGAATCAAGTGGATATGAATCAAGTCAATATGAATCAATTGGATATGAATCAAGTGGATATGAATCAAGTCAATATGAATCAAGTGGATATGAATCAAGTAGATATGAATCAAGTCAATATGAATCAAGTGGATATGAATCAAGTCAATATGAATCAAGTGGATATGAATCAAGTCAATATGAATCAAGTGGATATGAATCAAGTGGATATGAATCAATTGAATATGAATCAAGTGGATATGAATCAAGTCAATATTAATCAAGTGGATATGAATCAAGTGGACATGAATCAAGTGAGTTTCAACCTTGAGGGGTGTGATACAAAGTATTCTTGGTCCTTTCCTGCGTCCCAACAGTTAAAAGTGCCACCTCTAGATTGCATAGGGAACCCATAATGGACTGTAGTGTACACCAACATATTTCCAAGGCTATAAACATGATTACTACCACTGTACTCAGCAACACTTGTAGAATATGGATCAAGTGAGTTTCAGCCATGAGGGGTGACACACAGCTGTGTCTTGTCATGTCAATTCTACTAATTAACCACTAATAAAGACACACGTGAGTTGCTAGGCTCACAAGAATTGACCCCTAAGGACACACAATGTGATGAAACTAAGTCTCCTCAGGTTATTAACACTAGAACAGCCATGAGGGGTCATGACCCCCCTGTGAGGAAAGAAAAATGTGATATCTTTGCACTTTGATCACATTTCAGGACCCTCCTTTCATGACTTGTCCGAGATATGTGCGTTCTACCACCCAGTATCCTTACATTTTCAAAATCACATCAGGATAAGCTAGTATAAAGCTATTTTGCAGTTTTTCTGTGTAGGAGGCAGGCTAGTTTACAAGCGGCCAACTAGTGGTGGTTGTGTGAAAGTAGCAGGTTAGCATTGTAAAGAGGGGGTCATTTAGGAGGTAAAAAGGCACGGCTGTTCTAGAAGCTGGTAGAGGAGCAAGAGAAGCGAGACCCAAAGCAAAGCTCTGGCTCAGTTCTGAGAGGGGCTGAGGGGTCACTTCCCCAGCAGACAGCATCTGGTACTAATAACACAACAAGGAAGACAACAGGTTAGCACTTCTGGACATTTGGGATTTGATTTGATTTGTATTTGTCCCAAACACAATAAACATATCAAAACATAACAACATTTCTGTCTCAAATCTATGTATCTGTGTATTCTTTCAGTTTTTTTGTGCCATCCCACCGTTTTGCTCCATGGATATGATTTTGTTTGTGGTTGCTCTTATCTTATTGACATAAAGCAGTGACAAGTGAATGCAGGAGTATAAAAGGTTCAAACAACATCACTTTATTACCACACAACACACGTGTCAAATATGTCACCTAATGGCTAGATATTTGGGGAATTGTAGTCCTAGATTTAGTGGACTACAAAAACACGTACACAGCTGAACTGAACAGAAATACAAACATAACACTGAGACTACAAACTATGAGTAAAAGTAAGTTATGTTAAAACTATTGTTTGTTACATTGAGGCTCTTCAACCTTTAAACTTTCATAACATCAAAAATAAGAAAATCACATAAAAAAAAAAACATCATTAATGAATGAATGGTCTTTATTGTCATTGCTATAGTACAGGTACCAAACAACGAAATTTGGGAGGGGGGGCTCCCCTGGTGGTAGGAAAGAAAGAAAAAAAAAGAAGGGAAAGGAGCTGGTTTACATAAATAAAGGCTATGTACACTAACCACTATACTATACTGTACAGATAAAACACTGTGCTGTACTCTATGCTATGCTATACCTATTCTAACATTTCCTATTTCTCTGCAACCTTATGTACCCTAGGGTTGTCATATTGCACATAGTGTTATTGCACATTCATTTAAAGTGTCGCAGTTTGCAGGCTTGAAATGTACACATTTGTGCCTCAGCACTACACCTGATTTTTCAATCCAGCAGCTGCCATCAATCCGTCCAGACTGTCCAGGGCCCAGAACCTAGGTCTTTGCTGTGTTCAGGGCCTGGATGGCCCTGGGGTAGAAGCTGAGCTTCAGTCTGTTTGTCCTTGCGGCCATGGTCCTGTACCGCCTGTTCGAGGGCAGCCGGGCAAAGTGTTCGTACCCAGGGTGGGTACGAATGTGTGTGTGTGTGTGGAGGGGGGGATAAATCTGTGCTATGTACAGGCTATTTATTAATTATTAAGTAACCGTGAAGGGTTGGGCTTCTACTCTGCCTTTCAAAGAACATTTAACTATACTGTGCTTACGTAATCAGGTACCGATCCGGTCGAACCCCAAGGGTAACAACATAATGAAGGAGATGAAACGTTTAAACCCAGTAGTGTCATTTTATATTCAACACTTTACACGTACATGGACATTAGGCCTACAGGGGAGGCTCGTGGAGGTAGAAATCGGAAGGACGGGCTCATTGTATAAATGCATGGATTACAATGAGCCGGACCTCCACCAGCCTCCCCTGGTGCATCAGATGATCACAATATATGTCAAGACAACACGTCACCCTGAGATTCTCTCTCACAGTATTTACAATAAGATGCGACAGAAGATTCTCAAATGACAAATACGCAGCAGTTGCAGTATACACAGAATGGCTTGAAATCCTCAAATATAATCGCAGCTCGTCCACACATTAAAAAATAGATTGAAGGTTTATTTTTAGTAGTATTTATTTCATTCAATGATAGGTCTATACTAAAAAAGAAACCTTAAAACTCTTGGGGGTTTTGCATGGAGCAGCTTCGTTATTTTGGAGTTCTATTAGCCTAGATTTTGGTCGACACCTGTTCTGAGCTGGTCAGCGGTCACACACACTTTCATTGAAGACCTCAGATAGTGTGACACACATCCAGGCTGATTTCATAATTCACTCTTCGGATTGAAGATACACATAAAAACACATTACAGGGAGACCTTAAATGGCCTTTCTATTCAGAATGTCATGTGAAAAACCTACGCTAAGCTAACACTGTCAACTACAGTGTGTAAGTGTGTAAACATGCATTTCATGTGAAGTATGTCGACTGCAGTGCGTGACTTTATACAAAGGTCTCGTTAACCCAGATGAGTTGACCTGTACAACAGGGCCGGTTCTAGGCATAGGCGAAATATGCGTTCGCCTAGGGCGCCAAATGCCTGGCTAAGGAACACCCGGCTACTACAGCCTGCAGACACCCCATCGACAACAACAAGCACAACTCTACAGCCTGCAGACATCCTATCAACATCAACTGGAATATATCCTGAGGTATGTGAGTCTATCATGGCAGCACCTACAGATCCTGCTGCTACATATCCTGTAATTTTAATTTATAAAAATACATATTTCTGTCTTGAAACCATTGTTGTCCATATTTTTACTGTTTAATGTGTGGGTGGTGATGAGGCAGTAGCCTACTGGTGGGTTAATGTGGTGGTGGCGCCCCTAAAATTTTGCCGGGGGGGGGCATCAAATCATACTCTCACCTAGAGCCGGACCTGGTTGTGAGAGACGCCACTGCAGTCTTCCCAAGGTAAAATAGACACTTAAAGTACAGTAGCCTACCCAGCAAGCACCGACGGACCTGGACGAATTCGGACCAGCCCGATAACGGCCAGACCACGTAATATCACAACTAGTTAGTATCTGGCCCAGAATATCACCCTATTTCAACTAAAATATATTTATATATTTTTATATTTGTCGGGAGAAAATACCCAAATGTGAAATCCCAGCAATAACCCGTCAACTCTGGTGTGGTCATCTCTGTTGTGACAGACAGACATCAAAGTGGTTTTGATTAAAAAAAAAGGGCCGATTGCGTCACAGTGATGAGCGTGACGTCACGGGAAAAGCACCCTGGCCTTACCCCCTCCGTCCACTCTCCCCTCCATAAGGGGAATGATTTTCTCTCATTTTGCGTGTCTGTCTGTACGCACAGAGCCACACAATAAAACCCGCTATCAATTGGAGATCACCTGCTCTTGTCTTCACTGGTAACATAAGCAGTTATGGAACTAAGTAGGAATTAGAAGGGTAAAAGAGAACTGATAAAATATGAATAAAACATTAATAGAATGTAATAAAGATAATTTTAAAAATAATATAATAATACATTATGACATCACAAAGACATGTGACAGGTATCTTGAGCATGATTTGTCCAAAACAAACCCAGCCAATTGTAACTCTGTCAATGACAATAAAGTTCAATCTAATCTAATGTAATCTAATCTAAATGAAAGAGCGGATGAATAGATGAGAGAGGAAGTACGAAACAATTAGGAGGTTATTCTGTGTGGGTTATACTGAGTGGTTAGTCGAATGTATCGATTGCAAGTCGCTTTGGAATAAGGCGTCTGCTACATTGTGACATAAAACCAGTAGTGAGATTAACTGTAGTGTTTTCTTTAATTAAATGAATTACACGTCAGCATATTGTGTTACATGAAACACGTAGTTGGTTAATATAATGTGATGTACAACATCTCAGTCTTCCAGCTGAAACGTTAGGAGGATTTATTGCAAACATAACAACATACCAGAATTCAGTCACACTCGGCTTCTAAACACCAAGGCCACATCTGGGTGGAAGGGGCGGTGACATGATGCAGGAGGGGACAAGGACATCTCAACTCCTACGACCTCGATTCCTCCTTCACTCTCCAGGAGGGAGAGGATGGGAGGAGAGGAGGGGAGGAGAGGAAAGGAGGAGACAGGAGGAAGGGATGAGGGAGGGTATGAGAAGAGGACAGGAGGATTTGAGAGAAGATGATCTAGAAAAGGCTCATGTCATGACACAACCTTCTCCCTGATCTGATCAACAAGCACATGAACATACAGTAGATGATGGTGCAGCCAGCAGACCCCCCCTTCTTCTTTAGGGCTCCTGTCTCCTTTAAACACCTCCAACACTGGGAGCAGTCGTGTTAACTAGTGTGTGTGTGTTCTCTGGTGTCTCTTTAGGGATCCTGCCTGACTGAAACTCTTCCCACACTGGGAGCAGCAGAACGGCTTCTCTCCTGTGTGTATTCTCTGGTGACTCTTTAGGTTTCCTGCCTCACTGAAACTCTTCCCACACTGGGAGCAGCAGAATGGCTTCTCTCCTGTGTGTATTCTCTGGTGACTCTTTAGGTGTCCTGCCTGACTGAAACTCTTCCCACACTGGGAGCAGCAGAACGGCTTCTCTCCTGTGTGTATTCTCTGATGGCTCTTTAGTTCATCTGCCCGACTGAAACTCTTCCCACACTGGGAGCAGCAGAATGGCTTCTCTCCTGTGTGTATTCTCTGGTGTGTCTTTAGGGATCCTGCCTCACTGAAACTCTTCCCACACTGGGAGCAGCAGAATGGCATCTCTCCTGTGTGTATTCTCTGGTGTCTCTTTAGGGATCCTGCCCGACTGAAACCCTTCCCACACTGGGAGCAGCAGAATGGCTTCACTCCTGTGTGTATTCTCTGGTGTTTCTTTAGGTTTCTTGCCACACTGAAACTCTTCCCACACTGGGAGCAGCAGAACGGCTTCTCTCCTGTGTGTATTCTCTGGTGTCTCTTTAGGTCACCTGCCTGACTGAAACCCTTCCCACACTGGGAGCAGCAGAATGGCTTCTCTCCTGTGTGTATTCTCTGGTGTCTCTTTAGATCGCTCATATGACCAAATCTCTTTCCATACTGAAGACAAGAGTGAGTCTTCTGTCCTCCTTGAGTCTGTGGTTGTGATTTAAGGTGAGTTGGACAAATGAAACTCTCACTGCAATCTAAACAGTGGTGATTCTTCTGTCTTGAGCTCCTCCTCCTCCGTCTGTGTTGTTTATGGCTTCCTGATGCGGTGGAGCTGGGCTCCATGTCTGAGTCTGGGTTGGAGCTCTCTCCTGTAAGAATAGGAACATATACAGGATTAGAAACAACATGAGAACAAGTGCTGCTTCCATAGACTCAGCAGTGCCAGAAGTAACACCACATCTCTGGAGTCTGCACACGCTGTGGGAACATGAAGTGTTCAGAGAGTTACAGAGATATTACAACAAATGGATACCGTATCAATGTTTTATCATTAACAATTGATTTAAAGCATATTCTCTTAAACGGAGACAGAATCCAAGTTTAACGTTTCAGTTTAAGAGTATTCACGTTGTACCTAGTTACTCCAGGGGGAATGTCCCTGTAATTCGTAATTGTAAGTCGCTTTGGATAAAAGCGTCTGCTAAATGGCAAAATTTAAATTTAAATTAAAATTAAACTGTCACTCACTGTCTTGCTCAACAGTTGTAATTCCATGATCAGTCATAGAAGTTAGAGAAATTGTAACAACTTTAGTTTGACTGAATCAACAACTGCTATGGAGGAAATCGTGGGGAAAATAAAAATGAAAATAAATGTCTGATTGCATACACCGCTAAATATCTGCCAGCGCCCTTTGAACTATTCATTAATCTGGCCTGGCTTTCACCAAATACAGAACATGAACTCACCATCCTCACCATCTGTGTCCACCGATCCATCTTCTCCTTGCTCTTCTTTCATCATGACATCTTCATCCTCCACCTCCTCTTCTTCTTCTCCTTCCTCTCCTTTCACAACTTCATATTCTCTTCCCTCTTCTTTCACCATCACATCTTTAATCTCTTCCTCCTCTTCTTCTTCTTCTTTCACCATCACATCTTTCTTTTCTTCCTCCTCTCCTCTAACCTCCTCCTCCTCTTTCACCATCACATCTACCATCTCTTCATCCTCTCCTCCTTCTTCCTCTACTTCTTCTTTCACCATCACTTCTTTCTCCTCCACTCCCTCCCCTCCTTCCTCCTCTTTCACGACCACGTTGACTTCCAGTGTTTGACTGCAGTATTCCAGCTTCACGGCCACCATCTTTGGACCCCACGTTGTGCTTTTCTGGACTGAAGAACCACAGCAGGAACTCTGTGGACTTGGGTTCAGAAACAGTAGCTGTGAGGTGGAGCTGTGTATAGAAAACAAATGAAGCACAAACAGTCACAGATAAATTTCAAATTTTGTTCAGTAATTTCACCAATATAGATACAAAATACCTATATACAGTAAAACTAACAAACGTATATATTTATATATTTGTGCCCATTTACACTAATCAAGAAGCTGAAGAACAAAGAATAAAATAGAGCGTTTTCCATCGTGCACATACCTATTCAGATAGGGCCACTCTATTGGTTTAATTGATTAATCAGCTGTGCACTGTGTGTTCCAACAGTTTACCACACAGCTGATTAATCAATTAAACCAATAGAGTGAGACAGGATATGTTCATGCAAGGTGCCTTTCAGGAAGTAGTGGAGATCGTGCACCTAGCCTATTCAAAGCTTCACACACCAACGCCACGGTGTCATTATCACTCTGCCTGCTAGACATTTATTGTCCACTTGATGGCGCAGTGGAGCAAATGAAGCAACACGAAGCTTCGGCCCATGTGTGACGCAATTGGATGGAAAGCTTCAACAGTTCATGAAGCTTCATCTCGCCATCACTAGAAACAATGCAATGCAAGACTTGGCTACGAACACGTGTTACAGTGAAAAGACCGAAGTCATCCTCATCGGCACCAAATCCACCCTCAATAAAACCGGACCCATCACACTCACCATTGACGACACTACCATCACCCCCTCCCCCCTGGCTCGCAACCTCGGCTTCATTCTGGACCCCACCCTCTCATTCGATCCCCACGTCAGTTCCATTGTCAAGACATCCTACTTCCACCTCCGAAACATTGCAAAAATCAGACACTGCCTCTCCCCCCCCCGCTGCTGAATCCCTCATCCACGCCTTCATCTCCTCCAGCCTCGACTACTGCAACTCCCTACTCACCGGCATCACCTCCCGCTCCCTCCATAGACTCCAGATGGTCCAAAACTCTGCTGCACGCCTCCTCTCAAACACCCGCTCCCGTGACCACATCACTCCTGTCCTCCACTCTCTCCACTGGCTCCCCATTAAAGAACGTATACAATTCAAAGTCCTCATCCTCACATACAAAGCCCTCCATAGCCTGGCCCCCCCTTACCTGACTGACCTCCTTCTCCCCCACCGCCCTACCCGTACCCTCCGATCCTCATCCATTGTTCCCCTCACTGTCCCACCCTCAAAACTCAAAGGCTTCGGTCACCGTGCCTTTTCACGAGCCGCACCCCGCCTCTGGAACTCTCTCCCTCAACCACTCAGAGACTCACCCTCACTCCTCACTTTTAAATCCCACCTCAAAACCTACCTGTTCTCCCATGCCTACAGCCTCCCCTACCCCTAGCCATCTCCCCCATCCCTGCCACCCCCGCCCCCCCTGGACATGCATACAAGTTACAACCTCCCCTACCCCTAACCATCTCCCCTAACCCTGCCACCCCCCTCCCCCCATGGACATGCATACAACCTCCCCTTCCCCGTTCGTTAACTCTGTGTTCTATGTGCTCATGTTATCTGTTGCTTGTTGTTTCTGTGTTTTCCGTTGTTCCCATATTGTCAGCGTCTTTGAGCCTCGGAAAAGCGCTATATAAATCTAATGAATTATTATTATTATTATTACTTACATTTCTGCGTTTTCACCAATGTGGAGATACCGGCGCTGCTCCAAACGGCCCTGTCGGACGTCTTATCATCCAGAAATCACATCTCATTCCTACAAGCGAGCTGCCTCGACGGACTAGAATGAAAGTTGTTATCAACACGGTGTCGTCTTTTGATGACGTCATCACCGGGTCCTTCCGGAGCTGTGTTCTGGAACTCCGCCCACTTAGTTCGGGTGAGTTCCTTCTAAATATAATCGCCCACGTTAAACTTGTTTAAGCATTTAGAAATAATACTACATATGGATGAAGTCACCCAAATTATATGCTACTACATCTGGAAATAAACATGTCAATACAGATGTAATCCTACTCTATGATTCTATTATTTGTGCTTTGAAGGGTTTATAATTCTTCTAATATCCAGACTGCTGCACCGCATAGGGGACATAATGGATTGTAAACCTATAATCTTCCAAGGCTAAACATGGTTGTAGTAATCATGTTAGAATATGTGTTAGAATACTTCATATGACACCCCTCAAGTTTGAAAATCACTTGACTCATATTCTAGAAGTGTTTCTGAGTACTGAGTAATATGAATCAAGTGTTTATGAATGAATGGTCTTTATTGTCATTGCTATAGTACAGGTACCAAACAACGACATTTAGGAGGGGGGGCTCCCCTGGTGCTAGGAAAGAAAAAAAACACACAAAAAAAACACAAGAAGGGAAGGAGCTGGTTTACATAAATAAAGGCTATGTACACTATCCACTATACTATACTGTACAGATAGACGACTAGGGTTGTCATATTGCACATAGTGTTATTGCACATTCATTTGAAGTGTCGCAGTTTGCAGGCTAGAAATTTACATATTTGTGCCTCAGCACTACACCTGATTTTTTCAGTCCAGCAGCTGCCATCAATCCGTCCAGACTGTCCAGGGCCCAGAACCTAGGTCTTTGCTGTGTTCAGGGCCTGGATGGCCCTGGGGTAGAAGCTGTGCTTCAGTCTGTTTGTCCTTGCGGCCATGGTCCTTTATGAAGTGGATATGAATCAAGTCAATATGAATCAAGTGGATATGAATCAAGTCAATATGAATCAAGTGTTTATGAATCAAGTGTTTATGAATCAAGTCAATATGAATCAAGTCAATATGAATCAAGTGGATATGAATCAAGTCAATATGAATCAAGTGGATATGAATCAAGTCAATATGAATCAAGTGGATATGAATCAAGTGGATATGAATCAAGTCAATATGAATCAATTGGATATGAATCAAGTGGATATGAATCAAGTCAATATGAATCAAGTGGATATGAATCAAGTAGATATGAATCAAGTCAATATGAATCAAGTGGATATGAATCAAGTCAATATGAATCAAGTGGATATGAATCAAGTCAATATGAATCAAGTGGATATGAATCAAGTGGATATGAATCAATTGAATATGAATCAAGTGGATATGAATCAAGTCAATATTAATCAAGTGGATATGAATCAAGTGGACATGAATCAAGTGAGTTTCAACCTTGAGGGGTGTGATACAAAGTATTCTTGGTCCTTTCCTGCGTCCCAACAGTTAAAAGTGCCACCTCTAGATTGCATAGGGAACCCATAATGGACTGTAGTGTACACCAACATATTTCCAAGGCTATAAACATGATTACTACCACTGTACTCAGCAACACTTGTAGAATATGGATCAAGTGAGTTTCAGCCATGAGGGGTGACACACAGCTGTGTCTTGTCATGTCAATTCTACTAATTAACCACTAATAAAGACACACGTGAGTTGCTAGGCTCACAAGAATTGACCCCTAAGGACACACAATGTGATGAAACTAAGTCTCCTCAGGTTATTAACACTAGAACAGCCATGAGGGGTCATGACCCCCCTGTGAGGAAAGAAAAATGTGATATCTTTGCACTTTGATCACATTTCAGGACCCTCCTTTCATGACTTGTCCGAGATATGTGCGTTCTACCACCCAGTATCCTTACATTTTCAAAATCACATCAGGATAAGCTAGTATAAAGCTATTTTGCAGTTTTTCTGTGTAGGAGGCAGGCTAGTTTACAAGCGGCCAACTAGTGGTGGTTGTGTGAAAGTAGCAGGTTAGCATTGTAAAGAGGGGGTCATTTAGGAGGTAAAAAGGCACGGCTGTTCTAGAAGCTGGTAGAGGAGCAAGAGAAGCGAGACCCAAAGCAAAGCTCTGGCTCAGTTCTGAGAGGGGCTGAGGGGTCACTTCCCCAGCAGACAGCATCTGGTACTAATAACACAACAAGGAAGACAACAGGTTAGCACTTCTGGACATTTGGGATTTGATTTGATTTGTATTTGTCCCAAACACAATAAACATATCAAAACATAACAACATTTCTGTCTCAAATCTATGTATCTGTGTATTCTTTCAGTTTTTTTGTGCCATCCCACCGTTTTGCTCCATGGATATGATTTTGTTTGTGGTTGCTCTTATCTTATTGACATAAAGCAGTGACAAGTGAATGCAGGAGTATAAAAGGTTCAAACAACATCACTTTATTACCACACAACACACGTGTCAAATATGTCACCTAATGGCTAGATGTTTGGGGAATTGTAGTCCTAGATTTAGTGGACTACAAAAACACGTACACAGCTGAACTGAACAGAAATACAAACATAACACTGAGACTACAAACTATGAGTAAAAGTAAGTTATGTTAAAACTATTGTTTGTTACATTGAGGCTCTTCAACCTTTAAACTTTCATAACATCAAAAATAAGAAAATCACATAAAAAAAAAAACATCATTAATGAATGAATGAATGAATGGTCTTTATTGTCATTGCTATAGTACAGGTACCAAACAACGAAATTTGGGAGGGGGGGCTCCCCTGGTGGTAGGAAAGAAAGAAAAAAAAAGAAGGGAAAGGAGCTGGTTTACATAAATAAAGGCTATGTACACTAACCACTATACTATACTGTACAGATAAAACACTGTGCTGTACTCTATGCTATGCTATACCTATTCTAACATTTCCTATTTCTCTGCAACCTTATGTACCCTAGGGTTGTCATATTGCACATAGTGTTATTGCACATTCATTTAAAGTGTCGCAGTTTGCAGGCTTGAAATGTACACATTTGTGCCTCAGCACTACACCTGATTTTTCAATCCAGCAGCTGCCATCAATCCGTCCAGACTGTCCAGGGCCCAGAACCTAGGTCTTTGCTGTGTTCAGGGCCTGGATGGCCCTGGGGTAGAAGCTGAGCTTCAGTCTGTTTGTCCTTGCGGCCATGGTCCTGTACCGCCTGTTCGAGGGCAGCCGGGCAAAGTGTTCGTACCCAGGGTGGGTACGAATGTGTGTGTGTGTGTGGAGGGGGGGATAAATCTGTGCTATGTACAGGCTATTTATTAATTATTAAGTAACCGTGAAGGGTTGGGCTTCTACTCTGCCTTTCAAAGAACATTTAACTATACTGTGCTTACGTAATCAGGTACCGATCCGGTCGAACCCCAAGGGTAACAACATAATGAAGGAGATGAAACGTTTAAACCCAGTAGTGTCATTTTATATTCAACACTTTACACGTACATGGACATTAGGCCTACAGGGGAGGCTCGTGGAGGTAGAAATCGGAAGGACGGGCTCATTGTATAAATGCATGGATTACAATGAGCCGGACCTCCACCAGCCTCCCCTGGTGCATCAGATGATCACAATATATGTCAAGACAACACGTCACCCTGAGATTCTCTCTCACAGTATTTACAATAAGATGCGACAGAAGATTCTCAAATGACAAATACGCAGCAGTTGCAGTTTACACAGAATGGCTTGAAATCCTCAAATATAATCGCAGCTCGTCCACACATTAAAAAATAGATTGAAGGTTTATTTTTAGTAGTATTTATTTCATTCAATGATAGGTCTATACTAAAAAAGAAACCTTAAAACTCTTGGGGGTTTTGCATGGAGCAGCTTCGTTATTTTGGAGTTCTATTAGCCTAGATTTTGGTCGACACCTGTTCTGAGCTGGTCAGCGGTCACACACACTTTCATTGAAGACCTCAGATAGTGTGACACACATCCAGGCTGATTTCATAATTCACTCTTCGGATTGAAGATACACATAAAAACACATTACAGGGAGACCTTAAATGGCCTTTCTATTCAGAATGTCATGTGAAAAACCTACGCTAAGCTAACACTGTCAACTACAGTGTGTAAGTGTGTAAACATGCATTTCATGTGAAGTATGTCGACTGCAGTGCGTGACTTTATACAAAGGTCTCGTTAACCCAGATGAGTTGACCTGTACAACAGGGCCGGTTCTAGGCATAGGCGAAATATGCGTTCGCCTAGGGCGCCAAATGCCTGGCTAAGGAACACCCGGCTACTACAGCCTGCAGACACCCCATCGACAACAACAAGCACAACTCTACAGCCTGCAGACATCCTATCAACATCAACTGGAATATATCCTGAGGTATGTGAGTCTATCATGGCAGCACCTACAGATCCTGCTGCTACATATCCTGTAATTTTAATTTATAAAAATACATATTTCTGTCTTGAAACCATTGTTGTCCATATTTTTACTGTTTAATGTGTGGGTGGTGATGAGGCAGTAGCCTACTGGTGGGTTAATGTGGTGGTGGCGCCCCTAAAATTTTGCCGGGGGGGGGCATCAAATCATACTCTCACCTAGAGCCGGACCTGGTTGTGAGAGACGCCACTGCAGTCTTCCCAAGGTAAAATAGACACTTAAAGTACAGTAGCCTACCCAGCAAGCACCGACGGACCTGGACGAATTCGGACCAGCCCGATAACGGCCAGACCACGTAATATCACAACTAGTTAGTATCTGGCCCAGAATATCACCCTATTTCAACTAAAATATATTTATATATTTTTATATTTGTCGGGAGAAAATACCCAAATGTGAAATCCCAGCAATAACCCGTCAACTCTGGTGTGGTCATCTCTGTTGTGACAGACAGACATCAAAGTGGTTTTGATAAAAAAAAAAGGGCCGATTGCGTCACAGTGATGAGCGTGACGTCACAGGAAAAGCACCCTGGCCTTACCCCCTCCGTCCACTCTCCCCTCCATAAGGGGAATGATTTTCTCTCATTTTGCGTGTCTGTCTGTACGCACAGAGCCACACAATAAAACCCGCTATCAATTGGAGATCACCTGCTCTTGTCTTCACTGGTAACATAAGCAGTTATGGAACTAAGTAGGAATTAGAAGGGTAAAAGAGAACTGATAAAATACGAATAAAACATTAATAGAATGTAATAAAGATAATTTAAAAAATAATATAATAATACATTATGACATCACAAAGACATGTGACAGGTATCTTGAGCATGATTTGTCCAAAACAAACCCAACCAATTGTAACTCTGTCAATGACAATAAAGTTCAATCTAATCTAATGTAATCTAATCTAAATGAAAGAGCGGATGAATAGATGAGAGAGGAAGTACGAAACAATTAGGAGGTTATTCTGTGTGGGTTATACTGAGTGGTTAGTCGAATGTATCGATTGCAAGTCGCTTTGGAATAAGGCGTCTGCTACATTGTGACATAAAACCAGTAGTGAGATTAACTGTAGTGTTTTCTTTAATTAAATGAATTACACGTCAGCATATTGTGTTACATGAAACACGTAGTTGGTTAATATAATGTGATGTACAACATCTCAGTCTTCCAGCTAAAACGTTAAGAGGATTTATTGCAAACATAACAACATACCAGTATTAGGGATGCTCCGATTTATCGGCCACCGATTTAAATCGGCCGATTTCACTCCAAATGACTCGATCGGTGATCGGCAAAAATGGCCGATCGCAAAAACCGATATTTTTTTTTTTTTTTTTTTTTTTCCTGGGGAAGACAGATAACTGAACAGAAAACATAGGAGGACGTAACAGTATGTAAACCATGAAGGCCACGTTTATGATGTCTTTTATACAGCCATATCGACTGACTTGGGCTTCAGGCCCTAACTGGGTGATAGGCCAGACCTTTACTATGCCATAAAAATGGGTCTGCGTTTGCTTGATGCCTAATGGATCAAAACTTTTGTCTAAAAAGCAAAAAATATTTAGGCTATCCAGTCAGTTGTGTATTTTTTAAAAAATCGGTATCGGTATCGGTATCGGTTGATCTTGAGGAAACAAATCGGTGATCGGTATCGGCCCCCAAAATCCAGATCGGAGCATCCCTAACCAGTATTCAGTCACACTCGGCTTCTAAACACCAAGGCCACATCTGGGTGGAAGGGGCGGTGACATGATGCAGGAGGGGACAAGGACATCTCAACTCCTACGACCTCGATTCCTCCGTCACTCTCCAGGAGGGAGAGGATGGGAGGAGAGGAGGGGAGGAGAGGAAAGGAGGAGACAGGAGGAAGAGATGAGGGAGGAGAGGAGGGTATGAGAAGAGGACAGGAGGATTTGAGAGAAGATGATCTAGAAAAGGCTGATCCGATCAACAAGCACATGAACATACAGTAGATGATGGTGCAGCCAGCAGACCCCCCCTTCTTCTTTAGGGCTCCTGTCTCCTTTAAACACCTCCCACATTGGGAGCAGTCGTGTTAACTAGTGTGTGTGTTCTCTGGTGTTTCTTTAGGTTTCCTGCCACACTGAAACTCTTCCCACACTGGGAGCAGTAGAATGGCTTCTCTCCTGTGTGTATTCTCTGGTGTGTCTATAGTTTTCTTGCCTCACTGAAACTCTTCCCACACTGGGAGCAGCAGAACGGCTTCTCTCCTGTGTGTATTCTCTGGTGTGTCTTTAGGTTTCCTGCCACACTGAAACTCTGCCCACACTGGGAGCAGCAGAATGGCTTCTCTCCTGTGTGTATTCTCTGGTGTCTCTTTAGGTGTCCTGCCTGACTGAAACTCTTCCCACACTGGGAGCAGAGATATGGCTTCTCTCCTGTGTGTATTCTCTGGTGTCTCTTTAGTTCATCTGCCCGACTGAAACTCTTCCCACACTGGGAGCAGTAGAACGGCTTCTCTCCTGTGTGTATTCTCTGATGGCTCTTTAGTTCATCTGCCCGACTGAAACTCTTCCCACACTGGGAGCAGCAGAATGGCTTCTCTCCTGTGTGTATTCTCTGGTGTTTCTTTAGGCATCCTGCCTGACTGAAACTCTTCCCACACTGGGAGCAGTAGAATGGCTTCTCTCCTGTGTGTATTCTCTGGTGTGTCTTTAGGTTTCCTGCCACACTGAAACTCTTCCCACACTGGGAGCAGCAGAACGGCTTCTCTCCTGTGTGTATTCTCTGGTGTCTCTTTAGGGATCCTGCCCGACTGAAACCCTTCCCACACTGGGAGCAGCAGAATGGCTTCTCTCCTGTGTGTATTCTCTGGTGTCTCTTTAGATCGCTCATATGACCAAATCTCTTTCCATACTGAAGACAAGAGTGAGTCTTCTGTCCTCCTTGAGTCTGTGGTTGTGATTTAAGGTGAGTTGGACAAATGAAACTCTCACTGCAATCTAAACAGTGGTGATTCTTCTGTCTTGAGCTCCTCCTCCTCCGTCTGTGTTGTTTATGGCTTCCTGATGCGGTGGAGCTGGGATCCATGTCTGAGTCTGGGTTGGAGCTCTCTCCTGTAAGAATAGGAACATATACAGGATTAGAAACAAGTACAACATGAGAACAAGTGCTGCTTCCATAGACTCAGCAGTGCCAGAAGTAACACCACATCTCTGGAGTCTGCACACACTGTGGGAACATGAAGTGTTCAGAGAGTTACAGAGATATTACAACAAATGGATACCGTATCAATGTTTTATCATTAACAATTGATTTAAAGCATATTCTCTCAAACTGAGACAGAATCCAAGTTTAACGTTTCAGTTTAAGAGTATTCACGTTGTACCTAGTTTAACTGTCACTCACTGTCTTGCTCAACAGTTGTAATTCCATGATCAGTCATAGAAGTTAGAGAAATTGTAACAACTTTAGTTTGACTGAATCAACAACTGCTATGGAGGAAATCGTGGGGAAAATAAAAATGAAAATAAATGTCTGATTGCATACACCGCTAAATATCTGCCAGCGCCCTTTGAACTATTCATTAATCTGGTCTGCCTTTCACCAAATACAGAACATGAACTCACCATCCTCACCATCTGTGTCCACCAATCCATCTTCTCCTTGCTCTTCTTTCATCATGACATCTTCATCCTCCACTTCCTCTTCTTCTTCCTCTCCTTTCACAACTTCATATTCTCTTCCCTCTTCTTTCACCATCACATCTTTAATCTCTTCCTCCTCTTCTTCTTCTTTCACCATCACATCTTTAATCGCTTCCTCCTCTTCTTCTTCTTTCACCATCACATCTTTCTTTTCATCCTCCTCTCCTCTAACCTCCTCCTCCTCTTTCACCATCACATCTACCATCTCTTCATCCTCTCCTCCTTCTTCCTCTACTTCTTCTTTCACCATCACATCTTTCTTTTCTTCCTCCTCTCCTCTAACCTCCTCCTCCTCTTTCACCATCACATCTACCATCTCTTCATCCTCTCCTCCTTCTTCCTCTACTTCTTCTTTCACCATCACATCTTTCTTTTCTTCCTCCTCTCCTCTAACCTCCTCCTCCTCTTTCACCATCACATCTACCATCTCTTCATCCTCTCCTCCTTCTTCCTCTACTTCTTCTTTCACCATCACTTCTTTCTCCTCCACTCCCTCCCCTCCTTCCTCCTCTTTCACGACCACGTTGACTTCCAGTGTTTGACTGCAGTATTCCAGCTTCACGGCCACCATCTTTGGACCCCACGTTGTGCTTTTCTGGACTGAAGAACCACAGCAGGAACTCTGTGGACTTGGGTTCAGAAACAGTAGCTGTGAGGTGGAGCTGTGTATAGAAAACAAATGAAGCACAAACAGTCACAGATAAATTTCAAATTTTGTTCAGTAATTTCACCAATATAGATACAAATATATAGATATACATTATACCCAGTGGCGGCTGGTGCTAAACATTTTGGGTGGGGCACAGCAGGGGGGGTCTTCTTTCGTGCGCGCGGCGCGCGTTTTTTTTTTCTCGCGTGCACAAATTTTTTTCCGCGTGCACGCGCGGTCAAAACAAAGACGTAATTTCACTTTACCCATGCAATACCCACTTAAACATGTGTGAGGATACGTAACGGCGTTTTGTGACAGAACTTTCACTTTCATTCATGAAATTCACCCCGTCTGTGTTACTGTTTACACAAGTACAATCACAGTGTGACAGTCAGATGGAGCATTCGGTAAACAACAACAGCAAGGTAATGCATCAGTTGAGTTAAAGAAAACAAACTCTTACCTTTGATGACAGAACATGAGCCGTGTTTACCCGTACCTCCGCGTGGTGATTTTAGAGGCAATAGATTATTTTTGCCCCCACGTTAGGTGCGAGGCTGCTCGGTTAACCCATTAGCTTTCTAATCTTTTCTTTTCAACTTTCAAACTAAAGCCAAAGTCATGTAACAGTAATGAGGTCTACAATTGGCTATGGGGAGTTGCCTCCCCTTCCTCCATCTGGGTGATCAATTGGCTATGGCGGAGATCCCTCCCCCTCCATCCGGATATGATCCTTACATTGTAAACAACTAGCTGCGGTGCTGCGGACATCAAATCTATCACTCGGAAGCTCGATGGACCAATGCATTGTCTGCAATACAACCAGCTTTCAGGACGCACATTTTTGCGCCCCGGCCAAGAAATAGAGACAGCCAATTGGAGCGCTGCTACAGCTCACGTGTAAGCGAAAAGTATTTGCAGTGCCATAGACATGCATTGACCGGCGTCCCGACTCCTCCCCTATGTATTTTAACAGTGAATTTTACACACACACAGATAAAATGTTTATTGTATTGGAGGATTTTTAATGAATGCTGATAGGCACCGACAGAATATCAGCCGCATTTTGTGAATAAACAATGTTTATTTAAAAAAAAAACTTTTACAAATCGCAACTAGGAAGTGAAGGTGGGGGCTAGGGCTGTCACGATTAGTCGACTAGTCGCGACGACGTCGATTACCAAAATCGTCGCCGACATATTTGGTAATCGACGTTGTCGCATGTTTTTTGGGAGCTGCACCAGGGGAGCCCCCCCTCCCAAATGTCGTTGTTTGGTACCTGTACTATATCAATGACAATAAAGACCATTCATTTCATTCTATAAGCATTCGTTTTTCTTCCCTGAAGCTGCCACTGGCTAGCGTCTCCCAGTGTCTTTGATGTACATGCGCAGTGTCGGTCATCCGGGGCACACGTGACTTCCCCGGAAAAATAAACAGAGAAATGTCTTCCTCTCCTCGTACCTCTAAAGTGTGTGGGCATTTCAACCACAACGTTGAAAAAAACAATGTAAAATGTAAAATTTGCAAAGCTGAACTCGCTTATCATGGCAGCACGTCTATGATGCGCGAGCATCTAAAAAGGAAGCACGTTGTGGCAGATGACGAGGAAGACGATGGCTCGTCTCGGTAAGCAAGTTAGCTTGTTATTGGCTAACGATATCGTTACGTTAAAAGCCTACTTACATTATTTTACGTTGTCATCAAAGCGATACTTATCAAATAGCTAAAATGTTTGTCTTAACGTTACAGTGCTAAGAAGGCGCGTTCTACTATGAGATGAGTGAAGCAAAGCAAAACTTTTGTACTCTGTTAAACGCCTGGATGACACAAAACTTCCTCCAACTAAACAAGGACAAAACAGAGATAATTGTATTCGGTGCACCTGACAAAAGATCGAAAGTCAGTGCAAAACTTGATTCTCTCTCTCTTCACAGTAAAAAACAGGTCAGAAATCTTGGTGTAATTCTAGACTCCGATCTAAACTTCAACAGCCACATAAACTCAATAACTAAATCAGCCTACTATCACCTGAAAAACATAACAAGAATGAGAGGTTTCATGTCCAAGCAAGACCTTGAAAAACTCATCCATGCATTTGTTTCGAGTAGACTTGATTATTGTAATGGTCTACTAACAGGCCTATCTAAAGGAGCTGTTCGTAAATTGCAGCTCATCCAAAACGCCGCTGCTAGGGTCCTAACAAAAACAAAGAAATTTGAACACATTACACCAATCCTGAGATCCCTGCACTGGCTACCAGTCTCTCAGAGAATTGAATTCAAAATCCTCCTAATTACATACAAATCACAAAATGGTCTTGGACCAAAATACATATCAGATCTCCTCCCACCCTATATTCCCGCAGGGTCCCTAAGGTCAGCTGAGACAAATCAGCTAATAATTCCAAGAGTAAAAACAAAACACGGTGCAGCAGCTTTCAGTCACGCTGCTGCATGCTCCTGGAACAAACTCCCTGAAGAAATCAAACAGGCCCAAACCCTTAAAATATTTAAATCTAAGCTAAAAACCTTCATGTTTTGCACCAGTTATGATTAAACACAAACACTTCTATCAATGTCTTTTTTCCATTAACTATTGTCTTTTTAAATGTTTTATCTATTTACTTCTTATATTTGCTTTTATTCATTGTAATTTTTATTTTCTTATGCTCCTCTTGTGGAGGGATGTGGAGGGATATGGAGTGGTGTAGAGGGATGTAGAGGGATGTAGAGGGATGTGGAGGGATGTAGAGGGATGTAGAGGGATGTGGAGGGATGTAGAGGGATGTGGAGGGATGTGGAGGGATGTAGAGGGATGTAGAGGGATGTAGAGTGATGTGGAGGGATGTAGAGGGATGTAGAGGATTGTAGAGGAATGTGGAGGGATGTAGAGGGGTGTAGAGGGATGTAGAGGGATGTAGAGGGATGTAGAGGAATGTGGAGGGATGTAGAGGGTTGTAGAGGGATGTGGAGGGATGTGGAGGGATGTAGAGGGATGTAGAGGGTTGTAGAGGGATGTAGAGGGATGTAGAGGGATGTGGAGGGATGTAGAGGGTTGTGGAGGGATGTAGAGGGATGTAGAGGGATGTAGAAGGATGTGGAGGGATATGATTAAACACAAACACTTCTATCAATGTCTTTTTCCCATTAACTATTGTCTTTTTAAATGCTTGATCTATTTACTTCTTATATTTGCTTTTATTCATTGTAATTGTTATTTTCTTATGCTCCTCTTGCTGTATTTTTAAATAATGCATGTAAAGCACTTTGAATTGCCCCTGTTGTATGAAATGTGCTATACAAATAAACTTGCCTTGCCTTGCCTTGCCATGTATTTATTTTTGTTTTTGGATTCGTTTGGTTGCCTAGTGCCTAGCCTACCTCATTTTACTCAGCAGTTTGCACCCTCTACTACTCTTTACATTACATTACATGCAAGTGATGCCAGAAATAAATCTGCAAAGTTCATTAAAATATCTATTTTTGAGTGAACAATCATTTTAATTGTCTTTATTTTTAGTTAGCACATGCCTACAACAACAACAACTAACAACTTCAAGCTAAATTTAGAAGCTGATTTAGAAGATGATAGCTAAATAAGAGCGATTGAGTAATTGTGCGATAAGCTGTAATTTATGATCCGATTAGTCGACTAATCGTTAAAATAATCGGTGACTAGTCGACTATGAATATAATTAGGGATGTCCCGATCCCACTTTTTCACTACCGATACCGATACCGATACCTGGGCTTCGGGTATCGGCGATACCGATACCGATCCGATATTTGTATACATTTTTTGACCCCTGAATAATAACAAATACCTCCCCAGTATATAGTCCACACCAACAACAGTTAAATTAAAGACTGCCAGCCTTTATTAAAGCAACAAATGCGACGTGTTGTGGATTGGAACTACGGATCTACTGGATATGAACACTTGAACACTTGAACACTTGATCTCTGCACTTTATATTTATATTAATTATGACTCTTGCACCTTGATGTTGGTTTGCACTGTCTTGTCCTGTCTTGCACCTGTCCTTCTGTAAACCGTGCTCCATGGTACCAAACCAAATTCCTAACATGTTTACATGTCATGGCAATAAAAGTCTTCTGATTCTGATTCTGATTCTGGGGATCATAAGCTTTCAAATGATGTGTCATACATTGAAATCCGAAAAAATATGAAGTTAGAGTCATTTGAATGTTGTTAGACGTCAGGCACATATAGGGTTAACCTCTTTGTAATGAAACCGGAAGCACACAGCGCTATGCGCATTTTAAGCGCATATAGGACTCGCGTGAAGCATTTCTGCGACTCGCGTGAAGCATTTCTGCGACACGCGTTTCTGTTCACTGTTTTCATTCCCCCATCGCTTATACACATAAGTTTGACTGCGGATGACAGTAGGATCGGATCGGAGCCTTTTTTTTTCTGGTGCGATCCCCGATCCAGCATTCAGGACCAATATCGGGTCGATATCCGATATCAGTATCGGATCGGGACATCCCTAAATATAATCGTTTGTGGCAGCCCTAGTGGGGGCGGCGCCCCAGCGCCCTCTATCGGCCAGCCGCCACTGATTATACCTATATACAGTAAAACTAACAAACGTATATATTTATATATTTGTGCCCATTTACACTAATCAAGAAGCTGAAGAACAAATAATAAAATAGAGCGTTTTCCATCTTGCACATACCTATTCAGATTAATCAGCTGTGCACTGTGTGTTCCAACAGTTTACCGCACAGCTGATTAATCAATTAAACCAATAGAGTGAGACAGGATATGTTCATGCAAGGTGCCTTTCAGGAAGTAGTGGAGATCGTGCACCTAGCCTATTCAAAGCTTCACACACCAACGCCACGGTGTCATTATCACTCTGCCTGCTAGACATTTATTGTCCACTTGATGGCGCAGTGGAGCAAATGAAGCAACACGAAGCTTCGGCCCATGTGTGACGCAATTGGATGTAAAGCTTCAACAGTTCATGAAGCTTCATCTCGCCATCACTAGAAACAATGCAATGCAAGACTTGGCTACGAACACGTGTTACTTACATTTCTGCGTTTCACCAATGTGGAGATACCGGCGCTGCTCCAAACGGCCCTGTCGGACGTCTTATCATCCAGAAATCACATCTCATTCCTACAAGCGAGCTGCCTCGACGGACTAGAAAGAAAGTTGTTATCAACACGGTGTCGTCTTTTGATGACGTCATCACCGGGTCCTTCCGGAGCTGTGTTCTGGAACTCCGCCCACTTAAAAGCGCCCACGTTCAACTTGTTTAAGCATTTAGAAATAATACTACATATGGATGAAGTCACCCAAATTATATGCTACTACATCTGGAAATAAACATGTCAATACAGATGTAATCCTACTCTATGACTGTATTATTTGTGCTTTGAAGGGTTTATAATTCTTCTAATATCCAGACTGCTGCACTGCATAGGGGACATATCATGGATTGTAAACCTATAATCTTCCAAGGCTAAACATGGTTGTAGTAATCATGTTAGAATATGTGTTAGAAAACTTCATATGACACCCCTCAAGTTTGAAAATCACTTGACTCATATTCTAGAAGTGTTTCTGAGTACTGAGTAATATGAATCAAGTGTTTATGAATCAAGTGTTTATGAATCAAGTCAATATGAATCAAGTGGATATGAATCAAGTCAATATGAATCAAGTGTTTATGAATCAAGTCAATATGAATCAAGTGGATATGAATCAAGTGTTTATGAATCAAGTCAATATGAATCAAGTCAATATGAATCAAGTGGATATGAATCAAGTGGATATGAATCAAGTCAATATGAATCAAGTCAATATGAATCAAGTCAATATGAATCAAGTGGATATGAATCAAGTGGATATGAATCAAGTCAATATGAATCAAGTCGATATGAATCAAGTGGATATGAATCAAGTCAATATGAATCAAGTGGATATGAATCAAGTCAATATGAATCAAGTGGATATGAATCAAGTCAATATGAATCAAGTGGATATAAATCAAGTCAATATGAATCAAGTGGATATGAATCAAGTCAACATCAAGTTGGACACATGCACGCTGTGGAGGGGGACAGTAATTTCAGACGGACTGGCGTTGGTGGATATGACGTACATTGGCACTTCGGTGCTAAATTAGTTAAACTACTTCTGAAACGACAACTAACAACGCAATACAAATTTAGTCAAGTTTGAAATAAAAATTGAAAACAAAAACTCAACTGAAAGTAGAATCTTTGAGGCTAAAACTAAATAGCATAACATAAAAAAGTTTTTAAAAAGTATCTACCCTGTGGCTGTGATATGAACCTGTGTGTGTGTGTGTGTGTGTGTGTGTGTGTGTGTGTGTGTGTGTGTGTGTGTGTGTGTGCGTGCGTGCGTGCGTGCGTGCGTGCGTGTGTGTGTGTGGAGGGGGGGATAAATCTGTGTGTGTGTGGAGAGGGGGATAAATCTGTGCTATGTACAGGCTAATTATTAATTATTAAGTAACCGTGTAGGGTTGGGCTTCTACTCGGCCTTTCAAATAACATTTAACTATACTGTGCTTACGTAATCAGGTACCGATCCGGTCGAACCCCAAGGGTAACAACATAATGTTAAGGAGATGAAACGTTTAAACCCAGTAGTGTCATTTTATATTCAACACTTTACACGTACATGGACATTAGGCCTACAGGGGAGGCTCGTGGAGGTAGAAATCGGAGGACGGGCTCATTGTATAAATGCATGGATTACAATGAGCCGGACCTCCACCAGCCTCCCCTGGTGCATCAGATGATCACAATATATGTCAAGACAACACGTCACCCTGAGATTCTCTCTTACAGTATTTACAATAAGATGCGACAGAAGATTCTCAAATGACAAATACGCAGCAGTTGCAGTATACACAGAATGGCTTGAAATCCTCAAATATAATCGCAGCTCGTCCACATATTAACAAATAGATTGAAGGTTTATTTTTAGTAGTATTTATTTCATTCAATGATAGGTCTATACTAAAAAAGAAACCTTAAAACTCTTGGGGTTTTTGCATGGAGCAGCTTCGTTATTTTGGAGTTCTATTAGCCTAGATTTTGGTCGACACACCTGTTCTGAGCTGATCAGCGGTCACACACACTTTCATTGAAGACCTCAGATAGTGTGACACACATCCAGGCTGATTTCATAATTCACTCTTCGGATTGAAGATACACATAAAAACACATTACAGGGAGACCTTAAATCGCCTTTCTATTCAGAATGTCATGTGAAAAACCTACGCTAAGCTAACAGTGTGTCTGTCAACTACAGTGTGTAAGTGTGTAAACATGCATTTCATGTGAAGTATGTCGACTGCAGTGCGTGACTTTATACAAAGGTCTCGTTAACCCAGATGAGTTGACCTGTACAACAGGGCCGGTTCTAGGCATAGGCGAAATATGCGTTAGTAGTGTATATTGGGCACTTTTCTTTGATCTCGATTTCCTTTGTTCTTTTTTATGAGGGGTGGGGTCATAAAACATGGGCTCTTTTACAGAAGGGGGGGTTTATTTACCCCCCGCGTTGTGGTTTTATTAACCCTCGCCATTTGCTCAGAACACGCAGGTGTTTAGGAAGGGGGGCCAAAACGATAGTAGACGCACACACACACACACACACACACACACACACACACACACACACAGGGTTACCCTGTAACTGAAATGTAGATGTCTAGCTGTGTTTAAATAACGAATATTGTTGTTAGAAAGAGACTTAGGGTTAGAAATGAAATTAGAGGAAAAGATGCCCAGTGGGAGCGAACTCTCTCTCCGGTCGAGACAATATATAATAACATATAATACTCACATTATCATGTCCTTTCGGGCTTTCATGTGGCCAGGGGATGTCATACTGTCTCCCTAAAAAAGTTATCTGACTAAAGTCTATCTGACTCTAACTCTAACTCTTAAGAGAGTGAACGTGGGTTTCGTATCAGCAGTCAGATATGCGTTCAGACAGCCTCTGTTGTTAGACAGACACATCGAGTTGCTTTTTCACGCCTCTCTGCTACTCCCAACCCCTCTCTCTCTCTCTGAAGAGTCATTCTGACAGCAAGAGACAGGCCAATAGTAGTGACTACCCCATCCCTGGCATATTACTTTTTCAGCTATCGCCAACATTCACAATGTTATTAACATGTTTATAGAAATAGACTGTAAATTGTGGTAATGACAACAATTGACTTTATCGCAACAATTATAATTAGAAATTCTGTTGAAACACTCTTGACTACAAGAGAACCACAATGAATGAATCAAATGAGTCCTGCTTTTTTATGAGGGTGGGGTCATAAAACATAAGCTCTTTTACAACAGGGAGGGGGGCTTATTTCCCCCAGCGTTGTGGGTTTATTCACCCAGCCAGTTGTTCACAACACAACACCCCCCAAACGGAGGGTTGGGTCAAAACGAAAGTTGACGTAGGTGTTAGGAAAGGGGATCCCCCCAAATGACTGGCAAGGTTGAAATGTATTTAAATAGACTTGCTGTATCTATCACTTTAATGTCAAGGACTCAACAATGGCTACTTGTGATGATTTCGCATGTATGGATTTCAACGCCATCAGGCCAGACGCCGAGATCGACCGGCTGGGATCGCTAGTGTTGGCCCCGCGGAAGAGGAAGAGGAATACGGATTATCCTGATCAGACATTCGGGCTTTTCATGAAATCACAGACTGTCACTGGTTTTGTAACTTTGAACGAGGGGCGCACCGCCTGCTATTCCTTCAACAATGATGACCGTGTGGTGCAGCTCTATGTGTTAGAAGCGGGGAGCAAACATGATCAAACGACTGCAGTTGTGCCGTTCAGTGCTGGAGATTAGAGAATGTTACGTAATCATGTAATGCCTAAAATGGCTGGAGCAGTGGACCCTCCCTGTCAGACATTGTGGATTGCTGACAACCCTGAAATGACATACTATGTGTGTTTGAGTTGCATCCAGGACATTGACAATGGTTCTAAGTACAAACCGACTAATGCAATGAAAAATGTGGCGTTGTGTTACGGTGGTATTGGCAGAAATAGATATACATTCAACATGGAATATATCGCAATGTGGGGGCATCTTAAAATGTTGGTGACCTGGGATGAGTGGATGATTATGGAGAAAATATTGGCTGAAATAGATGACATTTTTGAATGGTCGACTGTCAGGAAGTTGTTGCATTACCCCGACGACGAGATGATGGAGGTTGATTAACAAGACTTCTTTACTTCTCGTGTGTGTGTGTGTGTGTGTGTGTGTGTGTGTGTGTGGTTTGTGGGACTGTTTACACCGTGGTTTGTGTCGATTATAATAAAAACGTTTTAACATGAAGAAACATTTATTCGTATGGCTTTATTTCATTCTGGGGGATTCTACTGTGTGACACCTGTGTGACACCTGGCGGCTCCGAGGTGCCACAGAGAGCGTGCCATGTGGAATGGTGGGGTGTTGCTCAGACGTCTGTCTAAAATAATGTTTGGTTAAGGTGTTGGTTTTAATAAGTTTGATATGACATGTGATATACAAGTTTCAAACGATACGCATGGCGTCTGAGTCTGCCTTTAGTCCCAGCGTGAGTTCGTCCGGCAGACGAGCATAAAGGTGTTGATTTTTAACCCTCATTAAAAAAAAAAAAAAGGGTCACGAATGCTTCAATAAGCATGATGACGTTTGGAGGGCGTCTGTTTAAATGGTATATATATAAGTTAGATCTTGATGCAGACACTTTCGTGAGAGAGTGAGGGCCAGTCGAATTCTTCTCTTCACTTCCGCGAGAGATAGAACGCAAATCCTGACGAATTCTCCAGCCTCGAGTGCATTCAGAGACCAGCAATAGCCATGGATGATAATATGTAAGGTAAGGCAAGGCCTTTAATGTGTATTAATAATCAAATGATTAATAATCAAATAATGTTTACACTAGATATACAAGTTATTACAATGAAAACATCTGTGAAAAAGTTGCAACCGTGTGTGTATGTGTGTGTGTGTGTGTGTGTGGCGTGTGTGTGTGTGTGTGTGTGTGTGTGTGTGGGGGGGTGTGACTGTTTAATAATATGGTTGTATTTATATGCGTGCACCCCAGGTTTGACGCTGGCATCCCAGACCTAGGCGATCTGTCTGAACACTTTTGGGCCGGAGTAATATCTGCTGCAGAGACACTGCAAAACACTGCTGTTGATGGGTCAGAGTACTACGACGACGTTGTATTCTCGGGCTCCTTAGACATTGTGGAGAGAGAATCGGCCGACGCTGAACTCAGTAGAGGCTTCTTGGGGGGAGAACAGGACGTCGCTGACCCCCCCTATACACAGAGGTATGATGTTTGAAAGATTAGCAGAAAAGGAAATGATTTTGAAACATGTGTGACAAATGTATTTCTAACAATATGCTGAAACTATCTATATCCATAGATTACAACGAGTGATTGAGAGGGTCAACAACACACCCCAATCGTCAGACAGCGGACTGGACACCCCTCCATACACCCCGGCTATCAGGCCTGCTGAAGCCCCCCTTGAAGGCCTAGACGGAGGGGAGTTGAGGTCGACGCCACTCTTATTGAATGTTGCGGATCATCGGTCCAGGTCTGAACCCTGTGTTGCAAAGATAACCCCCAACTCGTTTGGTCGTGTTGTAAATAATCGTAACTTGTTGGCTGCATTGAAAAAGCATCAGTTTCTTAATGCAAAAGGTCTTAACGATCTACAGCAAGCTGTGAAGCATAACCAGGACGCTATTGACAAGGTTATCCTACTTACGTCTGTAAACAGCCAATGCTTGCAAAGGCTAGAGTGTAATGGGTTGACTTATAAGCAAGATATTGACAATGTTGTGAGCCTTAATGCAGTAGCCACTCATCAATATTTGCAAAGGGTAGAGAACAAAGTGGGTATTTTAGAGCGTATGCTGTATAGTGTAAATTTCTTTTTGGGTCAAATTGAAGCCAAGACGACAGCGCTGATAACCAATGTAGCAACTCTGTCTAGGCCCCTATCAGAGGTGACTGGTCTCAATTGGGGGTCCGCGTATACGGCGATTATGACTGTTTTAAAAAACGTAAGAATTCAACAAGACCCTACTGTGGCTGAGAATAGAGATGCTGAATTGGGGCATGTCCCCCAAGCATCGACCAGTTTTGCAGATGGTAATGGTTCAAAGACACCTAGGGTGTAAGTCACCCATATTTAGGCGTAGTGTTGTGTAAATATGAATTGTTTTCATTTATTCTTTTTCATCTAACTCTTCTTAAGTACCTTCTCATTTCTTAATATTGGTTTATCTGTATTTTATACTTTTTGATAATGGCGCCTCAGGACAAGAGGCGTAGAACAGACATCCAGGGGTCTGGGTTTTGTCCAGATACACAGACAATTAGGTCTAATATTGAGGCAATTAGACTTATCAATCAACAGATTATGAGTTTTAATATGCAACAAGACAACATGTTTCTAACAAATCAGTCTTGTGGCGATGTCTTAGACCACCCAACATCTGGGTGTAACATGGACGTCGTCAGCATGATTAATTATGAGCTTGCGAGTTTTAACACACAACAAGCCCCAATTGAACAGGCTAATATGGCAAACAGAGACAGCATGTTTTTAACAAGTCAGTGTCATGGTGACGCCTCACCCCCCACAGCAGATGTGTGTAACATAGAGTTAATCAATCAAGGTTTTAAACCATTTAACAGTCGACATAGTGTAGATGGTGGTACTACACTAGCAGCTAGTCAAATAGCAGCTAGTCAAATAGCAGCTAGCCAAATAGCAGTTAGCCAAATAGGTGGTGCCCTGGGGGTTTGTGGTGTAGGGTCCAGTGTTAATATTGCAAATAGTGACTCATTAAATTCACGAGATGTTGAAAACATCAGATTGTACGGCGGGGTTGTGGGCGAATATAGAGTTACAGCCCGACCCCATTTCAGGGGTTTAACATCGAACAGAAACCTCAATTTTAGAGGGGTTGCTACGAATGACATTGTTAAATATATGGATGGCATAACAGCCAGAATGACAGAGATCATAGATTTTAGCAGAAGGGTGGGGGGTGATAATGCATCTCTGAATATTACCATAAGAGGTTCTAGCATACAGAGCTCTGTTAACAGACTGTTAAACACTAAACAAGGTTACGATAGTGAGTTAATCTTACAAGAGTTTGGCAAGATTTTACAGAGTAATGACAACATTATGATTGATGACAGCTTAGAAGCTGTAGTCTCTATTGCACGTAACATGAGTGGTGGAGGCCGCACAAAGAAGCTGACCAGACTAGCCCGTGATGAGATTTTGATCAGAAAGAAACTAAATGTATACTCTCCAAACAATACAGCAGACAATATGTGTTTCTCACACTGTCTAGCCCGACATATGAATCCTAATGTGGCCGATAGAGCAATACCCCGCCTAGCGACCGAAATACATGCAAAAGCAGGGTTTACACAGGATGCTGAAATAGCCCTGAATGACATAGCCTCGTTTGAGAGGGTGTTAGATGTTAAAATAGCTGTAGTAACCATGAGTGTAAACAATCAGATGCAGTGGTTTATGACAGGTAGCACGTCAAACAACAATAACGCATACTTGTACCTGCAAGACAATCATTACCACTTAATAACTAGTGTCCACAGCTTCTTGGGGACCAGCTATTTCTGTAAACATTGTTGCCAAGGTCACAATAGTTATAGGTCGCATCGTTGTCCACATCATTGCTCGACGTGTGCAACGGAAGGTTGTTGTGACAATGGTAGATCGTGGGTGTAGTGTTGCGATTGTAACAGATGGTGTCATTCCCTAGAATGCTACAACAGACACAAAGAGAGTATGACCACCCCCAGAGGTAACACAATGCCATCACAATGCAATACATTGATATTTTGCAAAACCTGCGACCGAATTTATCACCGCGCAGGTAAAAAGCATAAATGCGTCATAGGTAGATGCAAGTATTGCAGGGTAAATCTCGTCCCAAATTCCAAGCATGAATGCTTTATACAGCCTGTGAAAGCTGGTAAGCCAAACAACAAACTAATCTTCTACGATTTTGAAACTAGATTTGAAGACGGCAAGCATGTTGCTAATTTTGTCTGTGCTATGACATACGACGGTAGAGAATTCCATGCTACGGGGGAGGATTGTGTTGAAAAACTTGTCAAACATTTCAGAAACAGTTTGTTTGAGGGCTATACATTCATTGCTCATAACGCTTCAGGGTTTGACCATCATATTCTGGCAGAATATTTATCGAGCGTGGGGTTGGTAGTTAAAATCATAATGAGTGGGGGTCGATTGGTGCTAATGATTGATGATGTGTTCAAACAGCGTTATATTGATAGTTATTCTTTTATACCTATGCGGTTGTCAAAGACCGTTGATGCATTTGACTTACAAACCCAGGATAAAGGCTTTTTTCCTCACAAATTTAACAAACGTGTGAATGATCGTTACATAGGCCCATACCCTTCAAAGGACATGTACGGCTTTGAGTATATGTCCGATAAGGATCAAAAGGTTTTTGACAGGTGGTACGAGGGGGTCAAATATGAGGTGTTTGACTTTCAGAAACAGTTGCACGCATATGGCGTGAATGATGTTGTATTGTTAAGAGAGGCTTGTCTAAAATACCGGCTTGAATTCCTGGCGTGAGAGAGAATCTCCCCAACACTGAATTGTTGAAGGATCCTGAAGATTTTGCTAGATACATATTTTCAGCCGATGTGGACTTGAAATACTTTGCATTCATATCTGACACAGTTGCATTGGTCCAGTGGGCTCATGCTGACGGGGCTTTATGGAATACAAAGGATATCAATGTCTTTCTAGGAGCTTTCACAACTGCACATGCCAGGCTCGAGTTGTATGATCTGATGTATAAACTGGATGACAGACTTTTGTACAGTGACACGGATTCGGTGATCTTTGTAACAAAGCCAGGTGATTGGGTCCCTCCACTAGGCCCATACTTGGGGGATTTAACTGACGAGATAGGGGGCGACGACCATATTGTGGAGTTTTGTTCAGGGGGGCCTAAAACATATGGTTATCGAACTTTAAAGGGTGTTACATGCATGAAAGCTAAAGGTATTACCCTGAACGCTGAGAATTCTAAAGTTGTTAAACTAGACACTCTGGTGGAGCTAGTTGATCATTTCGTAGCCGACAGGAACAGCACAAGTCATGTGTTGACCTGCACTGAAAATATTGTACGTGTTAAGAAATCTCTCACATTGAAGAACACAGCCGTTGTCAAGAGGTTTAGAATAGTCTACAACAAAAGGGTTTTAATGCAAGACTACACAACCTTACCGTATGGGTTTTGAATCATGGCCGATTTTGGCAATAGTGATTTTGATTTTAGACTACAGCATCCGTTCAGCTTGCTGTTGTCGGGCCCTTCTAACTCGGGTAAAACCTATTTTGTTAAGGAGCTGTTAACTAATGCAGAGCTTTTACTCTCGCATCACATTGAAAATATTGTATACATATATGCTTGCTGGCAACCGTTATATGATGATTTGTTAAAGATTAGGGATATCAATTTTGTCGAGGGGATTCCCGAAAGACTAGACAATGATGAAATCCTGCCGGTGTCCAAGAATAATTTGTTAATCATTGACGACGTCATGAATGACGCCAGTAATAGCCTCGAAGTTGAGAAGGTTTTTACCCAGTATGTTCACCATAGAAATCTCAGTGTTTTATATCTAGTACAGAATTTGTTTTTCCAAGGTAAAACCAGTAGGACAATTAGCTTGAACACAAACTATTTAGTGTTGTTTAAAAAACCCTGTGATAATAATCAAATCTCTGTATTGGCTAGACAAATGTATCCTGGTAATACTAAATATTTTATGGAGTCATTTAAAGATGCTACAGAAGTCCCTTATGGGTATTTGTTGGTTGATTATAAAGCTAAAACGCCAGAGGCCTATCGTCTCAGAACAGCGTTATGCTCCCCTTATCAGGTTGTGTACAAACAGAGGAAGACGAGTGGCTAAAATGTCTGAATTCTGAATCCAGAATCTCATAGAGACTTGTTGTGGCATGATTGGGTCTAGATTTGTTATTTTAATTTCATTTATTTACTTGTTTTTTGTTTTAACATTTTTAACCCTTGTTAACATTGTGAATGTATTTCTGCTACAGCCAATTTGTATACAATGTTTGTATTTTTTATTTTTATTGTGAATTGTGAATGACTATGTTATTGTTTGACTAAAACCCCTTGCGCCAATTTGTATACAATGTTTGTATTTTTTATTTTTATTGTGAATGACTGTGAATGACTATGTTATTGTTTGACTAAAACCCCTTGCTTGACTAAATAAAAATGATTGTAATGATACATGAACTCTGATAATTTATTTGACCAACATTTTATTGACTTGCACAATCTTACACAATTGTCTGAACATGTTGAACACAACTAAACACATTATGAACACACACACACACACACACACACACGGTTGCAACTTTTTCACAAAACGTGTTACCATTGTGTCATTTTTAAACAGATTAGAAGAATATTTAGATAATCAATCTAATAATTTATGTGGTATATGATAGTATGATTGACGGTATTAGGCATCGGGTTCCTGAAAAGTGTCTCCTGAGACACCTGGGACGGCTGGGACGGCTGGGACAGCTGGAACAGCTGGAACAGCTGGAACACCTGGTGTCTCAGTGTCTCAGGTGTTCCAGTTGTTCCAGCTGTCTCAGCTGTCTCAGCTGTCTCTGATGTCGCTCATTGAGTGAGGTAGGCTAAGGATTTATTTTCGGGCGTAAAATGATACAGTTCTGTTTTTGACTTGACAATCGGTTGTTTCGTTTTGACCCAACCCTCCGTTTGGGGGGTGTTGTGAACAACTGGCTGGGTGAATAAACCCACAACGCTGGGGGAAATAAGCCCCCCTCCCTGTTGTAAAAGAGCTTATGTTTTATGACCCCACCCTCATAAAAAAGCAGGACTCATTTGATTCATTCATTGTGGTTCTCTTGTAGTCAAGAGTGTTTCAACAGAATTTCTAATTATAATTGTTGCGATAAAGCCAATTGTTGTCATTACTACAATTTACAGTCTATTTCTATAAACATGTTAATAACATTGTGAATGTTGGCGATAGCTGAACTACTACAACTACTATTGGCCGCTACTATTGTTATAACTTGGCATAAATTGGGTGTCCAAGAGGTCCACTAAAAGACAACTGATGACAACTACTACTATTTTGGGATGCAGGGTATTTTGGGATGCAGCTGGTTGGAAGGTATCACATTCAGGTAGTATGCAGTGCGGGGGTGTCCTTTTGGCAAAAATGGGGAATGGATGTCGACGCAAACTCTAGGACCATTCTGGTAACCAAGATTGTCAGAGACCAAGATTGTCTCTTGCTGTCAGAATGACGCTTCAGAGAGAGAGAGGGGTTGGGAGTAGGGGTTGGGAGTAGTACTCTAACAACAGAGGCTGTCTGAACGCATATCTGACTGCTGATACGAAACCCCCGTTCACTCTCTTAAGAGTTAGAGTTAGAGTCAGATAGACTTTACTACAACCCTGAAATGTTTAGTTTTCAGGGTTAACAAGTTTCAAATACTCATGTTGTCTTACATTTTTCCCCGATGTCTATGTATGACACATCATTTGAAAGCTTACAATCTGGAAATAACGCGATTACATTGATTCATTTGATTCATTCATTGTGGTTCTCTTGTAGTCAAGAGTGTTTCAACAGAATGTCTCATTATAATTGTTGCGATAAAGTCAATTGTTGTCATTACTACAATTTACAGTCTATTTCTATAAACATGTTAATAACATTGTGAATGTTGGCGATAGCTGAAAAAGTAATATGCCAGGGATGGGGTAGTCACTACTATTGGCCTGTCTCTTGCTGTCAGAATGACTCTTCAGAGAGAGAGGGGTTGGGAGTAGCAGAGAGGCGTGAAAAAGCAACTCGATGTGTCTGTCTAACAACAGAGGCTGTCTGAATGCATATCTGACTGCTGATACGAAACCCACGTTCACTCTCTTAAGAGTTAGAGTTAGAGTCAGATAGACTTTAGTCAGATAACTTATTTAGGGAGACAGTATGACATCCCCGGGCCACATGAAAGCCCGAAAGGACATGATAATGTGAGTATTATATGTTATTATATATTGTATCGACCGGAGAGAGAGTTCGCTCCCACTGGGTATCTTTTCCTCTAATTTCATTTCTAACCCTAAGTCTCTTTCTAACAACAATCGTTTTGGCCCCCCTTCCTAAACACCTGCGTGTTCTGAGCAAATGGCGAGGGTTAATAAAACCACAACGCGGGGGGTAAATAAACCCCCCCTTCTGTAAAAGAGCCCATGTTTTATGACCCCACCCCTCATAAAAAAGAACAAAGGAAATCGAGATCAAAGAAAAGTACCCCATACTCACTACTGAGGTGGATGAGGAGGTGTAGAAGGAGGTGAAGAAGGAGGTGAAGAAGGAGGAGGAGGACGGGGAGAAGGTGGTGGAGGACAGAAAAGTACGGTATTGCTACTAAGTTGATGCAAAGAAGACGTGAAGCTACGCCTGTGTACTTCATCTCACGTGACGTGTCCCTTCCCTCTGCAGCCGGTGACAACGTCCTGAAGAGAATGACCATCATCGGAGTGATCCTGTCCTTCAGGGCCATGGCGCAGAACACTCTGGCAGATGTGAGACACACGCCCCCAGCACCACAATGATGACTTACGGAAAAACCTAAATAGCTTTTGTACAGTATGATAATTTTAGTCGTTCTTTAAACAGATTTTCCGCTCAGAAACTATTTGATATACTTTGATCACACAACAAGCGAGGCTCTTTTCGGTCCACCCGAATCAGGGGCCGGATTTTTTTTAAAGAGGTTTTCCACGTTACTTAGCAACTTGCAGCATTGCTATCTAAATCGGGAATGTCCTTTGAAAGAAGTTACCAATCAATCATGTTTTTTTTTAGATATTAATGTTTTCCCATTTCTAGATCATGCACAAGCATTGCCCTTACATCATGGGCCCCATCGAAGGCCTGAGGGATTTCATCTCTCCTGAAACAGACATCAAGGTAAAAGCATCCTTCTCCTCCTTATCAAGATCACAACTTTGAAACAACTGTCCAGATGTCAGGATCATCCACTCCAATGCTACAGCCTATTTGAGTATTGTTTTGCTATCCGTGTGCCCATCTTCTAATGGCTACTTCCAGCATTATGATACACCATGTCACAAAGCAAAAGTAATCTCAAACTGGTTTCATGAACATGGCACATGGAGTTCAGTGTTCTTCAGTGGCCTTCCCAGTCACCAGATCTGAACCCAATAGAACACCATTGGGATGTGGGGGAACGATTCATAGCTTGAAAGTGCACCTGAAAAAATCTGCAGGAATTGCATGATGCAATCATGTCATCATGGACCAGAATCTCAAAGGAATGTTCCCAACATCTTGTGGAATCAATGCCACAAAGAAATCGAGGGTGTTTTGAGAGCAAAAAGGGTGTGTTCCTATTAAAATGTCTGTGGTAGTGTGATGATAGTGGTAGCATGTTGACTAGTAGCATCTTCAGCATTAGTGGCAGGATGTTGCTTCTAAGTACTAGCTTCTTACAAAGAGTAAAAACCCCTTGTGGTAGCCCTTGAGAGAGGGGCTTGACAGACATGCCACAGTAACCCCAAAGACGTCAGCAGCACCCCTCCCCACCTCCCTTCCGTGGGACACACTCACCCCTGTCTCTCACCAAAAACAAAACATGTCAGCAGGAAAAAAGCCTGGCATGCCTGGCAACAGACACAGGCCAGGAGGTTAACCAATGATATACAATCGCTGTCTCGAGAAAGGTTGTTTTTGTTGTTGTTTATTTGGTGAAAATACCACTGGCTCATCCATAATCAGATTTAGCTGAAGTGCTGGAGCTGACATGGGATGAAAAAAAGCATCCGCACACTGAAAACTGTGGAAAAAACCATAGATTTGGATGCTTCTTGGGATGATTATTTTTTTGTTTCATGTTGTTTCACAGATACCAGTTACTGATTTGATTCTATATGTGTATGTATGGTCACTGTCCAGGTGACCCTCAGTGTGTTTGAGCTGGCCTCTGCTGCAGGCCTCAGTTGTGACATCGACCCCACCCTGGTCAAAGCCATCGCCAACATGCGCACAGGTAGGCAAGGCGACGGGCTGTTGGATGTCCGTTGTGTACATACAATGCACATACACACTATGTATACAGTACAGGATACATAAAATCGACATAATACATATATACAGCCTATATACTGGACATACATATGTAGTTGAGGTGTTTTAGAATCACGCTCTTGTGAGGAGATCGTCCTGCAGGCCCAGACATAGCGCTCTTATCACAAGAATGTCCTCTTGGTAAAACGTTTTAATGATATAGCGGTCTGTGACATCCAATGCGAGATGTCCCTGGTTTAAACCCTGCCAGTTACATATACAACATAAAGCCTACAGTATATACATGTACAACCAATGAACACACGCGTACGGTACAACATATACATACCGTATGCTACTGTATTTACATTGTGTTTAACTGTGGCTCAGCAGGACTCTACAGCCTCTGTCTATACTCTCCCTAGATAACTCCTCAGTGGATGAGGAGTACAAGCTGTCCTGTCTGCTCCTGGTGTACGTCGCTGTGTCCCTGCCCATCCTGGCTCTGGATCCTAACTCGTCCTACAGCAAAGAGTATGGAGGTGAGTGTAAAGCCTAGGTCCCTAGGATAAGGAATGACAATGCCCAGGCACTGTGACTTCAGCAGTTTATTCAGTGTTTTGATATCAATATAATAATATATGCCATTTAGCTGAGTCGTAAATTTAAAATGACCTTGCAGACCAAAACACCAGACACTTAAGACCAGTATCTTATTAAGAAAGTCCTCGGTAAAAGCATTATTATTACCTGATAATTGCAGTCTTTGTTTTTTTTAGATTCACTAACCGAAGCACCACTATTAGTAGCATTTAGGTGGTAACCTTGTGCTGAATTCCAGAAAGTTCCCTTCGTTACCACATAGTTACCACATTCATTTCTCAGTAAATAGTGAGTAAGAGTACCAACGAAAACCGTTCTGTTTATCATAATATCATCCCACCTTATCTCACACCATCTCTCTTACCCCCGTGCAATGAGAAGAGCCCTGTGCCATCGTTGAATGATAATGACTCTCCAATGACAGCAGACACCCCACATGCATACAATTCAAACGATGTTGAATAATGACAAACATATTTTTACAAAGGGGGACATTTGTTTCCAGAGATCTAATGCCGTGCTGCTTTCATAGAGTTAGTCTTGGCCTCAGGCCGGCTGAACTCAGGGACTTGGCACTGAGCCTTGACTAAACAAAAACTTCAGCGACATCAAACAGAAGATCTACAGCAGAGCAGAGGGTGGCATTTACCTCAGGTTGTTGATTCAGTCTGTTGCTTTTTCCATGACAATGACATGATTTAGGAGGATAGTCTCTCTCTCTCTCTCTCTCTCTCTCTCTCTCTCTCTCTCTCTCTCTCTTTAGGAGGATATGCTCTCTCTCTCTCTCTCTCTCTCTCTCTCTCTCTCTTTAGGAGGACAGGCTCTCTCTCTCTCTCTCTCTCTC
>NW_027663467.1:1107500-1342500 GCF_963989245.1 Nansenia antarctica
TTGTCTATTGTTGGATGAGCTATTATGTCAACATGTACAAGACACATTCATCAACTCATTAACTCTTGACAACATGACAAACCATTAAGCTTAAATAATAGTTAGATGGGCAAAACAAAGAAATGAATATATTAAATAAGTCAAAATACCTCATTCCCAGCCTCATCACCAGTATGGGAAGGTGGGGGCCATTTTGTGAGATTTACAGTAGTAAATGCAAGCAACCTGGTGTGGACGTCTGCCAGTGTCTGTCTGCCACTGAACCAGAATGGAACAGAACTATGAGCCCAGCCTCAGGCAGCTGGAGGGTGACATCATTGGGGTAGTGGTGGTCTAGTGGATAGTGAGTTGGACTTGTGATCGGAAGGTTGTGAGTTCAAATCCCGCCTGAAGCCACACCACTACTAGTGTGCCCTTGGGTAAGGCACTTAGCCCTCAGTTACTCCAGGGGGAATGTCCCTGTAATTCGTAATTGTAAGTCGCTTTGGATAAAAGCGTCTGCTAAATGGCAAAATTATTAAAATTATTATTAAATTACATCTAGTGGACAGAAAACTGTACTGCAGCTCAACACAACTCTTATTATTGACACTTCACTATGATGGTGAGATGTGAAATGAGATCATGTGAAATGTCTTGAAGTAGATGAGTCTTTTTTTTCTCAGGACTGCCCGAGTAGCTCAGTGTGTTAAGTCTCAGTCTGTCTTTTTAACGCTGAATGCCAGGGTTCAAATCCAATGACCTATTGACTTTTTCTAGACTGTGTCTGCTGCTGCTGCTGCCTGTATGACAGACAGTGTGATTGATTCTATCAGATATGATTACATGACTACATGATGATACACATGATCAGATAGATAGACAGAGAGACAGAGGACAGAGATTCTACACTGATCAGAGCCTTGTGAACAGATGTGGGACTGAATTTCTTCAAGTAGGTGATTTTTTTTCTTCTCCCAGCTCTGTCACAGTGGCTCAGTGTGTTAAGTCTCCTGTCTATTAGACCGAGAGGCTGGGGTTCAAATCCCCTGTCCAGTGTTTTAGTATCTCTTGATTTGTTCCAAGTATGTGACTACTCATGCCTGTCACACACAGGCAGACAGAGTCACACGGACACACAGACAGACACACACACACACACACACACACACACACACACACACACAGCTCATTCAACCTGCACAGAGGAATTGAAGAATATCATTATGGTCTGTATCTGACAATGACCTTTCATGACTGGCACGGTGGGTCAGTGTGTTAAGTCTCCCGGCTGGTAACATTTTGCCGGGGGGGGGGCATCAAATCATACTCTCACCTAGAGCCGGACCTGGTTGTGAGAGACGCCACTGCAGTCTTCCCAAGGTAAAATAGACACTTAAAGTACAGTAGCCTACCCAGCAAGCACCGACGGACCTGGACGAATTCGGACCAGCCCGATAACGGCCAGACCTCGTAATATCACAACTAGTTAGTATCTGGCCCAGAATATCACCCTATTTCAACTAAAATATATATTTATTTTTCTATATTTGTCGGGAGAAAATACCCAAATGTGAAATCCCAGCAACAACCCGTCAACTCTGGTGTGAAGTCATCTCTGTTGTGACAGACAGACATCAAAGTGGTTTTGATTTTTAAAAAAAGGGCCGATTGCGTCACAGTGATGAGCGTGACGTCACGGGAAAAGCACCCTGGCCTTACCCCCGCCGTCCACTCTCCCCTCCATAAGGGGAATGACTTTCTCTCATTTTGCGTGTCTGTCTGTACGCACAGAGCCACACAATAAAACCCGCTATCAATTGGAGATCACCTGCTCTTGTCTTCACTGGTAACATAAGCAGTTATGGAACTAAGTAGGAATTAGAAGGGTAAAAGAGAACTGATCAAATATGAATAAAACATTAATAGAATGTAATAAAGATAATTTAAAAATATAATATAATAATACATTATGACATCACAAAGACATGTGACAGGTATCTTGAGCATGATTTGTCCAAAACAAACCCAACCAATTGTAACTCTGTCAATGACAATAAAGTTCAATCTAATCTAATGTAATCTAATCTAAATGAAAGAGCGGATGAATAGATGAGAGAGGAAGTACGAAACAATTAGGAGGTTATTCTGTGTGGGTTATACTGAGTGGTTAGTCGAATGTATCGATTGCAAGTCGCTTTGGAATAAGGCGTCTGCTACATTGTGACATAAAACCAGTAGTGAGATTAACTGTAGTGTTTTCTTTAATTAAATGAATTACACGTCAGCATATTGTGTTACATGAAACACGTAGTTGGTTAATATAATGTGATGTACAACATCTCAGTCTTCCAGCTGAAACGTTAGGAGGATTTATTGCAAACATAACAACATACCAGTATTCAGTCACACTCGGCTTCTAAACACCAAGGCCACATCTGGGTGGAAGGGGCGGTGACATGATGCAGGAGGGGACAAGGACATCTCAACTCCTACGACCTCGATTCCTCCTTCACTCTCCAGGAGGGAGAGGATGGGAGGAGAGGAGGGGAGGAGAGGAAAGGAGGAGACAGGAGGAAGAGATGAGGTAGGAGAGGAGGGTATGAGAAGAGGACAGGAGGATTTGAGAGAAGATGATCTAGAAAAGGCTCATGTCATGACACAACCTTCTCCCTGATCCGATCAACAAGCACAATAAAGTCCATTCCATTCCACATGAACATACAGTAGATGATGGTGCAGCCAGCAGACCCCCCCTTCTTCTTTAGGGCTCCTGTCTCCTTTAAACACCTCCCACACTGGGAGCAGTCGTGTTAACTAGTGTGTGTGTTCTCTGGTGTTTCTTTAGGTTTCCTGCCTGACTGAAACTCTTCCCACACTGGGAGCAGTAGAATGGCTTCTCTCCTGTGTGTATTCTTTGGTGTATCCTTAGGTTTTCTGCCTGACTGAAACTCTGCCCACACTGGGAGCAGGAATATGGCCTCTCTCCTGTGTGTATTCTCTGGTGTCTCTTTAGGTTTCTTGCCTCACTGAAACTCTTCCCACACTGGAAGCAGCAGAATGGCTTCTCTCCTGTGTGTATTCTCTGGTGTTTCTTTAGGTTTTCTGCCACACTGAAACTCTTCCCACACTGGGAGCAGCAGAATGGCTTCTCTCCTGTGTGTATTCTCTGGTGTCTCTTTAGGGATCCTGCATGACTGAAACTCTTCCCACACTGGGAGCAGCAGAACGGCTTCTCTCCTGTGTGTATTCTCTGGTGTCTCTTTAGGGATCCTGCCCGACTGAAACCCTTCCCACACTGGGAGCAGCAGAATGGCTTCTCTCCTGTGTGTATTCTCTGGTGTCTCTTTAGATCGCTCATATGACCAAATCTCTTTCCATACTGAAGACAAGAGTGAGTCTTCTGTCCTCCTTGAGTCTGTGGTTGTGATTTAAGGTGAGTTGGACAAATGAAACTCTCACTGCAATCTAAACAGTGGTGATTCTTCTGTCTTGAGCTCCTCCTCCTCCGTCTGTGTTGTTTATGCCTTCCTGATGCGGTGGAGCTGGGCTCCATGTCTGAGTCTGGGTTGGAGCTCTCTCCTGTAAGAATAGGAACATATACAGGATTAGAAACAACATGAGAACAAGTGCTGCTTCCATAGACTCAGCAGTGCCAGAAGTAACACCACATCTCTGGAGTCTGCACACGCTGTGGGAACATGAAGTGTTCAGAGAGTTACAGAGATATTACAACAAATGGATACCGTATCAATGTTTTACCATTAACAATTGATTTAAAGCATATTCTCTCAAACGGAGACAGAATCCAAGTTTAACGTTTCAGTTTAAGAGTATTCACATTGTACCTAGTTTAACTGTCACTCACTGTCTTGCTCAACAGTTGTAATTCCATGATCAGTCATAGAAGTTAGAGAAATTGTAACAACTTTAGTTTGACTGAATCAACAACTGCTATGGAGGAAATCGTGGGGAAAATAAAAATGAAAATAAATGTCTGATTGCATACACCGCTAAATATCTGCCAGCGCCCTTTGAACTATTCATTAATCTGGCCTGGCTTTCACCAAATGTGACACAGCCCAATGAAAAGGGCTACCTGTAGGCGAAATCATTTTTCAGTTTTTTACATGTGCTTAAACTACAGATTGTAAGCTTTCAAATGATGCATCATACATTGAAATCGGAAACAAATTGAAGACGACATGAGTATTTGAAAGTTGCTACACCGGAAATCACTAAGCACAGAAAATCCCCATCAAAGATAATGAATCCCCATCAAACAACAAGAAACGAAGTCATTGTGTTATAGATAACACTTGTTTAATTAACGTAAAACTGTTCGAAAAATAACGAGTGGGTACTTCACATCTTCGAGTTGAATGTTAGCTAAAAAAACAAAAATTTGAAAAAAAAAAAAAAAACTTTAAAGACGAATTTGACGTCTTTCTCATTTCCGAGAGGTGTCCAGAAACACCAGGAGCAGTCACAAATACAGAACATGAACTCACCATCCTCACCATCTGTGTCCACCAATCCATCTTCTCCTTGCTCTTCTTTCATCATGACATCTTCAACCTCCACTTCCTCTTCTTCTCCTTCCTCTCCTTTCACAACTTCATATTCTCTTCCCTCTTCTTTCACCATCACATCTTTAATCTCTTCCTCCTCTTCTTTCACCATCACATCTTTCTTTTCTTCCTCCTCTCCTCTAACCTCCTCCTCCTCTTTCACCATCACATCTACCATCTCTTCATCCTCTCCTCCTTCTTCCTCTACTTCTTCTTTCACCATCACATCTTTCTTTTCTTCCTCCTCTCCTCTAACCTCCTCCTCCTCTTTCACCATCACATCTACCATCTCTTCATCCTCTCCTCCTTCTTCCTCTACTTCTTCTTTCACCATCACATCTTTCTTTTCTTCCTCCTCTCCTCTAACCTCCTCCTCCTCTTTCACCATCACATCTACCATCTCTTCATCCTCTCCTCCTTCTTCCTCTACTTCTTCTTTCACCATCACTTCTTTCTCCTCCACTCCCTCCCCTCCTTCCTCCTCTTTCACGACCACGTTGACTTCCAGTGTTTGACTGCAGTATTCCAGCTTCACGGCCACCATCTTTGGACCCCACGTTGTGCTTTTCTGGACTGAAGAACCACAGCAGGAACTCTGTGGACTTGGGTTCAGAAACAGTAGCTGTGAGGTGGAGCTGTGTATAGAAAACAAATGAAGCACAAACAGTCACAGATACATTTCAAATTTTGTTCAGTAATTTCACCAATATAGATACAAATATATAGATATACATTATACCTATATACAGTAAAACTAACAAACGTATATATTTATATATTTGTGCCCATTTACACTAATCAAGAAGCTGAAGAACAAATAATAAAATAGAGCGTTTTCCATCGTGCACATACCTATTCAGATAGGGCCACTCTATTGGTTTAATTGATTAATCAGCTGTGCACTGTGTGTTCCAACAGTTTACCGCACAGCTGATTAATCAATTAAACCAATAGAGTGAGACAGGATATGTTCATGCAAGGTGCCTTTCAGGAAGTAGTGGAGATCGTGCACCTAGCCTATTCAAAGCTTCACACACCAACGCCACGGTGTCATTATCATTCTGCCTGCTAGACATTTATTGTCCACTTGATGGCGCAGTGGAGCAAATGAAGCAACACGAAGCTTCGGCCCATGTGTGACGCAATTAGGCGGTGGGCCGAAGCTGTCTATCTGCTTTCGTTTGTGAAATGATCGATCTACAACTACAGACTAGTTGTTTTTTTCATATAAGCTAAATAGTTTTTTTGGGGAACATGTTTCCGTCAGTTGGTAGACGTTGGTCGATCAACATTTTATGAAAAGTAAACTTACGATCCATAAGTTAATAAGGAGAATGATTGGGGCTACTATGCCGCTAACCAATCAAAACCCGTTAAAGAGTCACCTGACTTGACGTCTGCCAATGATATTCCTTCAAAATACGGAACTAGGAAGTAAACAACGTATTATCTGGAAAGACGAGAAGACTGAGTTGTTTCGGATAACTTTACTGTCAAGTAATGTTTCAGGTAAGATTTGCACGTCATACTAATTCATATCACATATTAATGAACAAGTCCATGTCATGTTGTGTCAATACAAACATGTTCTAATATGCTATTTTAGTGAAAAATCCAACCAAACGTCACCCGCGATTGTGAAGCTAATGAATTAACAAGCTATCTAACTTTAAAGGGTACAATAGCTAAGTTAACAATGTCAACTATGTCTATTCTCAATCATTTCAGTAATACTTGTGCCAAATTGGGACCAGTAACATTAACTTGTGTGTGAGTATGTTACAGTATATGTGTGTGCAAGCATGTTTTTGATATTGTCAATCGTCTCACTTTTACGAGGTGAGCTGGTAAGACAAAACCCAAGACTAAATGTATCTTCACTTGCCTTGCCTATAATTGACGAGACTAGACAAAGATTCAAGTGTTTAGAGAACATTTATAACACTAGTGTGTTTTCGCAGTGCAAACACAGACACATGTCTGTACATGGTAGGTTGTTAGATTTGCATGTGCATCTCCCTTTCACACATTTAGTTTTTTTGCAGGAGCAGTATACAAGCTCTAAAACTGAAATATTTGTCCCGTCTGCATATTATGCACTGGGCGGGAAGAAGATGTGGTTTTTTATTTAGGCTGAACGTAGTGGTAGTCTTTGAGCGGAGAAGTCTAGGCTTTGGTGGTGTATCATTTTCAGTTTGACCTTCTGCTTCTACTACATTGTAAGGGAGGGGGGGGGGAGGGAGAGAGAGAGAGACATATGATACTCTATGCATTGTAATAGTAATGCTTCCAAAGTTATAGCCTAGTTTATGTACAACTCTCCTAATCTGTTTCCCCAGGTAACCCCAGATGCTCAGCCCTGGACTGCACTGCACATCTTCTGGACCTGACCTGACAGGGCTGACCCTGACCCATTGATGCCTTGTTCATGTCATATCTTAGCTTGTTTATATCATATTGTTAATAATGTTCATGTCATATCATGTCATATTAATCTTAGCTTGTTTATATCATATTGTTCTTATAAATAACTTATATTGCTATAAAACACACCTGCAGCCTCCTGTACTGATTTTTCCCTTCTCTTGCGGGCTCTTTCAATGTTTCGTATGTTGGCATACTGCATATAGCATTGTCTATGGTAGCCAATATTGTGGTTATAGTGGTTCTCCAGCTGCAAAGCCACAGAGAGTCGTGAGATCGGCCCAGAAGATCATCGGCGCCCCCCTCCCCTCTCTGGAAGAGCTGTACAACACACGCTGCCTCAGGAAGGCCTCCAAGATCTCCAGAGACCCATCCCACCCTGGGAACGAACACTTTGTTCGGCTGCCCTCGGGCAGGCGGTTCAGGACCATGTCCGCAAGGACAAATAGACTGAAGCTCAGCTTCTACCCTGAACACAGCAAATACCTAGGTTCTAGGCCCTGGACAATCTAGACAATTTGATGGCAGCTACTAGATTGTAATCAAGTGCAATACTGAAACACAACTGTGAACATTTCAAACCTGCAAACTGCGACACTTTAAATGAATGTGCAATAATACTATGTGCAATATGACAACCCTCGGGTACATAAGGTTCAGAGATAGGAAATGTTAGGATATGTATAGCATAGCATAGAGTACAGCACAGTGTTTTATTTGTATAGTATAGTGGATAGTGTATATAGCCTTTATTTATGTAAACCAGCTCTTTTCCCTTCTTGTTTTTAGTATTTTTTTTCCTAGCACCAGGGGAGCCCCCCCCTCCCAAATATATATAATTAATTTTTTTACAGCCCTTTCTGCAATTTGGCTTTCTGCAGTGTGAAGATTCACCCACTGTAGAGAACAATGTACAAATTTGGTCCAACTTGCATCTGAAAATGCTATAATATTGTCCGTTCGGTTTGTTAAATGCATACAACACTCCATAATAATTATGATAATTCATCACATCTCGTTATTTCCCCGCGGTTGCTAGGGTTAACATCCAGTCAGTTGCTAGGGTTAACAGCCATTGTTTACATTTCGGGGTCCTAATGAAGCCGTACTCGAATTCTGATTGGTTTATCAACTAGAGCGACCAGCGATGTGCCTGAGCAGACAGACTATTAAAAAATAAGTTTGTGAAAATCTCCGGCATAATACAGCTGCAAACAAAATTGTTATAGACTTAAGAGAATTACTTAGTATCGTATGTAAGAGATCGTTTACTCTGTAGATGGAAAAAGATAAACTTCGCGATAAACGCATTCGGCCCACCACCTAAATTGGATGGAAAGCTTCAACAGTTCATGAAGCTTCATCTCGCCATCACTAGAAACAATGCAATGCAAGACTTGGCTACGAACACGTGTTACTTACATTTCTGCGTTTTCACCAATGTGGAGATACCGGCGCTGCTCCAAACGGCCCTGTCGGACGTCTTATCATCCAGAAATCACATCTCATTCCTACAAGCGAGCTGCCTCGACGGACTAGAATGAAAGTTGTTATCAACACGGTGTCGTCTTTTGATGACGTCATCACCGGGTCCTTCCGGAGCTGTGTTCTGGAACTCCGCCCACTTAAAAGCGCCCACGTTAAACGTGTTTAAGCATTTAGAAATAATACTACATATGGATGAAGTCACCCAAATTATATGCTACTACATCTGGAAATAAACATATCAATAAAGATGTAATCCTACTCTATGACTCTATTATTTGTGCTTTGAAGGGTTTATAATTCTTCTAGTATCCTAATGACCATGATGAAAGACTGCTGCACTGCATAGGGGACATATCATGGATTGTAAACCTATAATCTTCCAAGGCTAAACATGGTTGTAGTAATCATGTTAGAATATGTGTTAGAATACTTCGTATGACACCCCTCAAGTTTGAAAATCACTTGACTCATATTCTAGAAGTGTTTCTGAGTACTGAGTAATATGAATCAAGTGTTTATGAATCAAGTGGATATGAATCAAGTCAATATGAATCAAGTTTTTATGAATCAAGTCAATATGAATCAAGTGGATATGAATAAAGTCAATATGAATCAAGTGGATATGAATCAAGTGCATATGAATCAAGTCAATATGAATCAAGTAGACATGAATCAAGTGTTTATGAATCAAGTCAATATGAATCAAGTGAATATGAATCAAGTGGATATGAATCAAGTGGATATGAATCAAGTCAATATGAATCAAGTGGATATAAATCAAGTGGATATGAATCAAGTCAATATGAATCAAGTCGATATGAATCAAGTCAATATGAATCAAGTAGACATGAATCAAGTCAATATGAATCAAGTGGATATGAATCAAGTCAATATGAATCAAGTGGATATGAATCAAGTGGATATGAATCAAGTCAATATGAATCAAGTGAGATAGAGATAGACTTTATTTGTCATTGTTACAGTACAGGTACCAAACAACGAAATTTAGGAGGGGAGGCTCCCCTGGTGTTTAAGAAAGGAAAAAGAAACACATTTTGGAAAAAGCATAGATGCATAAAATCACAAGAAGATAAGGAGCTGGTTTACATCAATAGAGGCTATGTACACAATCCACTGTACTATACTGCACAGATAGTCAAATAGGGTTGTCATATTTCACAAGAAAGTATTTTTTCACATTTTTTTAAAGTGTCACAGTTTGCAGGCTTGAAAATGTACATGTTTGTGCCTCAGCACTAGCTGCCATACAATCCGTCCGGACTTGTCCTGGGCCCAGAACTTAGGCCTTTTCTGTGTTCAGGGCCTTGACGGCCCTGTGGTAGAAGCTGTCCTTCAGTCTGTTTGTCCTAGCGGCCGGGGTCCTGTACCTCCTGTTCGAGGGCAGCTTGACAAAGTGTTCGTGCCCAGGGTGGGTCGGGTCCTTGGAGATCTTGGAGGCCCTCCTGAGACAGCGTGTTTTGTACAGCTCCTCCAGAGAGGGGAGGGTGGCGCCGGTGATCCCCTGTGCTGTTCTCACGACTCTCTGTAGATCGTTTCTCTCCGCTGCCGTGCAGCTGTGGTACCAGTTGGAGATGCCGAAGGTGAGGATGCTCTCCACTGCGCCGTGGTAGAAGGCCACCAGCATCTCCTGCTTGCTGTGTTGTTTCTTGAGGCATCTCAGGGTGTATAGCCGCTGTTGTGCCCTCTTGATGGTGCCTTTAGTGTTGTCCTTCCAGGCCAGGTCATCCCGCATGATGTGTCCCAGGAAACGGAGGTTTGAGACCATCTCCACGCTCTCTCCGTCGATGAGCAGGGGCAGGATCTCGGACTTTTGTGGATATGAATCAAGTAGATATGAATCAAGTCAATATGAATCAAGTGGATATGAATCAAGTGGATATGAATCAAGTCAATATGAATCAAGTGGATATGAATCAAGTCAATATGAATCAAGTGCATATGAATCAAGTGGATATGAATCAATTGAATATGAATCAAGTGGATATGAATCAAGTCAATATGAATCAAGTGGATATGAATCAAGTGGACATGAATCAAGTGAGTTTCAACCTTGAGGGGTGTGATACAAAGTATTCTTGGTCCTTTCCTGCGTCCCAACAGTTAAAAGTGCCACCTCTAGATTGCATAGGGAACCCATAATGGATTGTACACCAACAAGGTTATAAACATGATCGCTACCACTGTACTCAGCAACACTTGTAGAATATGGATCAAGTGAGTTTCAGCCATGGGGGGTGACATACAGCTGTGTCTTGTCATGTCAATTCTACTAATTAACCACTAATAAAGACACACGTGAGTTGCTAGGCTCACAAGAATTGACCCCTAAGGACACACAATGTGATGAAACTAAGTCTCCTCAGGTTATTAACACTAGAACAGCCATGAGGGGTCATGACCCCCCTGTGAGGAAAGAAAAATGTGATATCTTTGCACTTTGATCACATTTCAAGACCCTACTTTCATGACTTGTCCGAGATATGTGCGTTCTACCACCCAGTATCCTTACATTTTCAAAATCACATCAGGATAAGCTAGTATAAAGCTATTATGCAGTTTTTCTGTGTAGGAGGCAGGCTAGTTTACAAGCGGCCAACTAGTGGTGGTTGTGTGAAAGTAGCAGGTTAGCATTGTAAAGAGGGGGTCATTTAGGAGGTAAAAAGGCACGGCTGTTCTAGAAGCTGGTAGAGGAGCAAGAGAAGCGAGACCCAAAGCAAAGCTCTGGCTCATTTCTGAGGGGGGCTGAGGGGTCACTTCCCCAGCAGACAGCATCTGGTACTAATAACACAACAAGGAAGACAACAGGTTAGCACTTCTGGACATTTGGGATTTGATTTGATTTGTATTTGTCCCAAACACAATAAACATATCAAAACATAACAACATGTCTGTCTCAAAGCTATGTATCTGTGTATTTTTTCAGTTTTTTTTGTGCCATCCCACCGTTTTGCTCCATGGATATGATTTTGTTTGTGGTTGCTCTTATCTCATTGACATAAAGCAGTGACAAGTGAATGCAGGAGTATAAAAGGTTCAAACAACATCACTTTATTACCACACAACACACGTGTCAAATATGTCACCTAATGGCTAGATATTTGGGGAATTGTAGTCCTAGATTTAGTGGACTACAAAAACACGTACACAGCTGAACTGAACAGAAATACAAACATAACACTGAGACTACAAACTATGAGTAAAAGTAAGTTATGTTAAAACTATTGTTTGTTACATTGAGGCTCTTCAACCTTTAAACGTTCATAACATTTAAAAAAAAAACATCATTAAACAATCTGTACACGCAGGCTAGAGGCCAATCTAACAAATGTGGGGGAGGAACAGTGTTGGAGTACGTCCAGGCGTATGTCCAGAAAATAAGCTGTTCTAATAGAAAACTGAGAAGTGATAGGATCTATATCTTAAGAACATATCTGAGAGTGGTGTCCTGGGGTAGGAGTCAAACCCAAACCCAACTGAAGGTACAGCAAGAAAAGGTCAAATCTCTGGACCATTACAATGTAGCTGATGGATCTCCCTATCTCTCTATTAGTGAGTGTAGCTGATGGATCTCCCTGTCTCTCTATTAGTGCCGTGTTGCAACAGTACAGGTACACACGTTGATTTCGTTGAGTACGCGTTAGTATTTTTCGCACAACAGTGACTGAAATTCACTTTCTCTCCAGCAGGGGGCGTCAGCAGCACTGGAAGCAACCATCCCTCTCATATCTACAGCAGTCACAGAACAGCAACAACAACAAAAAAGGACCGTTTTCATTGCAGTTTAAACCGCAACACCGTTTGTTTGTTTTATTTAAAATTCTTTATTAGGATAATAAGATTAATCTTATCGTCGTCGCGATGGCGTCCTCTGTGGACCCTTAAGATGTGTCATCTCGTTTTAGAGAGGGTCCCTTATATCACAATCATAACAAGAGTGTCAAAATAATAAAGAGTACAATTATGACAAAGACAAGAGACAAACAACAACAACAACAACAACATTACTTAATGAAAAACATTGAAAACATTACAACCACAACATGCCCAAAGTGGCCAATAATTATAAACTAAGGGAAGGTGGATCTACATCTATACTTTAGACAGCTGAATATAAAATATTAAGTGACAACTTCAGAGATAACAAGAACAATCAGTCACAAAGTAAGAAGTCAGTGCATGCTTAAATCTACCAACAGATGTGATGGATCTAATGTTAACTGGTAAATTATTCCAATCAGCTGGGGCTTTAAAGTTAAAGGCTCTTTTGCCAATTATTTTCTTACCTTGAGGAAATGGAACTGAGAGGAGTGCCTCGACTGGTAATGTGATGTTAAAGGAACAAGATACTGTTTTAAATAGGGGGGATCATTTAGATGAATACATTTAAATATAAATTGAAGCCTGTGTCTTCTTACATACGGAGATGGGAATTTAAGTGTCTTAGATGTCGTTAGATCCCACAAAAAAGGTGGTGGAATCGCCTCTTTCTTCCGAGACAGTTTTAACTGCAAACAGACATCCTTCTGGGAATTTCTATCATTTGAATATCTTTCAGTTGTTTTTAAATGTTCCACTCGAATTCTTTTTATAATATTATACAGAAAAAATTCCCTTGCAGCCCTCTACCAATAGAGCGACTACTAGCCAGTTTGCCTACCAGTACCCAGCGGTGGGCCCCCACACCCCCCCCCCCAGGGAGCCCCCGCCGCCCCACGCACCCAGCCCGCCCCACCACCAACACACCCGGCCCAGCCAAGCAAGCACAGACCCAAGGGGCCCCGCACAAGGACGGCCAAGCAGGTGCCCGGTGGCGGAACAGACCAGGCACACGGGGAAGCCGGGGGGCCCCAAGGGGAGGCCAAGGACCACCGGCACAAAGCAAGCAAGCAAGGGCAAAAACCTGTACACCATGTATCCAGGAAAAATTCCTTGCATATTATCGGCGTACACACTGTCCATACATTTTGTGTTATATCTGCATCGTTCTGCATCCAGCATGAATGAATGAATTAATGAATTAATGAATGGACTTTATTGTCATTGCTACAGTACAGGTACCAAACAACGACATTTAGGAGGGGTGGCTCCCCTGGTGTTAGGAAAAGAAAGAAAAAAAAAAAGGTCACAGGTCCTGCCAAAAGAGAATCTTAAGCACAGTTATGATGCAACAACACAATAAAGACAATAAAGATGACAGCAATACAACCTGATGGTGGTCCTGGTACACCCTTGTACCGGTTCCAATACTGCTCTGGGTGCTATTGGGAGCTGACAGTGCCTCATCAGCACCCGGGTCCATTTTCCTGTCAACACAAATCTCAAAACACGAGTATGGTGTAATGGCCTAGTGATCCTAGTTCTATAATGTCCAATGTCTCCCTTAGTATCAAAACGCGACATTGAATAAGTAGGTTTTGAGGTCACGCTTAAAAATGTCCTGAGTTTTAGACAACCTCAGGCCCTCAGGTCCACAATCTAGGAGCATATATGCTAAAAGCTGATCCTCCAAATCTCTTTGTCCTAGCCTCTGGCACTATTAAAAGTTCCGTGCCACTAGACCGTAGGGGTCTAGCTGGTGTGTATCTTATGAGCATGTCCACCATGTAATTGGGTGCATCACAGTGGAGTGATTTATAGACTAGTAAAAGGATCTTAAAGTCTATTCTATGACTGACAGGGAGCCAGTGTAGTGATCTCAAGACAGGTATAATGAGTCGCCTGAGTTCGATGAAAGCTCTCCACATTCCAGGTCTGCTCAACGAAGGAGCAGATCTGTTATCACGGGGAGGCCCGAGGGACGACGACTGGAGGTTAGCACCCTCCATTGTGTCGCTGATTTGGGCACGGTTCGGGCAAGCAGAAGTGGTTCTGTTTGCGTCACGGACGAATGCGCAGTGTCGCCTTTGGTTCTCCCTGCGCGAACAGGACAACCCGCCATTGGGAGTCGATACATTCGCACACCACCCATGGCCGAGGGTCCTGTTATACGCGTTCCCACCCCTGACATCTATCCTCCCACTGTTGGCACGAGTGAGGTCAGAGAGGCTAGAGTTAATTCTTGTAGCCCCGGACCGTCCCGGAGCCCCGTGGTTTCCGGAACTGATGGAGATGTTGGCAGAGGGCCCATGGCCCATACCTCATCGACAAGATGCACTCTCTCAAGCCAGAGGCTTGGTGAAGGGGCCGCCTATGAGGGGGGGCCCCTCATGGCCTGGTTACTGAGAGGGATTGTTAGAACGCAGGGGTCTGACAGACGCGGTCATTCAGACCATTCAGAGTGCGCGCGCGCAATCCACTGCAAAGGGATATGCGGCGCGCTGGCGAGTTTTTACACAGTGGTGTGAGGGACAGGACGTTGACCCTGTCTGTTGTCGGGTAGAAACGTTCTTGTGCTTCTTACAGTCGCTGTTGACAAGGGATTGGCGGCGGGAACTATTACAGTTTACGCGGCTGCCATCTCAGCTTGTCATGAGAGTTTTGCGACAACGACACTGGTTTTTCAGTCATTCGCTGGTTAAGTTTTTTGACTGGAGTGTGTAGGCTTAGACGCCCTCATAGGACTCTAATGCCAAAATGGGACCTGTGCGTGCACGCTGTGCGTGCCCCCATTCGAACCCATTGTCACTGTGTCGTTGCGTTTTTATTGTCTCTCAGGACGAGTCTACTCCTCGCCTTGACTACGGCTGAGCGAGTGAGTGATTTGTGCGCTCTCTCGTCACGGGCAGATTGTTTGATCATATCTGATGACGAAACAAAAGCTGTATTACGCCCTAACCCGGCTTTTATCCCTACGGTTAATCGTGGGTTTAGGGTTCAGAGCTATGCTCTGAGCGCCTTTTTTTCCTCCTCCTCACGACGGAGAGAGGGAGAGGCGTTTTACATTGTATTGTCCGGTGCGCGCGTTGGCACAATATGTGAAGCGCACGGCAGGACTGAGATCTTCTCCCCGGCTTCTGATCTGCTATGGCGGACAGAAAGCCGGGACACCACTCTCGAAGCAGAGGCTGTCCCTTTGGATTTGCGAGGCTATTAGCCTCGCATACGAATCGAAGGGGCAGCCCGTGCCGACTGGCATTCAGGCTCATTCCACCAGGGGCATGGCCACATCAGTGGCCATTCTCAGGGGAGTGGGAGTGGAGGAGATATGTGTGGCGGCGTCTTGGTCGTCGCCATCACTTTTTATACGGTATTACTTGAAAGATATTTCTTCCTCATCCTTTTCTCATTCTGTCCTCAGTTTTGCTGATGACTGATGTAGTGGGGAAGGCACTTGGATTACCCTGGTCATGGGATTCTATTCAAGTGCTGTCAGGATGAATACGGATGTGCCTGGGGAAGGGACCCTCCTCCAGGACATGTTCCGTTAGATCAACAACCCTACGTGCTCACGTAAGGGTTAGGTCAGTGATATTCTTCCTCAATCCTTTCTCATTCTGTCCTCAGTTTTGCTGATGACTGATGTTGTGGGAAGGGCACTTGGATTACCCTGGTCATGGGGATTCTATTCAAGTGCTGTCAGGATGAGTACGGATGTGCCTGGGGAGGGGACCCTCCTCCAGGACATGTCTGTTAGATCAACAACCCAACGTAAGGGTTAGGTAAGTGATATTTCTTCCTCATCCTTTTCTCATTCTGTCCTCAGTTTGCTGAGGACTGATGTAGTGGGGATGGCACTTGGATTACCCTGGTTGGGGATGCTATTCAAGTGCTGTCAGGATGATTACGGATGTGCCTGGGGAGGGGACCCTCCTCCAGGACATGTTCCGTTAGATCTACAACCCTGCGTGCTCACGTAAGGGCTAGATCAGTGGAGCAGACTCGGTGTGGGTTGGGCCAACTTTTTAAGGTTGTCTTGAACCAACATCAGTGGTCAGCTCCGGGTGCCGCTGAGATTGTTTTCGGATTAATAGTCTCAGTGGGGGTACATTTGGCCTCGCTCGCTCCGCCTAAACCAATAGGAGCAGAGCTCCCCTATGGGGCGGAGCTCCACGATATAGAACGATAGTTATGGAGATAGACTCCAGTTCTATGAGTGGAGCGGAGCCCCATAGGGCTGCTGGCCCACTTCGACTCGTTCAAACCCGGCTGTTTTGTATGTTTGGGAGAATGATGGAGCGAAGTACGCCCCTTTATATAGCACCCCAGGCGGGCGCAGGCATTGAAAAATTCAGTCATTGGCTACTTTAGGTAGCGGGTAAACCAATAGGAGCAGAGCTCCCCTATGGGGCTCCGCTCCACTCATAGAACTGGAGTCTATCTCCATAACTATCGTAATCTAGCCTACTAGTAACAAACGCATGAATTAATTTTTCAGTGTCTGCCTGGGAGAGAAATGATTGTACCTTAGATAGATAGATAGACTTTATTTGTCATTGCTACAGTACAGGTACCAAACAACGAAATTTAGGAGGGGAGGCTCCCCTGGTGTTTAGGAAAGGAAAAAGAAACACATTTTAGAAAAAGCATAGATGCATAAAATCAAAAGAAGGTAAGGAGCTGGTTTACATCAATAAAGGCTATGTACACAATCCACTGTACTATACTGCACAGATAGTCAACTAGGGTTGTCATATTGCACAAGAAAGTATTTTTTCACATTATTTTAAAGTGTCACAGTTTGCAGGCTTGAAAATGTACATGTTTGTGCCTCAGCACTAGCTGCCATACAATCCGTCCGGACTGTCCTGGGCCCAGTACTTAGGCCTTTTCTGTGTTCAGGGCCTTGACGGCCCTGTGGTAGAAGCTGTTCTTCAGTCTGTTTGTCTTAGCGGCCGGGGTCCTGTACCTCCTGTTCGAGGGCAGCCTGACGAAGTGTTCGTGCCCAGGGTGGGTCGGGTCCTTGGAGATCTTGGAGGCCCTCCTGAGACAGCGTGTTTTGTACAGCTCCTCCAGAGAGGGGAGGGGGGCGCCGGTGATCTTCTGTGCTGTTCTCACGACTCTCTGTAGCTCGTTTCTCTCCGCTGTTGTGCAGCTGTGGAACCAGTTGGAGATGCCGAAGGTGAGGATGCTCTCCACTGCGCCGTGGTAGAAGGCCACCAGTATCTCCTTCTTGTTGTGTTGTTTCCTGAGGCATCTCAGGGTGTATAGCCGCTGTTGTGCCCTCTTGATGGTGCCTTTAGTGTTGTCCTTCCAGGCCAGGTCATCCCGCATGTTGTGTCCCAGGAATCGGAGGGTTGAGACTATCTCCACGCTCTCTCCGTCGATGAGCAGGGGCAGGATCTCGGACTTTTTCCTCCTGAAGTCTACGATGAATTCCTGGGTCTTTGACTTGTTTAGCAGCAGGTTGTTAACCTTGCACAGCTTGCTCAATTGCTCTACCTCATCCCTGTACGCCGCCTCGTCCACACCCGAGATACATCCCACCACTTAGTGATGTTTCTTAGATGGTAGAAGGATGTTTTAATAGTAATATTAATATGAGTTTCAAAATTTAGATCTGGGTCAATTATGACACCAAAGGCCGGTTTCACAGACAAGGCTTAAGCCTAATCCTAGACTAAAAAGCATATTCAATGGAGATTTTCATGGAAAGTGTGGTTTAGTCCAGGACTAGGCTTAAGCCTTGTCTGTGAAACCCGCCCCAAGATTCCTAGCCTGACACTTAGTGTTAAGAGCTAGTGTTTTCAAGTGTGCAGATCATTTCTCTCTCCCAGTTTTCTCGCCAATGATCAATACCTCTGTTTTTTCTTGATTGAGTTGGAGAAAGTTTTGTGTCATCCAAATATTAATATCGGCAATACAATCTATCAGGTGGTCGATCATCTTGTAGTCGTTGGGAGTTACTGAGATATAAAGCTGAGTGTCGTCAGCATAGCTGTGGTAGTTAACGCTATGCTTCTTGATAACAGAACTGAGGGGTAGCATGTATAGGCTAAAAAGCAACGGTCCTAAAATGGACCCCTGGGGAACTCCACAGGTTGTGCTATAATTTTTTGACTTATGGTCACCAAGGGCTACAAAGTAGTCTCGGTCAGTCAGGTAAGTCCTGAACCAGTTTAAGACCGGACCTGAAAGGCCAACCCAGTTTTCAAGTCTCTCAATAAGTATGGAATGGTCTACCGTATCAAAGGCTGCACTTAAGTCTAAGAGTACAAGAATCGAGAGTTTTTTCGAGTCTGCATTTATCCTAAGGTCATTAGTTACCTTAAGCAAAGCGGTTTCTGTGCTGTGGTATGATCGGAAACCTGACTGAAGTGGGTCATACCTATTATTTAAGACTACAAATTCATGAAGCTGTCTATACGCTGCCTTTTCTAAAATGTTGCTTAGAAAAGTGAGATTGGATATTGGTCTACAGTTTTTTGGATCAGAAGGATCTAAGTTACTTTTCTTCAGGGTGGGTCTAACCAGGGCAGTTTTAAGCGCCGCTGGAAATATCCCTTTAAGTAGGGAGTGATTTACAATGCCTAGTATGTCATCAGACACAGATTAAAAAATGTCCTTAAAAAAGGTGGTAGGAATAGGGTCAAGAGGACACGTAGACGGTTTAAGCTGTGACACAATTTTACCTAATGTTTCCGTACTAATCATGGTGAACATGCTCATAGTCATGTTCTGTGGTGGCGGATCTGTAGTGTTACACAAACCTAGTCTTTCCTGAGTAATACACATTCTAATATTTGTTATCTTATCCCTGAAGTGGGCTGCAAATTCCTCGCATTTGGTGACAGAGGCTGCGCCGTCTAGAGTTCTAGGAGCAGGGTTTACAAGGCAATCAATTGTCGAGAACAAGGGTCTGGGGTTATTCTTGTTTGTAGATATTATATTTGAGAAGTGATTTTTTTCTAGCATTTCGCATTGCCAAGTTAAAGGCAGATAGATGTTCTTTAAAAATATTCTGATCAATCTGTAATTTGCTCTTTCTCCATCTGCGCTCAGCTTTCCTACATGTTCTCTTTAGGAGATTTATTTCACTGTTTCGCCATGGTGCTCTCCTCTTGGCTCCAACCTTTTTTAGTTTGGTAGGAGCCAGGGAGTCTAGGGCCATTTTTACTTTATTGTTAAAGGTAATTACTAAGTCGTTTTCACATAACGTGGGAGTTGTGTGATTACTGTTCATCAAAGCTTTGAAATTCTCAGCCACTGCAGGGGTAAGATAACGTTTTTTAACAACACGTTCAGCATTGCTTTCAGCTTTACGTGTTACAATGGTAAAGAAAATACAGAAATGGTCAGAGAGGGCCAGGTCGCTGATACCTGATATTGAGACCTCAAGACCCTTTGTAATCACAAGATCAAGGGTATGGCCATGATTGTGAGTGGGTTCATTGACATGTTGGATAAAATCCATAGATTTCAAGAGGTCAATAAAATCCCTAGCCCTCAAGTCAGCCTCATTATCAACATGAAAGTTAAAATCACCAGTGATAATAATCCTATCATAGTTGGGATGGATAATGGATAGGAACTCAGAGAAGTCAGGTAGGAAGGTAGGGGCTGGTTTCGGCGGCCTGTATACAGTTACCGTTAGAATAGGTGGTTGGCATGCCATAACTGTGGCATGATATTCAAAACAGGAGAATATATCAAAGGATATGCTCCTGCAGTTTAAGTTATTTGAAGCTATGGTAGCTGTTCCTCCCCCCTTTTTCCCATTTCTGATTGATTGGAAAAAACTGTAGTTGGGGGGAGATGCCTCAATAAGGGCTGCTGCTCCATTTGTATCTAGCCAGGTTTCTGTGAGTAGCATACAGTCGAGTTTTCTATCACAAATGAGCTCATTTATGATAAATGGTTTTTTGTTCGATAGGGACCTGATATTCAAAATTGCCATGGAGATGTCATTTTGACACTGGGACTGACTCGAGGGAATACTTAATGAAATGGGTAATACATTTCTCAAATTTGCGCCATGTATTACCTTATTTGTGGTGGTGGGAGTCCGATGGGAGACAATAGTCTGGATGGCATGTTTGGTGTTAGAGGAATGGATCGGACTCATCCCACATCAGCGTTGACAGGGCACCGGCCAGGTCCAGGGCTGGGCAGCGAGGTCCATGGACATGGACAGCAGGCGGGCACCATACCTGTTTGGGTGAAACCTATCTCTCGCAAACAGCTCACTACGGTTAAAGAACGTGGTGAAATTGTCTATAAATGGGATTTGCATACGACAGCAGTATCCCTGTAGCCAAACGTGAAGACTTCAAATTCTACTGTATTTGGTGTCGCCATACCTGGGACTCGGGAAGGGGCCCGAGATGATGCAGGTCTTACCTGTGCCCTTGACGGTGGTGATGAGGGCTCAGAAGTCGTCCTTCAGCTCCTCCGACCTCTCCCGTCCGATGTCGTTGGCACCCACGTGGATGATGACGGAGGTGGCCTGGGGGGCATCTTCCACCAGCATCGGGACGACCTCGGCGACGTCCCTCACCTTGGCACCTGGGATGCAGTGGGTTCTGGCCTTCGGGACTGCAACATGGCGGACCATGGACGAGCCTATTACAAGCACAGAGGGGGGGGGGGGGGAAGAGCGGGTGCGGGGGGGGGGGAGGAGACACGAACTGTAGTTTCCTCTGCTGGCGGCGTGATGGACCTGTAGGGGGCACAGGGTGGGAGAGGGTGAGAGAGAGAGGGAGGGGGGGGTGGTGGTGCAGGCCCTGGCTCTCTTCGGCTTCGGTGTGGACTGGTGGCTCTGCAGCGCCTCGTAGCTGTTCCGCAGCAGGAGGGCCTCATGGGGGTTGGTGCCAGGGGAGTTGATGGTACGACTCCTCTTCCTGACGGTGGTCCAAGTCCCTGGTGATGTAGGGACAGAGTGAGTTTCACCTGGGATTGGGCTTACAGGTGGAGGTGGAGGCTTTGATGTTGTGGTTTGTGTGCTTTCTATGTCTGTAATTATTGTTTTATGTAATGTGTCATAAAGTGAACTAAGATTCGACTCCCCTTGTCTGATCTGGTGGAGAGTTGAGATTCGTCCCTTCATCTCCTCAACCTGGTAGCTAAGCTCCAGGCAGCGCTGGCAGGCCATGAAAGAGAAAAGTGGTGTTATTTGCAGAGAGAGAGAAAAACAATTTGATTATGGAAAAACTATTTGATTATGGTGAGCTAGGAGTATTACAGAGATATGTGATATAAGAATATATAAGGTTGTTAGTAGTTCGGGGAGGTATCCCGATAGAAAAAAGCCAGTTTAAAAAGTGTAAAGGTGGCTAGCTGGTTAGCCGCGGTAGCTAACTAATAACGCTGGTAATCCCGACTCAGCCTCCCGGTGTCGGATTCAGAGGAACCCGATGTTATATGGGATAGGAAAGCTATTAATTTACAAAAAATGCTTTCTCAATAGAGTTCAGTATAGATAGCAATTTTTAAGATTCTAGCGCTGTCGAACTGCAACAGCAAAAACAAACACTCACTTAATGAACTTACAGAGCTTCTCTCCATCATTACTACTGAATTTAATGGTCTGATCATTGCTGGTGATTTCAATATTCATGTAGATAACTCAGAGGACAACAAAGCCAAAGAACTCTCTGTTCTGTTAGATGTTTTTGAACTTCAACAACATGTGAACCTCCCTACTCATAATCGAGGTCACACTCTGGACCTTATCATCACCCAAAGGCCTAGATATTTCAAATGTTGTTGTAACTGACATTGCCCTGTCTTACCATTGTTGCATATTCTTTGACGTATCTATCTTTCCTGTTATTCAAACTATGTCTAAAACTATTTCCAAACGATATATCAATGAAAAGACCAGTGCACTGTTCACACAGGCCTTTTCCCTAGCGCCCCCCCCCCAAACTTCTATTCCAACCTCAGTAAATGACCTTCTACACGATTTCAACTTAAAAATCACAAAAAACATTGATGATATTGCACCCATTAGATCCAAATGCATCTCTGGTAAGCAAAAAGCTCCCTGGAGAACTGCCCCATCCGTAAAGACCCAAAAAAGAGAATGTTGTAAAGCAGAGCGCAGATGGAGAAAAACAAACCTTCAAGTCCACTATGATATCTATAAAGAGAATCTTCAAAACTATAACTTAGAAATAAGCAATCATTTTTATCTAAGATCATAAACAATAACATCAATAATGCCCTGATCCTTTTCAGAACTTTTGACAGACTAACAAATCCCCCAACACCCATTGCTCAGGAATTTCACTCGACTAGTAAATGCAATGAGCTTGCATCCTTTTTAAACAATAAAATAGAAACCATTAGACAAGGCATTAGGTCTTCTGTGTCAGGCATGAAAAACATGTCCCCATTAACAACCCCAAATAGGGCGGACATAACAACCATGTCACAATTGAACACCATTGATTACAAGACCCTAGATAAAATCATGTCACGTCTTAAACCATCCACCTGTGCCCTTGATGTCCTGCCAACAAGCTTTTTAAAAAACATATTTAGCTGGATGGCAGGCGAACTAATACAAATAATTAACACCTCCCTTTCATCAGGAATCTTCCCTGAAGCCCTGAAAACTGCAGTTATTAAGCCTCTACTAAAACAGAACGGCCTAGACCCATTTGTACTAAACAACTACAGACCCATATCAAACCTTCCCTGTACAGGAACAATTATTGAAATGGTTTCCCACGAACAACTTAGCAATTATTTGACCCTAAATGATCTCTTTGATGACTTTCAATCAGGCTTTCGCCCCCTACATAGCACTGAAACGGCCCTTATTAAAGTCCTTAATGACATTCGCGTAAACACAGACTCCGGAAAAATCTCAGTTTTGGTACTACTAGATCTTAGTGCTGCCTTTGACACTGTAGACCATGACATCCTAATAGATAGACTAAAAACCTGGGTAGGACTTTCGGGCACTGCCCTAAACTGGTTTAGATCCTACCTACAGGACAGAAGCTACTATGTCTCCATTGGCAACTTTGTATCTGACCAAATTAAAATGACATGTGGGGTTCCCCAAGGGTCAATCCTTGGCCCCCTTCTATTCAATCTCTACATGCTTCCATTGGGACACATCATAAAAAAGAACAAAATTGCCTACCACAACTATGCGGATGACACTCAAATCTACATAGCCCTCTCACCGAACGACTATAGTCCCATTGACAATCTCTGTAATTGCATTGAGCAAATAAACGCCTGGATAACACAAAACTTCCTCCAACTAAACAAAAACAGAGATAATTGTATTCGGTGCACCTGACAAAAGATCGAAAGTCAGTGCAAAACTTGATTCTCTCTCTCTCTTCACGCTAAAAAACAGGTCAGAAATATTGGTGTTATTCTAGACTCCGATCTAAACTTCAACAGCCACATAAATTCGATAACTAAATCAGCCTACTATCACCTGAAAAACATAACAAGAATGAGAGGTTTCATGTCCAAGCAAGACCTTGAAAAACTCATCCATGCATTTGTTTCGAGTAGACTTGATTATTGTAATGGTCTACTAACAGGCCTATCTAAAGGAGCTGTTCGTAAATTGCAGCTCATCCAAAACGCCGCTGCTAGGGTCCTAACAAAAACAAAGAAATTTGAACACATTACACCAATCCTGAGATCCCTGCACTGGCTACCAGTCTCTCGGAGAATTGAATTCAAAATCCTCCTAATTACATACAAATCACAAAATGGTCTTGGACCAAAATACATATCAGATCTCCTCCCACCCTATATTCCCGCAAGGTCCCTAAGGTCAGCTGAGACAAATCAGCTAATAATTCCAAGAGTAAAAACAAAACACGGTGCAGCAGCTTTCAGTCACGCTGCTGCATGCTCCTGGAACAAACTCCCTGAAGAAATCAAACAGGCCCAAACCCTTAAAATATTTAAATCTAAGCTAAAAACCTTCATGTTTTGCACCAGTTATGATTAAACACAAACACTTCTATCAATGTCTTTTTTCCATTAACTATTGTCTTTTTAAATGTTTTATCTATTTATTTGCTTTTATTCATTGTAATTTTTATTTTCTTATGCTCCTCTTGCTGTATTTTTAAATAATGCATGTAAAGCACTTTGAATTGCCCCTGTTGTATGAAATGTGCTATACAAATAAACTTGCCTTGCCTTGCCTTGCCTTACAGTTCCACAAGAGCTAGTTACAGTTTTAGCAGCTCTACACAGGAAGGGCCTCATCACCAGGAGCAATGAAGAGCTCTGTTTACTGTCATTCTGCATGATTATCATTATCAGGTAAATGGAGTATACTTGCCAGGATGAAGTATACAGGCTCCAGAGATAAGGTATGTGACAACCTACAGTGCTACATTCTTTGTTTCACAAAAGTATCACATTCTCTTCCAAAACAAATATTGTTTGGAGAAAGGATCTCTGTAGCCTAGTGTTATATGTATATCCAGATCTCTGGAGCCTATTGTTATATATATAGGTAACAAGTTCTACAGCAATAACTGTAAGCAGTTGCAGCACAGCTGCAGCGCGGAATACCACCAGCATCCGTCCAACTTCCCTGCTTTTCCCAGTTTTTTCTTACATAACAGAAAGGTTCCACCTCTAAGAGGACGGTTCTACCTCAACGAAAGAGCTTGAAAAGTCAAAAGATAATGTTGGTGCCTGTTCAGATACAAAATAACTGGTCTGTTAGAAAAGACTACAAGTGATTTCTATTGCCTCTGCCCTTAACGGCAGCAAGCAAAGATGGTCGCTTGACTGTACTGTGACCCCACTAGATGAGCTCTCAGATACATAGATCACCCATACACCCAAAAAAATCAATTACACAGACAATGTTTTTGCAATGTTCAAATATATTTAATTCATAGGCAGTTATGCACATCTTTTCATCTTTGATCTTCTCCATAGTTTCTAGAATCAAATAAAACATACTACTCTCTATTAGAGGACTTATTGTTAGGGGATATTTGAGCTCTGTGGAGGTGTGTCTGGTTCTGCTTACACTGCCTGGGCCAGACCCACCATGTTGTTCTGTCTGTCAAAGACGGTGTAGAACTCCCTGATGAAGAATCTCCCCAGGTCCACAGCCTGCTACTGACACCGCTGCCCAGGCCAGAGTTCTAGAACGCTGCCCAGGCCAGAGTAGCAGCTGTCGGAGTTGTAGAACGACAAGAGCGGAGGAATTTACTGATGGAATTGTAAATTGGCTCTCATTGAAACCAGCTCCCTACGATGTGATACTTGGTGCTTCCCAGAGGGGAGAGAAGGTAGAGGGTCTCACCGCAGAAGCAGGAAACGACACATGGCTGTAGAATTGCTGAAGGTTTTTCTCGTTTGCACGGCAAAGACTGTGGGCTAGTGGGTAATTATGGATAATGTGTAAATTGGTCTGCATTTTTTATTATGTATCTTATCTCCTAAGTGTTGAATACCACAACACACACACACACACACACACGCGCACGCACTCACACACACACGCACGCACGCACACACGCACGCACTCACTCATGCACACACTCACACACACACACACACACACACACACACACACACACACACACACACACACTCTCTCTCTCTAAGAAGCACGTCTGTGTCCAATCAAGATAAGGAAAATAGGAAACACATTGTCTATTGTTGGATGAGCTATTATGTCAACATGTACAAGACACATTCATCAACTCATTAACTCTTGACAACATGACAAACCATTAAGCTTAAATAATAGTTAGATTAGATGGGCAAAACAAAGAAATGAATATATTAAATAAGTCAAAATACCTCATTCCCAGCCTCATCACCAGTATGGGAAGGTGGGGGCCATTTTGTGAGATTTACAGTAGTAAATGCAAGCAACCTGGTGTGGACGTCTGCCAGTGTCTGTCTGCCACTGAACCAGAATGGAACAGAACTCCTATGAGCCCAGCCTCAGGCAGGTGGAGGGTGACATCTAGTTGGCAGAAAACTGTACTGCAGCTCAACATAACTCTTATTATTGACACTACTTCACTATGATGGTGAGATGTGAAATGAGATCATGTGAAATGTCTTGAAGTAGATGAGTCTTTTTTTCTCAGGACTGCCTGAGTAGCTCAGTGTGTTAAGTCTCAGTCTGTCTTTTTAACGCTGAAGGCCAGGGTTCAAATCCAATGACCTATTGACTTTTTCTAGACTGTGTCTGCTGCTGCTGCTGCCTGTATGACAGTGTGATTGATTCTATCAGATATGATTACATGACTACATGACTACATGATGATACACATGATCAGATAGATAGACAGAGAGACAGAGGACAGAGATTCTACACTGATCAGAGCCTTGTGAACAAATGTAGGACTGAATTTCTTCAAGTAAGTGATTTTTTTTTCATCTCCCAGCTCTGTCACAGTGGCTCAGTGTGTTAAGTCTCCTGTCTATTAGACCGAGAGGCTGGGGTTCAAATCCCCTGTCCAGTGTTTTAGTATCTCTTGATTTGTTCCAAGTATGTGACTACTCATGCCTGTCACACACAGGCAGACAGTCACACGGACACACAGACACACAGACACAGACACACACAGACACACACACACACACACACACACACACACACACACACACACACACAGACACACACACACACACACACAGCTCATTCAACCTGCACAGAGGAATTGAAGAATATCATTATGGTCTGTATCTGACAATGACCTTTCATGACTGACACGGTGGGTCAGTGTGTTAAGTCTCCCGGCTGGCAAAATGTTGCCGGGGGGGCATCAAATCATACTCTCACCTAGAGCCGGACCTGGTTGTGAGAGACGCCACTGCAGTCTTCCCACGGTAAAATAGACACTTAAAGTACAGTAGCCTACCCAGCAAGCACCGACGGACCTGGACAAATTCGGACCAGCCCGATAACGGCCAGACCACGTAATATCACAACTAGTTAGTATCTGGCCCAGAATATCACCCTATTTCAACTAAAATATATTTTTATTTTTTTATATTTGTCGGGAGAAAATACCCAAATGTGAAATCCCAGCAACAACCCGTCAACTCTGGTGTGAAGTCATCTCTGTTGTGACAGACAGACATCAAAAGCCCAATGCACACAGCGTGCGATTTCTGTTGCACGTCAACATTCCATTTTGAAGTTTGAATGGAAGTCTATGAGAAAATCGCATCCCAATGCACACGGCCCCGATTTTAATCGCACGTCGAAAATTCGATTCCATTCATGACAACAATGGAAGTTGTCGTGCAACAGAAATCGCACGCTGTGTGCATTGGGCTAAAGTGGTTTTGATTTTTAAAAAAGGGCCGATTGCGTCACAGTGATGAGCGTGACGTCACGGGAAAAGCACCCTGGCCTTACCCCCTCCGTCCACTCTCCCCTCCATAAGGGGAATGATTTTCTCTCATTTTGCGTGTCTGTCTGTACGCACAGAGCCACACAATAAAACCCGCTATCAATTGGAGATCACCTGCTCTTGTCTTCACTGGTAACATAAGCAGTTATGGAACTAAGTAGGAATTAGAAGGGTAAAAGAGAACTGATAAAATATGAATAAAACATTAATAGAATGTAATAAAGATAATTTAAAAAAGTATATAATAATACATTATGACAGCACAAAGACATAGTATCAGGTATCTTGAGCATGATTTGTCCAAAACAAACCCAACCAATTGTAACTCTGTCAATGACAATAAAGTTCAATCTAATCTAATGTAATCTAATCTAAATGAAAGAGCGGATGAATAGATGAGAGAGGAAGTACGAAACAATTAGGAGGTTATTCTGTGTGGGTTATACTGAGTGGTTAGTCGAATGTATCGATTGCAAGTCGCTTTGGAATAAGGCGTCTGCTACATTGTGACATAAAACCAGTAGTGAGATTAACTGTAGTGTTTTCTTTAATTAAATGAATTACACGTCAGCATATTGTGTTACATGAAACACGTAGTTGGTTAATATAATGTGATGTACAACATCTCAGTCTTCCAGCTGAAACGTTAGGAGGATTTATTGCAAACATAACAACATACCAGTATTCAGTCACACTCGGCTTCTAAACACCAAGGCCACATCTGGGTGGAAGGGGCGGTGACATGATGCAGGAGGGGACAAGGACATCTCAACTCCTACGACCTCGATTCCTCCTTCACTCTCCAGGAGGGAGAGGAGGGGAGGAGAGGAAAGGAGGAGACAGGAGGAAGAGATGAGGGAGGAGAGGAGGGTATGAGAAGAGGACAGGAGGATTTGAGAGAAGATGATCTAGAAAAGGCTCATGTCATGACACAACCTTCTCCCTGATCCGATCAACAAGCACATGAACATACAGTAGATGATGGTGCAGCCAGCAGACCCCCCCTTCTTCTTTAGGGCTCATGTCTCCTTTAAACACCTCCCACACTGGGAGCAGTCGTGTTAACTAGTGTGTGTGTTCTCTGGTGTTTCTTTAGGTTTCCTGCCTGACTGAAACTCTTCCCACACTGGGAGCAGCAGAACGGCTTCTCTCCTGTGTGTATTCTCTGATGGCTCTTTAGTTCATCTGCCCGACTGAAACTCTTCCCACACTGGGAGCAGCAGAATGGCTTCTCTCCTGTGTGTATTCTCTGGTGTTTCTTTAGGTTTCCTGCCACACTGAAACTCTGCCCACACTGGGAGCAGCAGAACGGCTTCTCTCCTGTGTGTATTCTCTGGTGACTCTTTAGGTGTCCTGCCTCACTGAAACTCTTCCCACACTGGGAGCAGCAGAATGGCTTCTCTCCTGTGTGTATTCTCTGGTGTCTCTTTAGGTCACCTGCCAGACTGAAACTCTTCCCACACTGGGAGCAGCAGAATGGCTTCTCTCCTGTGTGTATTCTCTGGTGTCTCTTTAGTTCATCTGCCCGACTGAAACTCTGCCCACACTGGGAGCAGGAATATGGCCTCTCTCCTGTGTGTATTCTCTGATGTCTCTTTAGGTTTCTTGCCTCACTGAAACTCTTCCCACACTGGGAGCAGCAGAATGGCTTCTCTCCTGTGTGTATTCTCTGGTGTCTCTTTAGGGATCCTGCCTCACTGAAACTCTTCCCACACTGGGAGCAGCAGAATGGCATCTCTCCTGTGTGTGTTCTCTGGTGTATCTTTAGGTTTCCTGCCTGACTGAAACTCTTCCCACACTGGGAGCAGCAGAACGGCTTCTCTCCTGTGTGTATTCTCTGATGGCTCTTTAGTTCATCTGCCCGACTGAAACTCTTCCCACACTGGGAGCAGCAGAATGGCATCTCTCCTGTGTGTATTCTCTGGTGTCTCTTTAGGGATCCTGCCTCACTGAAACTCTGCCCACACTGGGAGCAGCAGAATGGCTTCTCTCCTGTGTGTATTTTCTGGTGTCTCTTTAGATCGCTCATATGACCAAATCTCTTTCCATACTGAAGACAAGAGTGAGTCTTCTGTCCTCCTTGAGTCTGTGGTTGTGATTTAAGGTGAGTTGGACAAATGAAACTCTCACTGCAATCTAAACAGTGGTGATTCTTCTGTCTTGAGCTCCTCCTCCTCCGTCTGTGTTGTTTATGGCTTCCTGATGCGGTGGAGCTGGGCTCCATGTCTGAGTCTGGGTTGGAGCTCTCTCCTGTAAGAATAGGAACATATACAGGATTAGAAACAACATGAGAACAAGTGCTGCTTCCATAGACTCAGCAGTGCCAGAAGTAACACCACATCTCTGGAGTCTGCACACGCTGTGGGAACATGAAGTGTTCAGAGAGTTACAGAGATATTACAGCAAATGGATACCGTATCAATGTTTTATCATTAACAATTGATTTAAAGCATATTCTCTCAAACGTAGACAGAATCCAAGTTTAACGTTTCAGTTTAAGAGTATTCACGTTGTACCTAGTTTAACTGTCACTCACTGTCTTGCTCAACAGTTGTTCCATGATCAGTCATAGAAGTTAGAGAAATTGTAACAACTTTAGTTTGACTGAATCAACAACTGCGGAGGAAATCGTGGGGAAAATAAAAATGAAAATAAATGTCTGATTGCATACACCGCTAAATATCTGCCAGCGCCCTTTGAACTATTCATTAATCTGGTCTGGCTTTCACCAAATACTAGGGATGTCCCGATCCCACTTTTTCACTACCGATACCGATACCTGGGCTTCGGGTATCTGCGATACCGATCCGATATTTGTATTTTTTTTTTTACCCTTGAATAATAACAAATACCTCCCCAGTATATAGTCCACACCAACAACAGTTAAATTAAAGACTGCCAGCCTTTATTAAAGCAACAAATGCGACGTGTTGTGGATTGGAACTACGGATCATAAGCTTTCAAATGATGTGTCATACATTGAAATCCGAAAAAATATGAAGTTAGAGTCATTTGAATGTTGTTAGATGTCAGGCACATATAGGGTTAACCTCTTTGTAATGAAACCGGAGCTGTAACCATTATGCGCATTTTAAGCGCATATAGGACTCGCGTGAAGCATTTCTGCGACACACGTTTCTGTTCACTGTTTTCATTCCCTCATCGCTTATACACATAAGTTTGACTGCGCATGACAGTAGTTCAGCAGTAGTCGCACTGGTGCGATTGAATGTATTTCCAAGTCGCACAGAAATATATTCACTCGCAAATGCGACCAAAACAGTCGCCCTGGTCATGCACGTGAGTGACACACCAGATCGGGCACACGGATCGGAGCCTTTTTTTTTCTGGTGCGATCCGCGATCCAGCATTCAGGACCAATATCGCAGCGATATCCGATATCAGTATCGGATCGGGACAACCCTACCAAATACAGAACATGAACTCACCATCCTCACCATCTGTGTCCACCAATCCATCTTCTCCTTGCTCTTCTTTCATCATGACATCTTCATCCTCCACTTCCTCTTCTTCTTCTCCTTCCTCTCCTTTCACAACTTCATATTCTCTTCCCTCTTCTTTCACCATCACATCTTTAATCTCTTCCTCCTCTTCTTCTTCTTTCACCATCACATCTTTCTTTTCTTCCTCCTCTCCTCTAACCTCCTCCTCCTCTTTCAACATCACATCTACCATCTCTTCATCCTCTCCTCCTTCTTCCTCTACTTCTTCTTTCACCATCACATCTTTCTTTTCTTCCTCCTCTCCTCTAACCTCCTCCTCCTCTTTCACCATCACATCTACCATCTCTTCATCCTCTCCTCCTTCTTCCTCTACTTCTTCTTTCACCATCACTTCTTTCTCCTCCACTCCCTCCCCTCCTTCCTCCTCTTTCACGACCACGTTGACTTCCAGTGTTTGACTGCAGTATTCCAGCTTCACGGCCACCATCTTTGGACCCCACGTTGTGCTTTTCTGGACTGAAGAACCACAGCAGGAACTCTGTGGACTTGGGTTCAGAAACAGTAGCTGTGAGGTGGAGCTGTGTATAGAAAACAAATGAAGCACAAACAGTCACAGATACATTTCTAATTTTGTTCAGTAATTTCACCAATATAGATACAAATATATAGATATACATTATACCTATATACAGTAAAACTAACAAACGTATATATTTATATATTTGTGCCCATTTACACTAATCAAGAAGCTGAAGAACAAATAATAAAATAGAGCGTTTTCCATCGTGCACATACCTATTCAGATAGGGCCACTCTATTGGTTTAATTGATTAATCAGCTGTGCACTGTGTGTTCCAACAGTTTACCGCACAGCTGATTAATCAATTAAACCAATAGAGTGAGACAGGATATGTTCATGCAAGGTGCCTTTCAGGAAGTAGTGGAGATCGTGCACCTAGCCTATTCAAAGCTTCACACACCAACGCCACGGTGTCATTATCACTCTGCCTGCTAGACATTTATTGTCCACTTGATGGCGCAGTGGAGCAAATGAAGCAACACGAAGCTTCGGCCCATGTGTGACGCAATTGGATGGAAAGCTTCAACAGTTCATGAAGCTTCATCTCGCCATCACTAGAAACAATGCAATGCAAGACTTGGCTACGAACACGTGTTACAGTGAAAAGACCGAAGTCATCCTCATCGGCACCAAATCCACCCTCAATAAAACCGGACCCATCACACTCACCATTGACGACACTACCATCACCCCCTCCCCCCTGGCTCGCAACCTCGGCTTCATTCTGGACCCCACCCTCTCATTCGATCCCCACGTCAGTTCCATTGTCAAGACATCCTACTTCCACCTCCGAAACATTGCAAAAATCAGACACTGCCTCTCCCCCCCCCGCTGCTGAATCCCTCATCCACGCCTTCATCTCCTCCCGCCTCGACTACTGCAACTCCCTACTCACCGGCATCACCTCCCGCTCCCTCCATAGACTCCAGATGGTCCAAAACTCTGCTGCACGCCTCCTCTCAAACACCCGCTCCCGTGACCACATCACTCCTGTCCTCCACTCTCTCCACTGGCTCCCCATTAAAGAACGTATACAATTCAAAGTCCTCATCCTCACATACAAAGCCCTCCATAGCCTGGCCCCCCCTTACCTGACTGACCTCCTTCTCCCCCACCGCCCTACCCGTACCCTCCGATCCTCATCCATTGTTCCCCTCACTGTCCCACCCTCAAAACTCAAAGGCTTCGGTCACCGTGCCTTTTCACGAGCCGCACCCTGCCTCTGGAACTCTCTCCCTCAACCACTCAGAGACTCACCCTCACTCCTCACTTTTAAATCCCACCTCAAAAACCTACCTGTTCTCCCATGCCTACAGCCTCCCCTACCCCTAGCCATCTCCCCCATCCCTGCCACCCCCGCCCCCCCCCCTGGACATGCATACAACCTCCCCTATCCCTAACCATCTCCCCTCACCCTGCCACCCCCCTCCCCCCATGGACATGCATACAACCTCCCATATCCCTAACCATCTCCCCTCACCCTGCCACCCCCCTCCCCCCATGGACATGCATACAACCTCCCCTACCCCTAGCCATCTCCCCCATCCCTGCCACCCCCACCCCTGCCCCCCCTGGACATGCATACAAGTTACAACCTCCCCTACCCCTAACCATCTCCCCTAACCCTGCCACCCCCCTCCCCCCATGGACATGCATACAACCTCCCCTTCCCCGTTCGTTAACTCTGTGTTCTATGTGCTCATGTTATCTGTTGCTTGTTGTTTCTGTGTTTTCCGTTTTTCCCATATTGTCAGCGTCTTTGAGCCTCGGAAAAGCGCTATATAAATCTAATGAATTATTATTATTAGTGATGGCGAGATGAAGCCGACGCTTCGGAGCGTGTATCGAGTAACAGAGGCAGATTTTTGTGAAGCGCGTACCGAGGCGTGTGTTGATGACGTACGATTCGGGAAGTGGCTCGGATTTGGCTCCTCCTCCTCCTCCTCGTCATCACAACCCCCCATATCAGAAGCTTCGCAGCCTGTGACTCAAGGTAATGTATACTGGATACATTCTAATTGTCTTATTGTATATATTCACTGACACTGACAGCCTGTTTGTCTGTTTTAGGTAACAAACTGTGGCGTCGTTTAGACACCACAGTCCTGCAGGCGAGGACCCAAAATGTAACTGCAGATGCAACAGTGGAGGTCCATACCTACCTGGCTGAACCAAACATCGAAAGGATGCAGAACCCCCTACAGTATTGGGAAGAACACAAACATGTGTATCCTAATTTGTATAAACTTGCCGTTAATTATCTATGTACCCCAGCTTCATCTGTGCCCTGTGAAAGGATATTTTCAAAAGCAGGTGAAATCGTCTCAAAAAAAAGAAACCGCCTGAAGCCCAGCACTGTGGGGAAATTGTTATTTTTAAATAAAAATGAATAAAATGTTGTTGTTCCTAGTAACACAAGCACATTTATTCAATTCAAAGCTTCACACACCAAATCCACGGTGTCATTATCACTCTGCCTGCTATACATTTATTGTCCACTTGATGGCGCAGTAGAGCAAATGACGCAACATGAAGCTTCGGTCCAAGTGTGACGCAATTTGATGGAAAGCTTCAACAGTTCAAGAAGCTTCATCTCGCCATCACTAATTATTATTATTATTATTATTACTTACATTTCTGCGTTTTCACCAATGTGGAGATACCGGCGCTGCTCCAAACGGCCCTGTCGGACGTCTTATCATCCAGAAATCACATCTCATTCCTACAAGCGAGCTGCCTCGACGGACTAGAATGAAAGTTGTTATCAACACGGTGTCGTCTTTTGATGACGTCATCACCGGGTCCTTCCGGAGCTGTGTTCTGGAACTCCGCCCACTTAAAAGCGCCCACGTTAAACTTGTTTAAGCATTTAGAAATAATACTACATATGGATGAAGTCACCCAAATTATATGCTACTACATCTGGAAATAAACATGTCAATACAGATGTAATCCTAGTCTATGACTCTATTATGTGTGCTTTGAAGGGTTTATAATTCTTCTAATATCCAGACTGCTGCACTGCATAGGGGACATAATGGATTGTAAACCTATAATCTTCCAAGGCTAAACATGGTTGTAGTAATCATGTTAGAATATGTGTTAGAATACTTCATATGACACCCCTCAAGTTTGAAAATCACTTGACTCATATTCTAGAAGTGTTTCTGAGTACTGAGTAATATGAATCAAGTGTTTATGAAAGAATGGTCTTTATTGTCATTGCTATAGTACAGGTACCAAACAACGACATTTAGGAGGGGTGGCTCCCCTGGTGCTAGGAAAGAAAAAAAACACACAAAAAAAACACAAGAAGGGAAGGAGCTGGTTTACATAAATAAAGGCTATGTACACTATCCACTATACTATACTGTACAGATAGACGACTAGGGTTGTCATATTGCACATAGTGTTATTGCACATTCATTTGAAGTGTCGCAGTTTGCAGGCTAGAAATGTACATATTTGTGCCTCAGCACTACACCTGATTTTTTCAGTCCAGCAGCTGCCATCAATCCGTCCAGACTGTCCAGGGCCCAGAACCTAGGTCTTTGCTGTGTTCAGGGCCTGGATGGCCCTGGGGTAGAAGCTGTGCTTCAGTCTGTTTGTCCTTGCGGCCATGGTCCTTTATGAAGTGGATATGAATCAAGTCAATATGAATCAAGTCAATATGAATCAAGTGGATATGAATCAAGTCAATATGAATCAAGTGTTTATGAATCAAGTGTTTATGAATCAAGTGTTTATGAATCAAGTCAATAAGAATCAAGTGGATATGAATCAAGTGGATATGAATCAAGTCAATATGAATCAAGTGGATATGAATCAAGTCAATATGAATCAAGTGGATATGAATCAAGTCAATATGAATCAAGTGGATATGAATCAAGTGGATATGAATCAATTGAATATGAATCAAGTGGATATGAATCAAGTCAATATGAATCAAGTGGATATGAATCAAGTGGACATGAATCAAGTGAGTTTCAACCTTGAGGGGTGTGATACAAAGTATTCTTGGTCCTTTCCTGCGTCCCAACAGTTAAAAGTGCCACCTCTAGATTGCATAGGGAACCCATAATGGACTGTAGTGTACACCAACATATTTCCAAGGCTATAAACATGATTACTACCACTGTACTCAGCAACACTTGTAGAATATGGATCAAGTGAGTTTCAGCCATGAGGGGTGACACACAGCTGTGTCTTGCCATGTCAATTCTACTAATTAACCACTAATAAAGACACACGTGAGTTGCTAGGCTCACAAGAATTGACCCCTAAGGACACACAATGTGATGAAACTAAGTCTCCTCAGGTTATTAACACTAGAACAGCCATGAGGGGTCATGACCCCCCTGTGAGGAAAGAAACATGTGATATCTTTGCACTTTGATCACATTTCAGGACCCTCCTTTCATGACTTGTCCGAGATATGTGCGTTCTACCACCCAGTATCCTTACATTTTCAAAATCACATCAGGATAAGCTAGTATAAAGCTATTTTGCAGTTTTTCTGTGTAGGAGGCAGGCTAGTTTACAAGCGGCCAACTAGTGGTGGTTGTGTGAAAGTAGCAGGTTAGCATTGTAAAGAGGGGGTCATTTAGGAGGTAAAAAGGCACGGCTGTTCTAGAAGCTGGTAGAGGAGCAAGAGAAGCGAGACCCAAAGCAAAGCTCTGGCTCAGTTCTGAGGGGGGCTGAGGGGTCACTTCCCCAGCAGACAGCATCTGGTACTAATAACACAACAAGGAAGACAACAGGTTAGCACTTCTGGACATTTGGGATTTGATTTGATTTGTATTTGTCCCAAACACAATAAAAATATCAAAACATAACAACATTTCTGTCTCAAAGCTATGTATCTGTGTATTTTTTCAGTTTTTTTGTGCCATCCCACCGTTTTGCTCCATGGATATGATTTTGTTTGTGGTTGCTCTTATCTTATTGACATAAAGCAGTGACAAGTGAATGCAGGAGTATAAAAGGTTCAAACAACATCACTTTATTAGCACACAACACACGTGTCAAATATGTCACCTAATGGCTAGATGTTTGGGGAATTGTAGTCCTAGATTTAGTGGACTACAAAAACACGTACACAGCTGAACTGAAATACAAACATAACACTGAGACTACAAACTATGAGTAAAAGTAAGTTATGTTAAAACTATTGTTTGTTACATTGAGGCTCTTCAACATTTAAACTTCCATAACATCAAATATAAGAAAATCACAGATTTTGCCTACAGGTAGCCCTTTTCATTGGGAGTTGTCACATATCTGAGAGTGGTGTCCTGGGGTAGGAGTCAAACCCAAACCCAACTGAAGGTACAGCAATAAAAGGTCAAATCTCTGGACCGTTACAATGTAGCTGATGGATCTCCCTATCTCTCTATTAGTGAGTGTAGCTGATGGATCTCCCTGTCTCTCTATTAGTGAGTGTAGCTGATGGATCTCCCTATCTCTCTATAAGTGACTGTAGCTGATGGATCTCCCTGTCTCTCTATCCGCTTGTTAAGTCGTGACGTGTTTCCGGGGCCAACGTTGGCTGAGGCGCTGTCTTCGAAATGGAGAAATAATAATAATAATTAATTATATTTATATAGCGCTTTTCCGAGGCTCAAATACCCTGACAATATGGAGAAAACGGGAAAGTATTGTGTCCCTTGTTGCATGAATACATCCGAGTCTAAAAAACGATTAAACTGTCATTCTACCGCTGTAGTTCACAGGTACTCTGGCGCAGGGAATTTCTGGTTTGGACACGGAAATGGCTAAACGTCACTTTTGACGTCAGACTTAACAAGCGGATTAGTGAGTGTAGCTGATGGATCTCCCTGTCTCTCTATTAGTGAGTGTAGCTGATCGATCTCCCTATCTCTCTATTAGTGAGTGTAGCTGATGGATCTCCCTGTCTCTCTATTAGTGCCGTGTTGCAACAGTACAGGTACACACATTGATTTCATTGAGTACGCGTTAGTATTTTTCGCACAACAGTGACTGAAATTCACTTTCTCTCCAGCAGGGGGCGTCAGCAGCACTGGAAGCAACCATCCCTATCTACAGCAGTCACAGAACAGCAACAACAACAAAAAAGGACCGTTTTCATTGCAGTTTAAACCTCAACACCGTTTGTTTGTTTTATTTAAAATTCTTTATTAGGATTAATCTTATTATTAAGATTAATCTTATCGTCGTCGCAATGGAGTCCTCTGTGGACCCTTAAGATGTGTCATCTCGTTTTAGAGAGGGTCCCAACATATATCACAATCATAACAAGAGTGTCAAAATAATAAAGAGTACAATTATGACAAAGATAAGAGACAAACAACAACAACAACAACAACATTACTTAATGAAAAACATTGAAAACATTACAACCACAACATGCCCAAAGTGGCCAATAATTATAAACTAAGGGAAGGTGGATCTACATCTATACGTTAGACAGCTGAATATAAAATATTAAGTTACAACTTCAGAGATAACAAGAACAATCAGTCACAAAGTAAGAAGTCAGTGCATGCTTAAATCTACCAACAGATGTGATGGATCTAATGTTAACTGGTAAATTATTCCAATCAGCTGGGGCTTTAAAGTTAAAGGCTCTTTTGCCAATTATTTTCTTACCTTGAGGAAATGGAACTGAGAGGAGTACCTCGACTGGTAATTTGATGTTAAAGGAACAAGATACTGTTTTAAATAGGGGGGATCATTTAGATGAATACATTTAAAATATAAATTGAAGCCTGTGTCTTCTTACATACGGAGATGGGAATTTAAGTGTCTTAGATGTCGTTAGATCCCACAAAAAAGGTGGTGGAATCGCCTCTTTCTTCCGAGACAGTTTTAACTGCAAACAGACATCCTTCTGGGAATTTCTATCATTTGAATATCTTTCAGTTGTTTTTAAATGTTCCACTCGAATTCTTTTTATAATTTTATACAGACCACACCAATACTCTACTAGCTTCGTTAATCAAATCAAATCAAATCAAATTTTATTTGTATAGCGCATTTCTTACAAGATGCAACTCAATGCGCTTCACACAATGAAAATGTTCAATCAATCAATGCTGACAGAGCCGCGAGCAGGCAAAAGTAAAAACCTGTACACTATGTAGCCAGGAAAAATTCCCTTGCAGCCCTCTACCAATAGAGCGACTACTAGCCAGTTTGCCTACCAGTACCCAGCGGTGGGCCCCCACACCCCCCTCCAGGGAGCCCCCGCCGCCCCGCGCACCCAGCCCGCCCCACCACCAACACACCCGGCCCAGCCAAGCAAGCACAGACCCAAGGGGCCCCGCACAAGGACGGCCAAGCAGGTGCCCGGCGGCGGAATGGTAAATGGTAAATGGACTGCACTTATATAGCGCCTTTATCCAAAGCGCTTTACAATGAGCTCTCATTCACCCATTCACACACACACATTCACACACCAATGGCGGCAAGCTACCATGCAAGGCGCCGGCCCGCTCACTGGGAGCAATTTGGGGTTCAGTGTCTTGCCCAAGGACACTTCGACATGTGGCCAGCCGGGGCTCGAACCGCCGATCTGCCAACCTTGCGATCATTAGACGCACCCACCACCAACACACCCGGCCCAGCAAAGCAAGCACAGACCCAAGGGGCCCCGCACAAGGACGGCCAAGCAGGTGCCCGGCGGCGGAACAGACCAGGCACACGGGGAAGCCGGGGGGCCCCAAGGGGAGGCCAAGGACCACCGGCACAAAGCAAGCAAGCAAGGGCAAAAACCTGTACACCATGTATCCAGGAAAAAATCCTTGCATATTATCGGCGTACACACTGTCCATAAAGTTAGTGTTATATCTGCATCGTTCTGCATCCAGCATGGTCACAGGTCCTGCCAAAAGAGAATCTTAAGCACAGTTATGATGCAACAACACAATAAAGACAATAAAGATGACAGCAATACAACCTGATGGTGGTCCTTGTACACCCTTGTACCGGTTCCAATACTGCTCTGGGTGCTATTGGGAGCTGACAGTGCCTCATCAGCACCCGGGTCCATTTTCCTGTCAACACAAATCTCAAAACACGAGTATGGTGTAATGGCCTAGTGATCCTAGTTCTATAATGTCCAATGTCTCCCTTAGTATCAAAAGGCGACATTGAATAAGTAGGTTTTGAGGTCACGCTTAAAAATGTCCTGAGTTTTAGACAACCTCAGGCCCTCAGGTAGGGTGTTCCACAATCTAGGAGCATATATGCTAAAAGCTGATCCTCCAAATCTCTTTTTCCTAGCCTCTGGCACTATTAAAAGTTCCGTGCCACTAGACCGTAGGGGTCTAGCTGGTGTGTATCTTATGAGCATGTCCACCATGTAATTGGGTGCATCACAGTGGAGTGATTTATAGACTAGTAAAAGGATCTTAAAGTCTATTCTATGACTGACAGGGAGCCAGTGTAGTGATCTCAAGACAGGTGTAATGCAGTGGTGTGCCGTCAGGGCCAGCAAGGCCTTCTCTGCTGGCCTAAACATCATCAGAATATACATTTTATTTTAATATATTTTTTCCACAAATATGTATTAATGATTCCCCATAGTCTATTCTCTTCATTTCATAGCTTTCCTCTTGGTTGCGCTGCTTCCAGTCTCCGATTGAGATTTGGAGGGCTGGCCTTTATGTTAGAGCTTTTATCCAATCAAAATGTGTTGCCAGGGGGCTCCAAAATCTGCCCGCCTGCACAATAAATCGTGCCGCGGATACGACCTGTAACTTAACGTTGAACGAGAACACCTGTGGCGTTCCTAGTGGAAACCTACGTAGATTTCGAGTTGGTGAGCAATAGCAACAACGGCGCCTGCTGTAAGGCTCAATTATGTCAGCACCCAGCACGTCTTTTGATTGGATACGCACTATTGATACGCACTATTGATATTCACTATTGAGATGCGTAACTATGCCGGTAGATGTGGGATTTTTGAACACCTTTGGGGACACGCGAGTGGATTTACAGCTCAACGAACAAGTGTCACCCTTTCGTTGACTGATCGATAATACTGATCGATTGTGTCCTGTTTTTGGGTAAACAATAACTTTCATTTAGGGGACAGGATGAAAGCGCCGAGTCCACAAACAGAGGAAACTACGTTGAGCTTTTCTTGCTGAAAACAACCCAGATTTACATTACCACCTGTCCACAAACAAAGTGTTTACTGGGACGTCAGGCAAAATACAAAACGACCTGATTTTTGCTATTGCTGAAGTGATGGGAGAAGAGATCAAAATGGAGATTAAAAAGGCACCCTTTGTCGCTATTATGGTGGACGAGACGACAGACGTGGGTAATGTAGCGATCTTAAATATGTTAGTTTAACACTTCATTGTAAATGCGGATTTATTGATTAAAAATGCTTCGGAAATATTAATATAACTCTGTTGTACTTGTCTGACTATGTTAAGGTGATGCAACGCCCGGTTATACTGTGTTTCTGTCTAGTTTCTAGAGCCATGGCGTCAAAACGATGGTATTAAGAGGTAGAATTATTCAGGTAGGAATGTGTCGGACATCACTGAAGGCCTAGGTGTGAAATGCACCGCCCGCCACTGGTGTAATGTGCGCTCTTCGTTTGGTCCTAGTAAGGACACGAGCAGCAGCATTCTGAACCATTTGTAGTCTATTAATAATTTTTTGGGGGAGACCTGTCAGGAGAGCATTACAGTAATCTAGCCTACTAGTAACAAACGCATGCATACATTTTTCGGTGTCTGCCTGGGAGAGAAATGATTGTACCTTAGTGATGTTTCTTAGATGGTAGAAGGATGTTTTAATAGTATTATTAATATGAGTTTCAAAATTTAGATCTGGGTCAATTATGACACCAAAGGCCGGTTTCACAGACAAGGCTTAAGCCTAATCCTAGACTAAAAAGCATATTCAATGGAGATTTTCATGGAAAGTGTGGTTTAGTCCAGGACTAGGCTTAAGCCTTGTCTGTGAAACCCGCCCCAAGATTCCTAGCCTGACACTTAGTGTTAAGAGCTAGTGTTTTCAAGTGTGCAGATAATTTCTCTCTCACAGTTTTCTCGCCAATGATCAATACCTCTGTTTTTATTTGATTGAGTTGGAGAAAGTTTTGTGTCATCCAAATATTAATATCGGCAATACAATCTATCAGGTGGTCGATCATCTTGTAGTCGTTGGGAGTTACTGAGATATAAAGCTGAGTGTCGTCAGCATAGCTGTGGTAGTTAACGCTATGATTCTTGATAACAGAACTGAGGGGTAGCATGTATAGGCTAAAAAGCAACGGTCCTAAAATGGACCCCTGGGGAACTCCACAGGTTGTGCTATAATTTTTTGACTTATGGTCACCAAGGGCTACAAAGTAGTCTCGGTCAGTCAGGTAAGTCCTGAACCAGTTTAAGACCGGACCTGAGAGGCCAACCCAGTTTTCAAGTCTCTCAATAAGTATGGAATGGTCTACCGTATCAAAGGCTGCACTTAAGTCTAAGAGTACAAGAATCGAGAGTTTTTTCGAGTCTGCATTTATCCTAAGGTCATTAGTTACCTTAAGCAAAGCGGTTTCTGTGCTGTGGTATGATCGGAAACCTGACTGAAGTGGGTCATACCTATTATTTAAGACTAAAAATTCATGACGCTGTCTATACGCTGCCTTTTCTAACATTTTGCTTAGAAAAGTGAGATTGGATATTGGTCTACAGTTTTTTGGATCAGAAGGAACTTTTCTTCAGGGTGGGTCTAACCGGGGCAGTTTTAAGCGCCGCTGGAAATATCCCTTTAAGTAGGGAGTGATTTACAATGCCTAGTATGTCATCAGACACAGATTCAAAAATGTCCTTAAAAAAGGTGGTAGGAATAGGGTCAAGAGGACACGTAGACGGTTTAAGCTGTGACACAATTTAACCTAATGTTTCCGTACTAATCATGGTGAACATGCTCATAGTCATGTTCTGTGGTGGCGGATCTGTAGTGTTACACAAACCTAGTCTTTCCTGACTAATACACATTCTAATATTTGTTATCTTATCCCTGAAGTGGGCTGCAAATTCCTCGCATTTGGTGACAGAGGCTGCGCCGTCTAGAGTTCTAGGAGCAGGGTTTACAAGGCAATCAATTGTCGAGAACCCTGGGGTTATTCTTGTTTGTAGATATTATATTTGAGAAGTGATTTTTTTCTAGCATTTCGCATTGCCAAGTTAAAGGCAGATAGATGTTCTTTAAAAATATTCTGATCAATCTGTAATTTGCTCTTTCTCCATCTGCGCTCAGCTTTCCTACATGTTCTCTTTAGGAGATTTATTTCACTGTTTCGCCATGGTGCTCTCCTCTTGGCTCCAACCTTTTTTAGTTTGGTAGGAGCCAGGGAGTCTAGGGCCATTTTTACTTTATTGTTAAAGGTAATTACTAAGTCGTTTTCACATAACGTGGGAGTTGTGTGATTACTGTTCATCAAAGCTTTGAAATTCTCAGCCACTGCAGGGGTAAGATAACGTTTTTTAACAACACGTTCAGCATTGCTTTCAGCTTTACGTGTTACAATGGTAAAGAAAATACAGAAATGGTCAGAGAGGGCCAGGTCGCTGATACCTGATATTGAGACCTCAAGACCCTTTGTAATCACAAGATCAAGGGTATGGCCATGATTGTGAGTGGGTTCATTGACATGTTGTATAAAATCCATAGATTTCAAGAGGTGAATAAAATCCCTAGCCCTCAAGTCAGCCTCATTATCAACATGAAAGTTAAAATCACCAGTGATAATAATCCTATCATAGTTGGGATGGATAATGGATAGGAACTCAGAGAAGTCAGGTAGGAAGGTAGGGGCTGGTTTCGGCGGCCTGTATACAGTTACCGTTAGAATAGATGGTTGGCATGCCATAACTGTGGCATGATATTCAAAAGAGGAGAATATATCAAAGGATATGCTCCTGCAGTTTAAGTTATTTGAAGCTATGGTAGCTGTTCCTCCCCCCTTTTTTCCATTTCTGATTGATTGGAAAAAACTGTAGTTGGGGGGAGATGCCTCAATAAGGGCTGCTGCTCCATTTGTATCTAGCCAGGTTTCTGTGAGTAGCATACAGTCGAGTTTTCTATCACAAATGAGCTCATTTATGATAAATGTTTTTTTGTTCGATAGGGACCTGCTATTCAAAATTGCCATGGAGATGTCATTTTGACACTGGGACTGACTCGAGGGAATACTTAATGAAATGGGTAATACATTTCTCAAATTTGCGCCATGTATTACCTTATTTGTGGTGGTGGGAGTCCGATGGGAGACAATAGTCTGGATGGCATGTTTGGTGTTAGAGGAATGGATCGGACTCATCCCACATCAGCGTTGACAGGGCACCGGCCAGGTCCAGGGCTGGGCAGCGAGGTCCATGGACATGGACAGCAGGCGGGCACCATACCTGTTTGGGTGAAACCTATCTCTCGCAAACAGCTCACTACGGTTAAAGAACGTGGTGAAATTGTCTATAAATGGGATTTGCATACGACAGCAGTATCCCTGTAGCCAAAGGTGAAGACTTCGAATTCTACTGTATTTGGTGTCGCCATACCTGGGACTCGGGAAGGGGCCCGAGATGATGCAGGTCTTACCTGTGCCCTTGACGGTGGTGATGAGGGCTCGGAAGTCGTCCTTCAGCTCCTCCGACCTCTCCCGTCCGATGTCGTTGGCACCCACGTGGATGATGACGGAGGTGGCCTGGGGGGCATCTTCCACCAGCATCGGGACGACCTCGGCGACGTCCCTCACCTTGGCACCTGGGATGCAGTGGGTTCTGGCCTTCGGGACTGCAACATGGCGGACCATGGACGAGCCTATTACAAGCACAGAGGGGGGGGGGGGGGGGGGGAGAAGAGCGGGTGCGGGGGGGGGGAGGAGACACGAACTGTAGTTTCCTCTGCTGGCGGCGTGATGGACCTGTAGGGGGCACAGGGTGGGAGAGGGGGAGAGAGAGAGGGAGGGGGGGGGTGGTGGTGCAGGCCCTGGCTCTCTTCGGCTTCGGTGTGGACTGGTGGCTCTGCAGCGCCTCGTAGCTGTTCCGCAGCAGGAGGGCCTCATGGGGGTTGGTGCCAGGGGAGTTGATGGTACGACTCCTCTTCCTGACGGTGGTCCAAGTCCCTGGTGATGTAGGGACAGAGTGAGTTTCACCTGGGATTGGGCTTACAGGTGGAGGTGGAGGCTTTGATGTTGTGGTTTGTGTGCTTTCTATGTCTGTAATTATTGTTTTATGTAATGTGTCATAAAGTGAACTAAGATGCGACTCCCCTTGTCTGATCTGGTGGGGAGTTGAGATTCGTCCCTTCATCTCCTCAACCTGGTAGCTAAGCTCCAGGCAGCGCTGGCAGGCCATGAAAGAGAAAAGTGGTGTTATTTGCAGAGAGAGAGAAAAACAATTTGATTATGGAAAAACTATTTGATTATGGTGAGCTAGGAGTATTACAGAGATATGTGATATAAGAATATATAAGGTTGTTAGTAGTTCGGGGAGGTATCCCGATAGAAAAAAGCCAGTTTAAAAAGTGTAAAGGTGGCTAGCTGGTTAGCCGCGGTAGCTAACTAATAACGCTGGTAATCCCGACTCAGCCTCCCGGCGTCGGATTCAGAGGAACGAGGTCCCGATGTTATATGGGATAGGAAAGCTATTAATTTACAAAAAATGCTTTCTCAATAGAGTTCAGTATAGATAGCAATTTTTAAGATTCTAGCGCTGTCGAACTGCAACAGCAAAAACAAACACTCACTTAATGAACTTACAGAGCTTCTCTCCATCATTACTACTGAATTTAATGGTCTGATCATTGCTGGTGATTTCAATATTCATGTAGATAACTCAGAGGACAACAAAGCCAAAGAACTCTCTGTTCTGTTAGATGTTTTTGAACTTCAACAACATGTGAACCTCCCTACTCATAATCGAGGTCACACTCTGGACCTTATCATCACCAAAGGCCTAGATATTTCAAATGTTGTTGTAACTGACATTGCCCTGTCTTACCATTGTTGCATATTCTTTGACGTATCTATCTTTCCTGTTATTCAAACTATGTCTAAAACTATTTCCAAACGATATATCAATGAAAAGACCAGTGCACTGTTCACACAGGCCTTTTCCCTAGCGCCCCCCCCCCCCCCAAACTTCTATTCCAACCTCAGTAAATGACCTTCTACACGATTTCAACTTAAAAATCACAAAAACCATTGATGATATTGCACCCATTAGATCCAAATGCATCTCTGGTAAGCAAAAAGCTCCGTGGAGAACTGCCCCATCCGTAAAGACCCAAAAAAGAGAATGTTGTAAAGCAGAGCGCAGATGGAGAAAAACAAACCTTCAAGTCCACTATGATATCTATAAAGAGAATCTTCAGAACTATAACTTAGAAATAAGAAGTGACAGGCAATCATTTTTATCTAAGATCATAAACAATAACATCAATAATGCCCTGATCCTTTTCAGAACTGTTGACAGACTAACAAATCCCCCAACACCCATTGCTCAGGAATTTCACTTGACTAGTAAATGCAATGAGCTTGCATCCTTTTTTAACAATAAAATAGAAACCATTAGACAAGGCATTAGGTCTTCTGTGTCAGGCATGAAAAACATGTCCCCATTAACAACCCCAAATAGGGCGGACATAACAACCATGTCACAATTGAACACCATTGATTACAAGACCCTAGATAAAATCATGTCACGTCTTAAACCATCCACCTGTGCCCTTGATGTCCTGCCAACAAGCTTTTTAAAAAACATATTTAGCTGCATGGCAGGCGACACATTCACACACCAATGGCGGCAAGCTGCCATGCAAGGCGCTGGCCCGCTCACTGGGAGCAATTTTGGGGTTCAGTGTCTTGCCCAAGGACACTTCGACATGTGGCCAGCTGGGGGTCGAACCACTGATCATTAGACGGCGACTCTACCTCCTGCGCCACAGCCGCCCCGTAGCAGGGGAGGCTGGTGGAGGTAGAAATCGGAGGATGGACTCGTTGTAATGCATGGAATAGAATGAGGAATGGTATCAAGCACACCGTGCATTACAATGAGTCCATCCTCCGATTTCAACCTCCACCAGCCTTCCCTTATGTGTAGTCCCTTGTAAAACAAACCACTCACAAGTCTACTAGAGAGAGAGATATTAGAGTATTAGATTAGATTAGATTAGATTCAACTTTATTGTCATTGCAGAGTACAAGTACCAGACAACGAAATGCAGTTTAGCATCTGACCAGAAGTGCAAATAAAGGGATATAAAACATGATAGTGACAAGTGATAGGTACAGTATGGCAAGTATGGTAGTTAGAGGTATATACAAGAGATGGATAGCAGTAAGCTATGTACAGTATGGTGTATACAGATGTATAAATTAGCGGCTATATAAAAAAAGAGGTATGTACAAATGTGTGTGTGTGTGTGTGGGGGGGGGGTTTGTTCAACAGAGTGTGTGGGGGGGGATTGTTCATCAGAGAGTGTGGGGGGAGGATTGTTTATCAGAATGAATGAGCTTGTGAAAGAAGCTGTACTGTAGCCTGCTGGTACAGGACTTGAATACTTCCTGAGTCTCTTAGAGGGTAGGGGGTCAAACAGACCGTGGCTGGGATGCGGGTGTCCTTAACGATGCCTACCGCCTTCCACTGTCACCGGTCTGCCTGGAGGGACTCGATGGTCGGGGGGTTTGGTGCCCTTGTTGCGCTGGGCGGTTTTCACCCCCCGTTGCAGGGCCTTTCCGGTCGGACATACTGCAGTTGCCGTACCACACTGTGATGCAGTCGGTTAGGATGCTCTCAATGATGCAGCGAGGGAAATTGGCCAGTATCCTGGGAGACAGCTGGGCTTTCTTCAATCTCCTCAGGAAGTAAAGGCACCTTACACTACGCCTTGTTGACCAGGGAAGAGGAGTTGAGGGTCCAAGAGAGGTCCTCGGGGGATGTGGACACCCAGGAACTTGAAGCCGGGGGACATACTCCACCTCCATCTCGTTGATGTACTGTAGATGGGGGGGGGGTGTACACAGTCCCTAGTTTTCCTGAAGTCCACAATGATTTCCTTGGTCTTAATGGTGTTGAGGGCCAGGTTGTTGTCAGCACGCCACACCGCCAGTTCGTGAGCTTAGAATGATAAGGTTCTATCTCCGTTTAGGGTAGTTCAGAGATATTGAGCGTCAAAGTTTTTACATTCCATTATGTTTTGTGAGATGGAACCTTTGTATTTTATGAATTACTAACTCAAAAATGTCAACATTTTAAAGATAACACCACACAGGCATTAATAAACACCTAATGGATCAGATTATGTAAAAAACTCAATTTTGACAAAAATGGAGATAGAACCTTATAATTCTAACGTCACGAGTTGCTGGTGTACTCAGGAATACTCAGACTGCCTCTACTTCCAGACCAGGGATATCTTTTCATGACCCACATGTTTGAGGACAAGGGAACTCCACCACCGGCAGTCAGCCATGTCACAGCAACGATAACAACCAGTAATAGAAATCCTTCATGGTTGTTATCGTTGCTGTGACATGGCTGACTGCCGGTGGTGGAGTTCCCTTGTCCTCAAACATGTGGGTCATGAAAAGATATCCCTGGTCTGGAAGTAGAGGCAGTCTGAGTATTCCTGAGTACACCAGCAACCCGTGACGTTAGAATTATAAGGTTCTATCTCCATTTTTGTCAAAATTGAGTTTTTTACATAATCTGATCCATTTTTTGGAACTTTTTACTTATTGAGCCTCCACTGTTTTATGTATTTTATTGAATGTTTTTCTGTTTTCTGTATTGAATGTTTTCTGCCCTAACTGAGCTGTTTGACAACAAAATTTCCCCATTGGGGACAATAAAGGTTTTCAATCAATCAATCATGGTGTTACACACCTCATAAAAAGCTGATATTTTTTGGCTACGAGTATAATTGTTAAGTGTCACACAGGGGGCACTTGGAGGGTTTCAGTCACTGGTCATTTTCATATTGAATTACAGGACTTAACTTTCTGTTATTATTACTGTACCCTCTTATAAGAGACATGAAACAACAATATTATTGAAATCTGATACGACTTTTAGACACCCAGGCAATAAGTCAAACATGAACATTTCAGATATTATACCGCCCACAGTGTTTCTCTAGCAGGGTCGCTCGAAAGCAGGGTACATTCTTAGGTTAAGAGATAGCTTAGTCTAAACAAATAGTGTCTGACATATTACGCTTTGCTCTACACTGTGATCAGATCTGTCAGAAGCGGAAGTGTACGTGTGTGTGTATGTGTGCGTGCGTGTTTGTGTGTGTGTATGTATGGCGTAGAGGGTGTAGGGTTAGTACAGATGCTGCCAGTATCACTCACACACAAACACACACACACACACACACACACACACACACACACACCACTTCCACCTCAGCTCCACCTACAGTCCCAGTCCCAGTCCCAGTCCTAGTCCCAGTCCCTGTCCTAGTCCAAATCCTACTCCTAGTCCCACCGACACCTCAGTCCTAGCTCTAATCCCACCCGCAGCCCAAGTGCCCCCCCCACCCCCCCTGTGTCCTCCTCCAGACAGGCTTGTTAGCATGTCTACAGCTCTCCAACCGTCAATCAACAGAGTTCATTGGCTCTCATTGAAACCAGCTCCCTATGATGTGATACTTGGTGCTTCCCAGAGGGGAGAGAGGGTAGAGGGTCTCACCGCAGAAGCAGGAAACGACACACGGCTGTAGAATTGCTGAAGGTTTTTCTCGTTTGCACGGCAAAGACTGTGGGCTAGTGGGTAATTATGAATAATGTGTAAATAGCTGCATTTTTTATTATGTATCTTATCTCCTAAGTGTTGAATACCACAACACACAGACACAGACACACACACACACACACACACACACACACACACACACACACACACACACACTCTAAGAAGCACGTCTGTGTCCAATCAAGATAAGGAAAATAGGAAACACATTGTCTATTGTAGGATGAGCTATTATGTCAACATGTACAAGACACATTCATCAACTCATTAACTCTTGACAACATGACAAACCATTAAGCTTAAATAATAGTTAGATGGGCAAAACAAAGAAATGAATATATTAAATAAGTCAAAATACCTCATTCCTAGCCTCATCACCAGTATGGGAAGGTGGGGGCCATTTTGTGAGATTTACAGTAGTAAATGCAAGCAACCTGGTGTGGACGTCTGCCAGTGTCTGTCTGCCACTGAACCAGAATGGAACAGAACTCCTATTAGGCCCAGCCTCAGGCAGGTGGAGGGTGACATCTAGTGGACAGAACTGTACTGCAGCTCAACACAACTCTTATTATTGACACTTCACTATGATGGTGAGATGTGAAATGAGATCATGTGAAATGTAGATGAGTCTTTTTTTCTGAGGACTGCCCGAGTAGCTCAGTGTGTTAAGTCTCAGTCTGTCTTTTTAACGCTGAAGGCCAGGGTTCAAATCCAATGACCTATTGACCTTTTCTAGACTGTGTCTGCTGCCTGTATGAATGAATGAATGGTCTTTATTGTCATTGCTATAGTACAGGTACCAAACAACGACATTTGGGAGGGGGGGCTCCCCTGGTGCTAGGAAAGAAAAAAAAAACTAAAAAAACAAGAAGGGAAAGGAGCTGGTTTACATAAATAAAGGCTATGTACACTATCCACTATACTATACTGTACAGATAGACGACTAGGGTTGTCATATTTCACATAGTGTTATTACACATTCATTTAAAGTGTCGCAGTTTTACATATTTGTGCCTCAGCACTACACCTGATTTTTTCAATCCAGCAGCTGCCATCAATCCGTCCAGACTGTCCAGGGCCCAGAACCTAGGTCTTTGCTGTGTTCAGGGCCTGGATGGCCCTGGGGTAGAAGCTGTGCTTCAGTCTGTTTGTCCTTGCGGCCATGGTCCTGTACCGCCTTTTCGAGGGCAGCCGGGCAAAGTGTTCGTACCCAGGGTGGGTTGGGTCTCTGGAGATCTTGGAGGCATTCCTGAGACAGCGTGTGTTGTACAGCTCTTCCAGAGAGGGGAGGGGGGCGCCGGTGACAGTGTAATTAATTCTATCAGATATGATATGACTACATGACTACATGATGATACACATGATCAGTGTAACCAGGGAGTAGCTAAAAGGACTGTAGAATTTAGGAAGGGCTGGTTATCTAACTAACTCTGAGCTAAATAGGCAGTGTAGGAGGATAGAGGTAGGGGGCGCCAGCAAACCTTTAGACTAGCATTACCATCGTTAGCATTAGCATTGGAATTAGCATTAGCATTAGCATTGGAATTAGCATTAGCCTTAGCATACAAACAACTAAACACACGGTAACGGTATCCCATATGAACAAACACATTTATTTACACAACTGATGTATACATCCCAAATATACTCCCTCCCCGCCGGCCACACACACTCACTCACTCATAGTATCTGGCCTGAACAGGCTTAGAGTCCCGGACTGTGGTGCGCGTTGAGGCCTGGTTGGATGGCATGTGCGTCGAGGAAGGTAGCAGACAAAAGGGGGGGGGTGACGTAGCAACGCGAAGGGAAAGGGGCTTCTTCGTGGTCCACGACGAGGTGAAGGGCCCAGGTCCGGTGGTCCACGTCGGTCGCAATCCACTCGTGGAGGCGACGACTCTGTCCAGCTTGATCTTGTCCGTCAGGTCCAACGTTCGCAGCCGGCTGCTGGCAAGGCTGGCTAACGGGAACACAGCTAAACGGGCTATCACAGTTGTAAACTCGATAATCACTAAACGGGTCTTCAGCTTCAGCACGGTGTGCGTGTTACTGACTCCGCCATCTTAGATCGACTTCGTGTTCTCTCTGCTTATTCTCACTCTCGTTGCTCTCATCACTCGGATTCTCATCACACACTGACTCACAGACCACTTCCGTCTCTATATATACACCACCGAACCTAGCATCCGGGTCACGGACACACCCCGGATATACTACGTCATCAAACATATACATAAACATTACAATAACAATACATACACCTTCATAAACGTACAGGAATAGTATAGAAAATAATAAAGAAATAACAGGGGCAAAATAGGGCTGGTTTGGGGAAACTAAACTGGCTCTAAACTGTGGGCCTTCACAACAGCCGCCCCATGAAACCCTCGGTTTCAGTTAACTAGGGAAGGCACACTGGCTAGGCTGCTCTAGCAGCGTGAGGTAGGAGGTGATAGTGTCCTTCGTAATTTGAGGGAGCTCAATCAGGCGTGCCACAGGTCGGGTGTAAGTGCGACCACCAACGTCCACGATGGCCGTCCGCACCCTTCCATCCGGACCCGGCAGGACCTTGGTCACTCTGCCTGTCTGCCAGGCGGCGCGTGGAAGGGACTGGTCGATCACCAGTACCACGGCACCTTCGGACAAGTTGTCTCTCTCCCTCAGCAGAGTCTTCTGCTTCTCCTCCTTCTCCAGGGCGCGGATGTGCTCCTCGAAGCAGATCAGAGCGTCTTCCTTGTCCATGTTCTGCAGCTCCTCGTACTCAGCGAAGGTGGGGTTGTCCAGCAGGTACTGCTGGGCCTCGGACCAGGTGGTGCGGTAGGTGACGTTGGCCATGTTGTCCAGAATGTTCTTCAGCGCCTCCCAGTTCCTCTTCCTGAGCTGCTTGGCTTGTTCCTTCTCCTTCTTAGCCTTGTAGGCCTTAAACGCTTGCTTCTTCTCACTCAGCTTGGGCAGGGCGCTGTAGCGTGGGTCGTTGATGATCATTCTCATGGCTTGCTCCCATGACGCGTTGGATGAAACACCATTCTCCTTCAGAAGCTCTTTGAAGGCCTGCTTGGCCTCCTCTTTTGGGTTCCACTTGTACGTTTTCTTCGCCAACTCCGGCCTTTCCTCCTTGGAGGCGTCTACAATACTGGCTGAGACTTCCATGGCTGACGTGTACTCGACGGAGTTGACGGGTGCGTCAATGCTGACCTCGGCCACGTGAGGGTGCATGGCCACCTGCAGGTGTTCCTCGGCAACAGCTGTTGCCGCCATGGCCTCCATGTCCATCATGGTCGCCATGGTAGCAGCAGGATCAACCTGAAGAGTGGGGACGGGGGCGGTGCCAGGAGCTGCAGCTTCTACCGTCCCATTCTCCTCCGCTTTGATCATCGCTTCAAGATCTTCCAGCTCTTTGGGCTTGGTCCACCGGGACTCCTTAGTCTGGGAGTTGTAGTAGTAAGGCTTTCCCGTGTCAGACTTGTACTCCTTCCACGGGCACTTAGACAACATTTGCTCAGCAGGAGATTTCAGGTCGTCTGGTTTCTCCCCTGAGGACTGTTTAGTCTCTGTGTTGTAGAAGTAGGTCTTCCCATCCAGAGACTTATGCTCTGTCCACAGAGACTTCTTCTTTGGTTGGTCATCCTGTGGTGAACCATTTGTGGTACTAACTGTTCCAGGTGCACTGGCAGCAATAGATTCCACTCCAGGCGGTCCGGTTGGTTGGTTTGCTTCTTCGGTTCGGACATGGAGGGATGACGTAGCTCTCCCGTCTCTATCTCTCCCCTCGGTAGCGCCTTGGAGGGCCCACCCAAGCGCAGTCTTAACAGCCATCGGGCAGCCTCGTGGTCCTCTCAGCGGAGGACGGAGCGACACGATCAGTTCAGCGTTGTCCGAGCCGATGAGAAGGGTTGGCTCCGCTCCTTCTATCGGATGTAGGTCTACTCGCCGTAGGTGGGAATATCTTGCGCGTAATCTCTCCAGGGGGTAGTCGTAGCGGGAGAGCGCTAGCTGGTCTGCGGTGAAGACATTCCGAAGCCGATATCTGTCCGACGGCCGCCCCGCCGGGGAGATAGAGAAGTTGATTCTCGCCCCGGTGACCTCTTTAAGGTCGCGACGTATCGTGCGCAGAGTCAGCTTCTCCGCAGTCCCTTGGAGCCCCAACTGGCGCACTGCCCCCTGGAGAAGGATGGTCCGTTCCGACCCGTCGTCTAGAACGGCGTACGTGTCGTACACAGCGTTGTTGTGGTGAAGTCGGACCTTCACCACCTTCAGTAGGACCTTGGAGCCGCTGCTCCGGGCTGGGTCTAGGTAGTAGACAGGTGTTGCCTCTTCCGGTGCGCTACCGGACCTAGGGCTTCTGGTGCCCTCCGTGGACCTGGCGAGGGAGACCTCGTGTAAGATGTTGAGGTGGACCTCCTCACAGCGGTTGCACTTTCTCCTCAAGGTGCAGTTCTTAGCCAGATGGTCGCGCCCACAGTTCCAGCACCTCTTGTTCTCCTCGAGCCACCTCTGCTTGGCCTCGGTACTCAGGTTGTTGAAGTCACTGCACTCATTGAACCAGTGCTCGCTGGTGCAGTACGGACATGGCGGTGGACCTCTCCGTCCCTTTTGATGGGGTTGAGAGGAATCCTTTCCCTCAGGTCGGGCTTTCCTCTCTCTCCGAGGCTCCTCCTCCGTGTGCAGCACTCCTACTGGGCGTCCTCTGTTCGAGCTCGGCCCGTCCCAGCGGTCTCCCTTCTCCCTCTCCTTCTTCGGCTCAGCGTAACCCATGGCGTCTACGTTGGTGTCATGCACTTCCTCCAGTAGGAACTCCGCGAAGGCAGCCATGCTCAGACCCAACTTCCCGGGGTTACGAACGCGCTGCTGTCGCCGGAACCTCTCCTGCCGGAAGCGTGGGATCTTGCGGAGCAGCCGCTCTACGTTGGAGGTGCTGTTGATCTCGCTGGCGCCAGCTGGGCCCTGCGTCTTCAGCATTCCAACCAAGGTGTGCACGCGGAGCGCGAAGTCATCCAGCGCCCGGTCATCCTTGATGGGGGCCTGCTGTTCGAGGGCTTGCAGTTCAGCAAGGGCGTGGTTCCAGGGACGACCGTAGCGGGCATCCAAGTCGGCGAGCGCTCTGGTGTAAGGTGTCGGTGCGGAGGCATGGGCCAGAACCATGTTGTGGGCTCTGGGGTTCCTCACATGCTGAAGGAGAATCGCATATTTGTAGGACTCTGAGCAGGAGTCGTCCAAGAGCGTGTCTAGGCAGATGCGTAGTTCCACATACTGGCTCCTGTCCTCGTCCTTGAAGAAGGGGAACTTGGGTCCCTCCACCTGGGGAAACATCCTGTAGTGGATGATTGGGGCTGGAGTGACGGTCTGGGTGTCCGGCCTGCATGCATTTTGGTGCACTGGAGGACCTAGGGGTGTGCTACGCTCTTGGGGGATGGCTCCCCTCCCGGGCAGCGACGCTGGCTCCCTCTGGGCCGCGTAGCGGTCGGGTCCCTGGTCCTCTTCCTTCCAGGTGGTCAGCTGGGCCTGTAGTTGGACAGTCATGGCGGGGGTCATGGAGCCATCGGCGGGGGGTTCAGGAGATGGCACTCGAGAGGGCCGTGCGGAGGATGCTCTGGAGCTACGGGCCGACGGAGCTCTGCTGATGCACACGTCGCGCATGGTCTGCAGCATTTCCTCCATCTTCTCCGCGTGCAGTTGCTCTCTCTCCATCTTCTCCGCGTACAGTTGCTCTCTCGCCATCTGCCTCTCCGCCGCGCGTTCCGCCCCCTCCATCTGGAGGCGCTCGCGCTCGAACTGGATGCGTTCCCTCTCTAACGCCTCCTGGCGCTGTCTCTCCGCCGCACGTTCCGCTCCGTTCATCTGGAGGCGTTCACGTTCTAGCGCCTCCTGGCGCTGCCTCTCCGCCGCGCGTTCCGCTCCGTCCATCTGGAGGCGTTCGCGTTCTAGCGCCTCCTGGCGCTGGAGGCGTTCACGCTCGAACTGGAGGCGTTCCCGCTCGAACGCCATCTCGGCCTGTTGGCGCATATATTCTGACAGCGCGGCACTACTCCCTCTGGAGTGTATGCTATCCGCCCCAGAGGCAGAACTGCCCACGGAAACCCTGGACCGGGAGGAAGCCACTGAACGGCAGGAGCTAGGTCTCGAGCGCGCCGTACTGGGAGGCAGATCGTTAAGGCTGAGGCCCTCCCTCTTCCGCCCGCAGGCGCTGTCGGACCGGGCCTCTCCTTCCTGCTCTTCCGTTTCTACGGCAAAACCCTGCTGTTCTGCCATCTCATCCTCAGGCTGGTGCTCGTTGATGGCTGTCTCGGTGCTAGCCACCCGCGCGCCGGCGGACACCTCGGCCTCTCCGACCACTGTATCCCGTGGAGTGCGCTCCTCACTACCACTCAGTGAGCTTTCGAGCTCAAGCTCATACTCCTGTAACCTCGGAGGCAACCGCGGGACTCTCTGTGGTCGTGGCTCTGGCTCAGGGGGCGGAGAAGGGGGGGTAACTGTCTGGTCTGGTTGGCTGCGCTCAGCCATGCTATCACTACACTACCTATCCGGCTCGAAGGACCAATTGTAACCAGGGAGTAGCTAAAAGGACTGTAGAATTTAGGAAGGGCTGGTTATCTAACTAACTCTGAGCTAAATAGGCAGTGTAGGAGGATAGAGGTAGGGGGCGCCAGCAAACCTTTAGACTAGCATTACCATCGTTAGCATTAGCATTGGAATTAGCATTAGCATTAGCATTGGAATTAGCATTAGCCTTAGCATACAAACAACTAAACACACGGTAACGGTATCCCATATGAACAAACACATTTATTTACACAACTGATGTATACATCCCAAATATACTCCCTCCCCGCCGGCCACACACACACTCACTCACTCATAGTATCTGGCCTGAACAGGCTTAGAGTCCCGGACTGTGGTGCGCGTTGAGGCCTGGTTGGATGGCATGTGCGTCGAGGAAGGTAGCAGACAAAAGGGGGGGGGTGACGTAGCAACGCGAAGGGAAAGGGGCTTCTTCGTGGTCCACGACGAGGTGAAGGGCCCAGGTCCGGTGGTCCACGTCGGTCGCAATCCACTCGTGGAGGCGACGACTCTGTCCAGCTTGATCTTGTCCGTCAGGTGCAACGTTCGCAGCCGGCTGCTGGCAAGGCTGGCTAACGGGAACACAGCTAAACGGGCTATCACAGTTGTAAACTCGATAATCACTAAACGGGTCTTCAGCTTCAGCACGGTGTGCGTGTTACTGACTCCGCCATCTTAGATCGACTTCGTGTTCTCTCTGCTTATTCTCACTCTCGTTGCTCTCATCACTCGGATTCTCATCACACACTGACTCACAGACCACTTCCGTCTCTATATATACACCACCGAACCTAGCATCCGGGTCACGGACACACCCCGGATATACTACGTCATCAAACATATACATAAACATTACAATAACAATACATACACCTTCATAAACGTACAGGAATAGTATAGAAAATAATAAAGAAATAACAGGGGCAAAATAGGGCTGGTTTGGGGAAACTAAACTGGCTCTAAACTGTGGGCCTTCACAACAATCAGAGAGGACAGAGAGACAGAGGACAGAGATTCTACACTGATCAGAGCCTTGTGAACAGATGTGGGACTGAATTTCTTCAAGTAGGTGATTTTTTTTCTTCTCCCAGCTCTGTCACAGTGGCTCAGTGTGTTAAGTCTCCTGTCTATTAGACCGAGAGGCTGGGATTCAAATCCCCTGTCCAGTGTTTTAGTATCTCTTGATTTGTTCCAAGTATGTGACTACTCATGCCTGTCACACACAGGCAGACAGAGTCACACGGACACACACACACACACACACACACACACACAGACAGCTCATTCAACCTGCACAGAGGAATTGAAGAATATCATTATGGTCTGTATCTGACAATGACCTTTCATGACTGGCACGGTGGGTCAGTGTGTTAAGTCTCCCGGCTGGCAAAATGTTGCCGGGGGGGGGGGGGCATCAAATCATACTCTCACCTAGAGCCGGACCTGGTTGTGAGAGACGCCACTGCAGTCTTCCCAAGATAAAATAGACACTTAAAGTACAGTAGCCTACCCAGCAAGCACCGACGGACCTGGACGAATTCGGACCAGCCCGATAACGTCCAGACCACGTAATATCACAACTAGTTAGTATCTGGCCCAGAATATCACCCTATTTCAACTAAAATATTTTTTATTTTTTTTATATTTGTCGGGAGAAAATACCCAAATGTGAAATCCCAGCAACAACCCGTCAACTCTGGTGTGAAGTCATCTCTGTTGTGACAGACAGACATCAAAGTGAATTTGATTTTTTAAAAAGGGCCGATTGCGTCACAGTGATGAGCGTGACGTCACGGGAAAAGCACCCTGGCCTTACCCCCTCCGTCCACTCTCCCCTCCATAAGGGGAATGATTTTCTCTCATTTTGCGTGTCTGTCTGTACGCACAGAGCCACACAATAAAACCTGCTATCAATTGGAGATCACCTGCTCTTGTCTTCACTGGTAACATAAGCAGTTATGGAACTAAGTAGGAATTAGAAGGGTAAAAGAGAACTGATAAAATATGGATAAAACATTAATAGAATGTAATAAAGATAATTTAAAAAAATAATATAATAATACATTATGACATCACAAAGACATGACAGGTATCTTGAGCATGATTTGTCCAAAACAAACCCAACCAATTGTAACTCTGTCAATGACAATAAAGTTCAATCTAATCTAATGTAATCTAATCTAAATGAAAGAGCGGATGAATAGATGAGAGAGGAAGTACGAAACAATTAGGAGGTTATTCTGTGTGGGTTATACTGAGTGGTAAGTCGAATGTATCGATTGCAAGTCGCTTTGGAATAAGGCGTCTGCTACATTGTGACATAAAACCAGTAGTGAGATTAACTGTAGTGTTTTCTTTAATTAAATGAATTACACGTCAGCATATTGTGTTACATGAAACACGTAGTTGGTTAATATAATGTGATGTACAACATCTCAGTCTTCCAGCTGAAACGTTAGGAGGATTTATTGCAAACATAACAACATACCAGTATTCAGTCACACTCGGCTTCTAAACACCAAGGCCACATTAGGGTGGAAGGGGCGGTGACATGATGCAGGAGGGGACAAGGACATCTCAACTCCTACGACCTCGATTCCTCCTTCACTCTCCAGGAGGGAGAGGATGGGAGGAGAGGATGGGAGGAGAGGAGGGGAGGAGACAGGAGGAAGAGATGAGGGAGGAGAGGAGGGTATGAGAAGAGGACGAGAGGATTTGAGAGAAGATGATCTAGAAAAGGCTCATGTCATGACACAACCTTCTCCCTGATCCGATCAACAAGCACATGAACATACAGTAGATGATGGTGCAGCCAGCAGACCCCCCCTTCTTCTTTAGGGCTCCTGTCTCCTTTAAACACCTCCCACACTGGGAGCAGTCGTGTTAACTAGTGTGTGTGTTCTCTGGTGTTTCTTTAGGTTTCCTGCCTGACTGAAACTCTACCCACACTGGGAGCAGCAGAACGGCTTCTCTCCTGTGTGTGTTCTCTGGTGTGTCTTTAGGGATCCTGCCACACTGAAACTCTTCCCACACTGGGAGCAGCAGAATGGCATCTCTCCTGTGTGTATTCTCTGGTGTCTCTTTAGGTCATCTGCCCGACTGAAACTCTTCCCACACTGGGAGCAGCAGAATGGCATCTCTCCTGTGTGTATTCTCTGGTGTCTCTTTAGGTCATCTGCCCGACTGAAACTCTTCCCACACTGGGAGCAGTAGAACGGCTTCTCTCCTGTGTGTATTCTCTGGTGTCTCTTTAGGTCACCTGCCAGACTGAAACTCTTCCCACACTGGGAGCAGCAGAATGGCATCTCTCCTGTGTGTATTCTCTGGTGTCTCTTTAGGTCACCTGCCAGACTGAAACTCTTCCCACACTGGGAGCAGCAGAATTGCTTCTCTCCTGTGTGTATTCTCTGGTGTCTCTTTAGGTGTCCTGCCTGACTGAAACTCTTCCCACACTGGGAGCAGCAGAACGACTTCTCTCCTGTGTGTATTCTCTGGTGTCTCTTTAGGGATCCTGCCTCATTGAAACTCTTCCCACACTGGGAGCAGCAGAATGGCTTCTCTCCTGTGTGTATTCTCTGGTGTCTCTTTAGATCGCTCATATGACCAAATCTCTTTCCACACTGAAGACAAGAGTGAGTCTTCTGTCCTCCTTGAGTCTGTGGTTGTGATTTAAGGTGAGTTGGACAAATGAAACTCTCACTGCAATCTAAACAGTGATGATTCTTCTGTCTTGAGCTCCTCCTCCTCCGTCTGTGTTGTTTATGGCTTCCTGATGCGGTGGAGCTGGGCTCCATGTCTGAGTCTGGGTTGGAGCTCTCTCCTGTAAGAATAGGAACATATACAGGATTAGAAACAACATGAGAACAAGTGCTGCTTCCATAGACTCAGCAGTGCCAGAAGTAACACCACATCTCTGGAGTCTGCACACGCTGTGGGAACATGAAGTGTTCAGAGAGTTACAGAGATATTACAACAAATGGATACCGTATCAATGTTTTATCATTAACAATTGATTTAAAGCATATTCTCTCAAACGGAGACAGAATCCAAGTTTAACGTTTCAGTTTAGGAGTATTCACGTTGTACCTAGTTTCACTGTCACTCACTGTCTTGCTCAACAGTTGTAATTCCATGATCAGTCATAGAAGTTAGAGAAATTGTAACAACTTTAGTTTGACTGAATCAACAACTGCTATGGAGGAAATCGTGGGGAAAATAAAAATGAAAATAAATGTCTGATTGCATACACCGCTAAATATCTGCCAGCGCCCTTTGAACTATTCATTAATCTGGTCTGGCTTTCACCAAATACTAGGGATGTCCCGATCCCACTTTTTCACTACCGATACCGATACCGATACCTGGGCTTCGGGTATCTGCGATACCGATACCGATCCGATATTTTTTATTTATTTTTTACCCCTGAATAATAACAAATACATCCCCAGTATATGTGTGGTGGCCTGGGAAAACCCGTCGGATGTCGCTGGCGTTCGTTTGTGGCAAAGAGCAAATATAGATGGAAATCGCGATTTTGGCGATTTTGATATTATGTGGTATTCTAGTACTTTGAACTCCATACTACATTATGGTGAATAAACATTTTAAGAAAACAAAAGAGAAAGTACTTGTTTTTATGTTTTTGTGGTGGGTAGTTTGCTAGCGAAACAACGTCACGTTGAACATGTCTCATTCTCAGTTAAGCAACGCACGCACACATGAGCGAAAGGAGAGACGATACTTCCACCTGTGTTATTGCCAGTTTACTGATGCTCACAATAAGCATAAAGTAATAAAATCTTAACTAGAAGACACACAAATGGATCCGTCCCTCGCATACCGACGAAGCGAGCAGACTAACACCGCATCACAAGCAGACAAACGAGACCGGCCGATCTGCATAGGCTCCTCCCCCGACCCGGAGGAGAAAGGGGAGGATTTCTCACCTTTCATTTTTTTTGACATGATACATTAAAATGCTCATAACTTTTTAAAATAAAGGGCTATCTCAGTCATTCATGTCAAAATGCCACCATGTGAAGGGTTTTCCCAGGCCACCACACATATAGTCCACACCAACAACAGTTAAATTAAAGACTGCCAGCTTTTATTAAAGCAACAAATGCGACGTGTTGTGGATTGGAACTACGGATCATAAGCTTTCAAATGATGTGTCATACATTGAAATCCGAAAAAATATGAAGTTAGAGTCATTTGAATGTTGTTAGACGTCAGGCACATATAGGGTTAACCTCTTTGTAATGAAACCGGAGCTGTAACCATTATGCGCATTTTAAGCGCATATAGGACTCGCGTGAAGCATTTCTGTGACAGGCGTTTCTGTTCACTGTTTTCATTCCCTCATCGCGTATACACATAAGTTTGACTGCGCATGACAGTAGTTCAGCAGTAGTCGCACTGGTGCGATTGAATGTATTTCCAAGTCGCACAGAAATATATTCACTCGCAAATGCGACCAAAACAGTCGCCCTGGTCATGCACGTGAGTGACACACCAGATCGGGCACGCGGATCGGAGCCTTTTTTTTTTCTGGTGCGATCCGCGATCCAGCATTCAGGACCAATATCGCGGCGATATCCGATATCAGTATCGGATCGGGACATCCCTACCAAATACAGAACATGAACTCACCATCCTCACCATCTGTGTCCACCAATCCATCTTCTCCTTGTTCTTCTTTCATCATGACATCTTCATCCTCCACTTCCTCTTCTTCTTCTCCTTCCTCTCCTTTCACAACTTCATATTCTCTTCCCTCTTCTTTCACCATCACATCTTTAATCTCTTCCTCCTCTTCTTCTTCTTTCACCATCACATCTTTCTTTTCTTCCTCCTCTCCTCTAACCTCCTCCTCCTCTTTCAACATCACATCTACCATCTCTTCATCCTCTCCTCCTTCTTCCTCTACTTCTTCTTTCACCATCACATCTTTCTTTTCTTCCTCCTCTCCTCTAACCTCCTCCTCCTCTTTCAACATCACATCTACCATCTCTTCATCCTCTCCTCCTTCTTCCTCTACTTCTTCTTTCACCATCACATCTTTCTTTTCTTCCTCCTCTCCTCTAACCTCCTCCTCCTCTTTCACCATCACATCTACCATCTCTTCATCCTCTCCTCCTTCTTCCTCTACTTCTTCTTTCACCATCACTTCTTTCTCCTCCACTCCCTCCCCTCCTTCCTCCTCTTTCACGACCACGTTGACTTCCAGTGTTTGACTGCAGTATTCCAGCTTCACGGCCACCATCTTTGGACCCCACGTTGTGCTTTTCTGGACTGAAGAACCACAGCAGGAACTCTGTGGACTTGGGTTCAGAAACAGTAGCTGTGAGGTGGAGCTGTGTATAGAAAACAAATGAAGCACAAACAGTCACAGATACATTTCAAATTTTGTTCAGTAATTTCACCAATATAGATACAAATATATAGATATACATTATACCTATATACAGTAAAACTAACAAACGTATATATTTATATATTTGTGCCCATTTACACTAATCAAGAAGCTGAAGAACAAATAATAAAATAGAGCGTTTTCCATCGTGCACATACCTATTCAGATAGGGCCACTCTATTGGTTTAATTGATTAATCAGCTGTGCACTGTGTGTTCCAACAGTTTACCGCACAGCTGATTAATCAATTAAACCAATAGAGTGAGACAGGATATGTTCATGCAAGGTGCCTTTCAGGAAGTAGTGGAGATCGTGCACCTAGCCTATTCAAAGCTTCACACACCAACGCCACGGTGTCATTATCACTCTGCCTGCTAGACATTTATTGTCCACTTGATGGCGCAGTGGAGCAAATGAAGCAACACGAAGCTTCGGCCCATGTGTGACGCAATTAGGCGGTGGGCCGAAGCTGTCTATCTGCTTTCGTTTGTGAAATGATCGATCTACAACTACAGACTAGTTGATTTTTTGGAACATGTTTCCGTCAGTTGGTAGACGTTGGTCGATCAACGTTTTATGAAAAGTAAACTTACGATCCATAAGTTAATAAGGAGAATGATTGGGGCTACTATGCCGCTAACCAATCAAAACCCGTTAAAGCGTCACCTGACTTGACGTCTGCCAATGATATTCCTTCAAAATACGGAACTAGGAAGTAAACAACGTATTATCTGGAAAGACGGGAAGACTGAGTTGTTTCGGATAACTTTACTGTCAAGTAATGTTTCAGGTAAGATTTGCACGTCATACTAATTCATATCACATATTAATGAACAAGTCCATGTCATGTTGTGTCAATACAAACATGTTCTAATATGCTATTTTAGTGAAAAATCCAACCAAACGTCACCCGCGATTGTGAAGCTAATGAATTAACAAGCTATCTAACTTTAAAGGGTACAATAGCTAAGTTAACAATGTCAACTATGTCTATTCTCAATCATTTCAGTAATAATTGTGCCAAATTGGGACCAGTAACATTAACTTGTGTGTGAGTATGTTACAGTATATGTGTGTGCAAGCATGTTTTTGATATTGTCAATCGTCTCACTTTTACGAGGTGAGCTGGTAAGACAAAACCCAAGACTAAATGTATCTTCACTTGCCTTGCCTATAATTGACGAGACTAGACAAAGATTCAAGTGTTTAGAGAACATTTATAACACTAGTGTGTTTTCGCAGTGCAAACACAGACACATGTCTGTACATGGTAGGTTGTTAGATTTGCATGTGCATCTCCCTTTCACACATTTAGTTTTTTTGCAGGAGCAGTATACAAGCTCTAAAACTGAAATATTTGTCCCGTCTCCATATTATGCACTGGGCGGGAAGAAGATGTGGTTTTTTATTTAGGCTGAACGTAGTGGTAGTCTTTGAGCGGAGAAGTCTAGGCTTTGGTGGTGTATCATTTTCAGTTTGACCTTCTGCTTCTACTACATTGTAAGGGAGGGGGGGGGGAGGGAGAGAGAGAGAGACATATGATACTCTATACATTGTAATAGTAATGCTTCCAAAGTTATAGCCTAGTTTATTTACAACTCTCCTAATCTGTTTCCCCAGGTAACCCCAGATGCTCAGCCCTGGACTGCACTGCACATCTTCTGGACCTGACCTGACAGGGCTGACCCTGACCCATTGATGCCTTGTTCATATCTTGTTCATGTCATATCTTAGCTTGTTTATATCTTATTGTTAATAATGTTCATGTCATATCATGTCATATTAATCTTAGCTTGTTTATATCATATTGTTCTTATACATTACTTATATTGCTATAAAAAACCTGCAGCCTCCTGTACTGATTTTTCCCTTCTCTTGCGGGCTCTTTCAATGTTTCGTATGTTGGCATACTGCATATAGCATTGTCTATGGTAGCCAATATTGTGGTTATAGTGGTTCTCCAGCTGCAAAGCCACAGAGAGTCGTGAGATCGGCCCAGAAGATCATCGGCGCCCCCCTCCCCTCTCTGGAAGAGCTGTACAACACACGCTGCCTCAGGAAGGCCTCCAAGATCTCCAGAGACCCATCCCACCCTGGGAATGAACACTTTGTTCGGCTGCCCTCGGGCAGGCGGTTCAGGACCATGTCCGCAAGGACAAATAGACTGAAGCTCAGCTTCTACCCTGAACACAGCAAATACCTAGGTTCTAGGCCCTGGACAATCTAGACAATTTGATGGCAGCTACTAGATTGTAATCAAGTGCAATACTGAAACACAACTGTGAACTAGGGCTGTTACGATTATTCGACGTCATCGACGTCATCGACTACGTCAATACGTCGGTTGCCGTAAAATGCGTCGGTTAGTCGTAAAAAACAACATGGCTGCGACCAGCGCAAACACAGAGGAAGAGCCGGCGGCTAAAAGACTTCGCCCACGATCGTCCAAAGTATGGGAGTACTTTACAAAAAAAGAAACCAATGGCAATGTGGTGGTCTGTAAACTGTGCAAAAATGAATTGTCCTATCACAGCAGTACGACCTCAATGAACGAGCACTTGAAGCGAAAGCATCCTGGAGCGCTTTGTGAAGACAGCCGCAAGCTAGCACCGTAAGTCAGCGTTGTATTTCTGTTCACTTTTCCGGCCGTGTATCAGTGAAAAATGGATAGCTACTAGCTAATGTCACACAAGCAATGTAGCTCACCACAGTTTGTATGTCTTGTCTTCTGGTGTTAGTAACGTTAGCTATGTAGCTGGCTAGCTACGGTAGCCTTACTAGCCTATTGTTATTGTGGTGCTCGCACCTACTGTACGTTATCTAGCTCGTAGCTCGCATGCTACGTTAGCATCAATTTAGCTATTCATAACATAGCATAACATAACACGGTTCCCCTCCCTGGCTATGCTGGCCAAGTCCTACCTGTCTGTCCCTGCAACGTCCACTCCGTCTGAAAGGCTCTTTTCAGCTGCTGGGAACATCCGTTTAAAAAAAAAGAGCAAGCCTGACCTCTAAGCATGTGGACATGCTCACATTCCTCCACAGTAATGCCTACGGTGGAGGGGGGAGAAGGGAGAGAGCTAAGGGGGGAGGGGGAGAGCAGAGAGAGGGGGAGAATGTTATGTTTGTTATTGAGATTGTTATTGTTAAAGATTGTTACTGAGAGGTATACAGTATTCCGGTTAGAATTTTACTTTTTTACAGAATTTACTGCATTACTTGCACTTTTCCTTTTACTTGAAGTTAACTTTTATATTTTATAATATTATATTTTATGTTGAGATTGTTATTGTTAAAGATTGTTACTGAGAGTATACGGTATTCCGGTTAGAATTTTACTTTTTTACAGAATTTACTGCATTCCTTGCACTTTTCCTTTTACTTGAAGTTAACTTTTATATTTTATAATATTATATTTTATGTTGGACTGTAAGAAAGAGAGGATCTTTTTTGTTGTGTGGAATATTGCCCTGCAGTGCAAGAATATAATTGAATAAAATACTGAAATGTTGATAAGAGAAGTTTTTGACATTTATTTGGGGAAAATTAAGTGATACATTAACCGAACAGCAAAAAAATAATCGTTAGACTAATCGTTAAATTAGTCGCTAGACTAACCGAATAATCGACAAAATATTCGTTAGATTAATCGTTAGGAAAATAGTCGTTTGGGACAGCCCTACTGTGAACATTTCAAACCTGCAAACTGCGACACTTTAAATGAATGTGCAATAATACTATGTGCAATATGACAACCCTCGGGTACATAAGGTTCAGAGATAGGAAATGTTAGGATATGTATAGCATAGCATAGAGTACAGCACAGTGTTTTATTTGTATAGTATAGTATAGTGCAGTGTTTTTCAACCAGTGTGAGAGATCATCAGATGTGCCGTGGGAAATGATCAAATTCCACTTAATTGGTCCAGAAAAATGAAGACGCAAAAAAAAAAAAAAAAACGATTTCATACAGCTCTCGTATGGTTGCGCATAGGTGGTAGGTAGGGCTGCAACTAACGATTATTTTGGTAGTCGACTAATCTGTCGATTATTTTTTTGATTAGTCGTGTGGCTTTTCGCTGCGCGTAAATGGCGACGCAGAAGCATAAATCCGGCTTAACTAGCTATCTAACCTAACGTTACGCCAAGCTACAGCTGCTCACAGAGCTAGTTGATTGGCTAGCTAGCATTGCTGGCTAGACTACAGACAGCTCACGTTAGTAGGCTACGCTTGGCGCTGTTTATCTTACAGACAGCTCGCTGGTGGACTCAACATAATTGAAATAGCATTCACTTATCAAGCATCATTCATGATCATCCACCATGACTACCTGGTATTTTAATAGCGACCACCCCTCACTTCATTTCATCTCGCGTTCTCCTGGCTTCAACATGGAAAACCCCTGCTACGTAACGTTACATACAAGCGCCTCTGTCTGTCACACGCATGCCACAGGGCAAATAAATTAATAGCACAAACGCTCATAGCATGTACAGCCCTGTCCATGAGACGTTGTTTTCCAACATGTAACAGTAAAGCTAACATAAACATTACGACCCTAACAATATAATGTTAGCCAGTTGGCTAACAACGTTAGCTAAAACTTACCCAGCTGATTCTTGCATGGCTCCCGTAAAAAAATAAAAATAATAAAAAATAAAAAGTTTATTTATTTTTTCCATTTTTTATTATACGATTAGTCGACAATAACATTCCACGTCGACGAGTTTTTATAGTCGACGTCGTCGATTATGACGACTAATCGTTGCAGCCCTAGTGGTAGGCCTGTAGGTGGCGGTAGCGCGATTAATAGCTTAATCTGACGTTGTTGATTTTTATGTGACACTGCTCACAACAAAGATGGATAAATATTTGAAGAAAGATCCTGCTGCACCGACTCCATTGTGCTTTGTGGTGGACAGCTATCAAACGGTGCCATGGTCCCTAGCAAGCTTAAACACAATCTGCAAACAAAACACCCGTCACTCCAAAACAAGGACACAGACTACAGAAACAGGCAACTTGCGAATGCACGTTCTCACAGCTCTAAACGACGCAGAGCAAAGCGAATTTTATCAAAAACTCAGATTCCAAGTGAAGCAAATGTTCTAGTGAGAACACACCCTAAGAGACATTAATATTACTGGACTGCAAAGCCATTGTGAACACGATGCTTAGCTCTGATGTCATTAAAGAAATTGCCAAAGTTCCCCTCTCGATTAAGACGATTGCCAGACGCATTGCTGACATGTCTGCAGACATCGAAAGTGTTGTTTTAAAGAAGATACGTGGCAGTGGGCAGTTTGCTTTGCAACTTGAGTCTTGGCTCAACTCTTGGCCAATGCACGCTTTGTGGATGGAGACACAATCACAGAAAATGTCTTTTTTGCAAGACATTGCATAAAAAAAACAACAGGGGAAGAAATATTTCAGATCACATCAGAGTATGTCGAACAAGGAGGACTTCAGTGGAACAGAGCGTAAGTGTCTGCACTGATGGAGCAGCAGCTATGTTGCCGAGACTTTACCAGCGGAGATATCTGATGTGTTGAATGCTGTTGTTCCTATGGTAAACTTTGTAAATACAAGACCTCCGAAAAGCCGCTTATTTGCAGCATTATGTGAAGAGATGGGAGCGGAGCATAAGACGTTATTGCTCCATACGGCGGTCCGATGATTGTCCCGCGGAAAAGTGCCGGCCCGCGTATTTGAGTTACGGGAGGAGCTGAAAACCTTTTAACTGCTGAGAAGTGTGATGACGCAAAGCTGCTCGCATGTGACAAATTGTGCGCAAGGCTCGCATACATGGCCAACATACAGGGCCAGGCTTCGCACTGAGTGAGTATAACGACAAGTTCTTATAATGTTAAGTATATGATAGGCTACTATGTATCATTTTGTAACATTTGAGATGGCGGTGTGCCGTGGGATTTTTTCAAGGTAAGAAATGTGCCGTGGCACAAAAAAGGTTGAAAAACACTGGTATAGTGGATAGTGTATATAGCCTTTATTTATGTAAACCAGCTCTTTTCCCTTCTTGTTTTTAGTATTTTTTTTCCTAGCACCAGGGGAGCCCCCCCTCCCAAATATATATAATACCTATAGTTATAATATTTTTTTTACAGCCCTTTCTGCAATTTGGCTTTCTGCAGTGTGAAGATTCACCCACTGTAGAGAACAATGTACACATTTGGTCCAACTTGCATCTGAAAATGCTATAATATTGTCCGTTCGGATTGTTAAATGCATACAACACTCCATAATTCATCACATCTCGTTATTTCCCCGCGGTTGCTAGGGTTAACATCCAGTCAGTTGCTAGGGTTAACAGCCATTGTTTACATTTCGGGGTCCTAATGAAGCCGTACTCGAATTCTGATTGGTTTATCAACTAGAGCGACCAGCGATGTGCCTGAGCAGACAGACTATTAAAAAATAAGTTTGTGAAAATCTCCGACATAATACAGCTGCAAACAAAATTGTTATAGACTTAAGAGAATTACTTAGTATGTAAGAGATCGTTTACTCTGTAGATGGAAAAAGATAAACTTCGCGATAAACGCATTCGGCCCACCACCTAAATTGGATGGAAAGCTTCAACAGTTCATGAAGCTTCATCTCGCCATCACTAGAAACAATGCAATGCAAGACTTGGCTACGAACACGTGTTACTTACATTTCTGCGTTTTCACCAATGTGGAGATACCGGCGCTGCTCCAAACGGCCCTGTCGGACGTCTTATCATCCAGAAATCACATCTCATTCCTACAAGCGAGCTGCCTCGACGGACTAGAATGAAAGTTGTTATCAACACGGTGTCGTCTTTTGATGACGTCATCACCGGGTCCTTCCGGAGCTGTGTTCTGGAACTCCGCCCACTTAAAAGCGCCCACGTTAAACTTGTTTAAGCATTTAGAAATAATACTACATATGGATGAAGTCACCCAAATTATATGCTACTACATCTGGAAATAAACATGTCAATACAGATGTAATCCTACTCTATGACTCTATTATTTGTGCTTTGAAGGGTTTATAATTCTTCTAATATCCAGACTGCTGCACTGCATAGGGGACATATAATGGATTGTAAACCTATAATCTTCCAAGGCTAAACATGGTTGTAGTCAGGGGCGCCGCTAGAGATTCTGGGCCCCATGACAGAATATCATTTTGGGCCCCCCCACCTAAACCACCCATCAACCTAAACCCAGTTGAAGTTGATGAACTATTGATGCACTGCAAGAAATCCAATGATGGACATATTTTGTAAATGTAATTTAAAATTACAGTTAATACAGGAATCAACAATTCAGCAAAGAAATCTCAACATTCTTTAAATTATTAAATTAAGACTTGAACAACACAAGGACAAAAGTATAATTAAATGAAGATTGGAACCCAATTATAAAAGTATACATCTATAATAAAAAATAAAAATATAATTTTAATGGGGTGGTATTGTGTCTAAATAAATGTAGATCTTGTAAAGATCAGTTGGCCATAATACTGTCAGGATTAGATCAATGAAGAATTACAGCAGAGAGATATTTACTGACTCAGCATTGCTTGTTTCACACAAAGACAAACGTGTCTTATACAAGAGGGAGCAACACAGACATGGTGCCAGCGAAATTGAATGTGAAATGGGAAGATTTTTATTTTTACACTGCGGCAGTACTGTAGAATAGTATACATGGAGAGCTAAAAACTATATCTAGCCTAATGCACAACGATTCAAGATAGGAGTAAAGAGATCAAATCAAATCAAAGCTAAACGCTGGGCCTTCTTAGTAGCAAAATCTTTAATAAGATCCTTAAAATCTAGTGATGAAGCCAACTTGCTGTGCTGCTGTCATTGTCCTTTGTTACTTCTTGCTCTTCTTCTTCTGCCTCTTTACCTCTTAATTTTTAAAAATGTTATTCATTTTATCCAAACAATTACGAATTACAGGGACATTCCCCCTGGAGTAACTGAAGGCTAAGTGCCTTACTCAAGGGCACACTAGTAGTGGTGTGGTTTCAGGCGGGATTTGAACTCGCAACCTTCCGATCACAAGTCCAACTCACTATCCACTACTAGACCACCACTACCCCCCCACCTCTGCTCTCCTCTCTGGCTGCCTTGCTTGAAGAGGGCCCTGGCATGGAGTATCCATAGGTACATAATTCATAATATGTCCTATAATAGTATTAACATAATAACACATACATTACACCAGATTAGCTAACTTAAATGTTATCTAGCTAGCTAACAATATTATTAAGATGCCAGTGTGGTCAATGTTATTGCAATTACTGGAAGAACTATTAACTAAATATGAATATTAGCTAAAGTTGTATTCAATGCTTGCATGGTAATGCAGCATACATTAAAATATTCTAAATATGTTTGTTAACCCCAAACTCCTACTGCTCACCCCCTTCTCCTTCAACTGGGAGGTGCATCTGTGCATGACGTCATTAGCATGTAACATTATACTAGCTAGCTAGCTATAATAGCAAGAGTGCATAGCTGCTGGATACAAATTCACTGAGCTCTAATAACCTATATTTGGACCAACATTGCCCTCATCTCATACATTTAACTGAAATTATACTGACAGTGCACTGTAAGTTAACTATACTTGAAGTTAATGTTAATTAGCTATCAACTTGTTAAGCCTGACGTCAAAAGTGACGTTTAGCCATTTCCGAGTCCAAACCAGAAATTCTCCGCACCAGAATACCTCTGAACTACAGCGGTAGAATGACAGTTTAATAGTTTTTTAGACTCGGATCTATTCATACAACAAGGGACACAGCACTTTCCCGTTTTCTCCATATTGTCAGGGTATTTGAGCCTCGGAAAAGCGCTATATAAATATAATTTATTATTATTATTATTTCTCCATTTCGAAGACAGCACCTCAGCCAACGTTGGGTCCCGGAAACACGTCACGACTTAACAAGCGGATAGCGAGCTAACTAGATCATCCACGCAGTGATTAGATCACTAAACCACTGTTTTTAGTGATTTTTTTACTTTTCTCTTTTGAGACCCTGACTTTGGCTTTGCCTTTCACGACATCGTCCACGCACACACACGTACATTTGATGCATTTCCAATCTGGCTGTCCTCCATCTGTCCCACACACATACTACAGCAGGACGTGTTGGTCATGGAAACTTGTCAGAATATTTGCGGTAACGTTCCTCTCGTCTAGCAGCTCACGCGCGGTGGACTGAACCATGCAATGACTAAATAGAGGGGTAAATAATAAGGCTTAATTTTGTTAAACATAGAGAAACAAAACTCCAGTTTGTTTCTTTTGTGACTTTTTTTATTACATAGAATTATAATTTGAATTCGGCTACATTAACGTCCTTATGATAATAATAATAATAATAATAATAATATTTATAAATATAATATATAAAAAAATAAAATAAAATAAAAAGATTCTCATGGGCCCCTGTCAGTGCTGGGCCCTTAGAATCGTCCTAACTTACCACCCCCTAGCGGCGCCCCTGGTTGTAGTAATCATGTTAGAATATGTGTTAGAATACTTCGTATGACACCCCTCAAGTTTGAAAATCACTTGACTCATATTCTAGAAGTGTTTCTGAGTACTGAGTAATATGAATCAAGTGTTTATGAATCAAGTCAATATGAATCAAGTCAATATGAATCAAGTGTTTATGAATCAAGTGTTTATGAATCAAGTCAATATGAATCAAGTCAATATGAATCAAGTGGATATGAATAAAGTCAATATGAATCAAGTGGATATGAATCAAGTGCATATGAATCAAGTCAATATGAATCAAGTAGACATGAATCAAGTGTTTATGAATCAAGTGGATATGAATCAAGTGGATATGAATCAAGTGGATATGAATCAAGTCAATATGAATCAAGTGGATATAAATCAAGTGGATATGAATCAAGTCAATATGAATCAAGTCAATATGAATCAAGTGGATATGAATCAAGTCAATATGAATCAAGTGGATATGAATCAAGTCAATATGAATCAAGTGTTTATGAAGCAAGTGGATATGAATCAAGTGGATATGAATCAAGTCAATATGAATCAAGTCGATATGAATCAAGTGGATATGAATCAAGTCAATATGAATCAAGTGGATATGAATCAAGTCAATATGAATCAAGTAGACATGAATCAAGTCAATATGAATCAAGTGGATATGAATCAAGTCAATATGAATCAAGTGGATATGAATCAAGTGGATATGAATCAAGTCAATATGAATCAAGTGGATATGAATCAAGTAGATATGAATCAAGTCAATATGAATCAAGTGGATATGAATCAAGTGGATATGAATCAATTGAATATGAATCGAGTGGATACGAATCAAGTCAATATGAATCAAGTGGATATGAATCAGGTGGACATGAATCAAGTGAGTTTCAACCTTGAGGGGTGTGATACAAAGTATTCTTGGTCCTTTCCTGCGTCCCAACAGTTAAAAGTGCAACCTCTAGATTGCATAGGGAACCCATAATGGACTGTACACCAACATATTTCCAAGGCTATAAACATGATCCCTACCACTGTACTCAGCAACACTTGTAGAATATGGATCAAGTGAGTTTCAGCCATGAGGGGTGACACACAGCTGTGTCTTGTCATGTCAATTCTACTAATTAACCACTAATAAAGACACACGTGAGTTGCTAGGCTCACAAGAATTGACCCCTAAGGACACACAATGTGATGAAACTAAGTCTCCTCAGGTTATTAACACTAGAACAGCCATGAGGGGTCATGACCCCCCTGTGAGGAAAGAAAAATGTGATATCTTTGCACTTTGATCACATTTCAGGACCCTCCTTTCATGACTTGTCCGAGATATGTGCGTTCTACCACCCAGTATCCTTACATTTTCAAAATCACATCAGGATAAGCTAGTATAAAGCTATTTTGCAGTTTTTCTGTGTAGGAGGCAGGCTAGTTTACAAGCGGCCAACTAGTGGTGGTTGTGTGAAAGTAGCAGGTTAGCATTGTAAAGAGGGGGTCATTTAGGAGGTAAAAAGGCACGGCTGTTCTAGAAGCTGGTAGAGGAGCAAGAGAAGCGAGACCCAAAGCAAAGCTCTGGCTCAGTTCTGAGAGGGGCTGAGGGGTCACTTCCCCAGCAGACAGCATCTGGTACTAATAACACAACAAGGAAGACAACAGGTTAGCACTTCTGGACATTTGGGATTTGATTTGATTTGTATTTGTCCCAAACACAATAAACATATCAAAACATAACAACATTTCTGTCTCAAAGCTATGTATCTGTGTATTTTTTCAGTTTTTTTGTGCCATCCCACCGTTTTGCTCCATGGATATGATTTTGTTTGTGGTTGCTCTTATCTTATTGACATAAAGCAGTGACAAGTGAATGCAGGAGTATAAAAGGTTCAAACAACATCACTTTATTACCACACAACACACGTGTAAAATATGTCACCTAATGGCTAGATATTTGGGGAATTGTAGTCCTAGATTTAGTGGACTACAAAAACACGTACACAGCTGAACTGAACAGAAATACAAACATAACACTGAGACTACAAACTATGAGTAAAAGTAAGTTATGTTAAAACTATTGTTTGTTACATTGAGGCTCTTCAACCTTTACACTTTCATAACATCAAAAATAAGAAAATCACATTTAAAAAAAAACATCATTAATGAATGAATGAATGAATGGTCTTTATTGTCATTGCTATAGTACAGGTACCAAACAACGATATTTGGGAGGGGTGGGGCTCCCCTGGTGCTAGGAAAGAAAAAAAGAACAAAAAAAAACAAGAAGGGAAAGGAGCTGGTTTACATAAATAAAGGCTATGTACACTAACCACTATACTATACTGTACAGATAAAACACTGTGCTGTACTCTATGCTATGCTATACCTATTCTAACATTTCCTATTTCTCTGCAACCTTATGTACCCTAGGGTTGTCATATTGCACATAGTGTTATTGCACATTCATTTAAAGTGTTGCAGTTTGCAGGCTTGAAATGTACACATTTGTGCCTCAGCACTACACCTGATTTTTCAATCCAGCAGCTGCCATCAATCCGTCCAGACTGTCCAGGGCCCAGAACCTAGGTCTTTGCTGTGTTCAGGGCCTGGATGGCCCTGGGGTAGAAGCTGAGCTTCAGTCTGTTTGTCCTTGCGGCCATGGTCCTGTACCGCCTGTTCGAGGGCAGCCGGGCAAAGTGTTCGTACCCAGGGTGGGTACGAATGTGTGTGTGTGTGGAGGGGGGGATAAATCTGTGCTATGTACAGGCTAATTATTAATTATTAAGTAACCGTGAAGGGTTGGGCTTCTACTCTGCCTTTCAAAGAACATTTAACTATACTGTGCGTACGTAATCAGGTACCGATCCGGTCGAACCCCAAGGGTAACAACATAATGAAGGAGATGAAACGTTTAAACCCAGTAGTGTCATTTTATATTCAACACTTTACACGTACATGGACATTAGGCCTACAGGGGAGGCTCGTGGAGGTAGAAATCGGAAGGACGGGCTCATTGTATAAATGCATGGATTACAATGAGCCGGACCTCCACCAGCCTCCCCTGGTGCATCAGATGATCACAATATATGTCACAATACGTCACCCTGAGATTCTCTCTCACAGTATTTACAATAAGATGCGACAGAAGATTCTCAAATGACAAATACGCAGCAGTTGCAGTATACACAGAATGGCTTGAAATCCTCAAATATAATCGCAGCTCGTCCACACATAAAAAAATAGATTGAAGGTTTATTTTTAGTAGTATTTATTTCATTCAATGATAGGTCTATACTAAAAAAGAAACCTTAAAACTCTTGGGGGTTTTGCATGGAGCAGCTTCGTTATTTTGGAGTTCTATTAGCCTAGATTTTGGTCGACACCTGTTCTGAGCTGGTCAGCGGTCACACACACTTTCATTGAAGACCTCAGATAGTGTGACACACATCCAGGCTGATTTCATAATTCACCCTTCGGATTGAAGATACACATAAAAACACATTACAGGGAGACCTTAAATGGCCTTTCTATTCAGAATGTCATGTGAAAAACCTACGCTAAGCTAACACTGTCAACTACAGTGTGTAAGTGTGTAAACATGCATTTCATGTGAAGTATGTCGACTGCAGTGCGTGACTTTATACAAAGGTCTCGTTAACCCAGATGAGTTGACCTGTACAACAGGGCCGGTTCTAGGCATAGGCGAAATATGCGTTCGCCTAGGGCGCCAAATGCCTGGCTAAGGAACACCCGGCTACTACAGCCTGCAGACACCCCATCAACAACAACAAGCACAACTCTACAGCCTGCAGACATCCTATCAACATCAACTGGAATATATCCTGAGGTATGTGAGTCTATCATGGCAGCACCTACAGATCCTGCTGCTACAGATCCTGTAATTTTTAAATTACATATTTTTGTCTTGAAACCATTGGTCCATATTTTTACTGTTTAATGTGTGGGTGGTGATGAGGCAGTAGCCTACTGGTGGGTTAATGTGGTGGTGGCGCCCCTAAAATTTTGCCGGGGGGGGCATCAAATCATACTCTCACCTAGAGCCGGACCTGGTTGTGAGAGACGCCACTGCAGTCTTCCCAAGGTAAAATAGACACTTAAAGTACAGTAGCCTACCCAGCAAGCACCGACGGACCTGGACGAATTCGGACCAGCCCGATAACGGCCAGACCACGTAATATCACAACTAGTTAGTATCTGGCACAGAATATCACCCTATTTCAACTAAAATATATTTAAATTTTTTAATATTTGTCGGGAGAAAATACCCAAATGTGAAATCCCAGCAACAACCCGTCAACTCTGGTGTGGTCATCTCTGTTGTGACAGACAGACATCAAAGTGGTTTTGATTAAAAAAAAAGGGCTGATTGCGTCACAGTGATGAGCGTGACGTCACGGGAAAAGCACCCTGGCCTTACCCCCTCCGTCCACTCTCCCCTCCATAAGGGGAATGATTTTCTCTCATTTTGCGTGTCTGTCTGTACGCACAGAGCCACACAATAAAACCCGCTATCAATTGGAGATCACCTGCTCTTGTCTTCACTGGTAACATAAGCAGTTATGGAACTAAGTAGGAATTAGAAGGGTAAAAGAGAACTGATAAAATATGAATAAAACATTAATAGAATGTAATAAAGATAATTTAAAAAATAATATAATAATACATTATGACATCACAAAGACATGTGACAGGTATCTTGAGCATGATTTGTCCAAAACAAACCCAACCAATTGTAACTCTGTCAATGACAATAAAGTTCAATCTAATCTAATGTAATCTAATCTAAATGAAAGAGCGGATGAATAGATGAGAGAGGAAGTACGAAACAATTAGGAGGTTATTCTGTGTGGGTTATACTGAGTGGTTAGTCGAATGTATCGATTGCAAGTCGCTTTGGAATAAGGCGTCTGCTACATTGTGACATAAAACCAGTAGTGAGATTAACTGTAGTGTTTTCTTTAATTAAATGAATTACACGTCAGCATATTGTGTTACATGAAACACATAGTTGGTTAATATAATGTGATGTACAACATCTCAGTCTTCCAGCTGAAACGTTAGGAGGATTTATTGCAAACATAACAACATACCAGTATTCAGTCACACTCGGCTTCTAAACACCAAGGCCACATTTGGGTGGAAGGGGCGGTGACATGATGCAGGAGGGGACAAGGACATCTCAACTCCTACGACCTCGATTCCTCCTTCACTCACCAGGAGGGAGAGGATGGGAGGAGAGGAAAGGAGGAGAGGAAAGGAGGAGACAGGAGGAAGAGATGAGGGAGGAGAGGAGGGTATGAGAAGAGGACAGGAGGATTTGAGAGAAGATGATCTAGAAAAGGCTCATGTCATGACACAACCTTCTCCCTGATCCGATCAACAAGCACATGAACATACAGTAGATAATGGTGCAGCCAGCAGACCCCCCCTTCTTCTTTAGGGCTCCTGTCTCCTTTAAACACCTCCCACACTGGGAGCAGTCGTGTTAACTAGTGTGTGTTCTCTGGTGTTTCTTTAGGTTTCCTGCCTGACTGAAACTCTTCCCACACTGGGAGCAGCAGAACGGCTTCTCTCCTGTGTGTATTCTCTGATGGCTCTTTAGTTCATCTGCCCGACTGAAACTCTTCCCACACTGGGAGCAGCAGAATGGCTTCTCTCCTGTGTGTATTCTCTGGTGACTCTTTAGGTGTCCTGCCTCACTGAAACTCTTCCCACACTGGGAGCAGCAGAATGGCTTCTCTCCTGTGTGTATTCTCTGGTGTCTCTTTAGGTTTCCTGCCACACTGAAACTCTTCCCACACTGGGAGCAGCAGAACGGCTTCTCTCCTGTGTGTATTCTCTGGTGACTCTTTAGGTGTCCTGCCTCACTGAAACTCTTCCCACACTGGGAGCAGCAGAATGGCTTCTCTCCTGTGTGTATTCTCTGGTGTCTCTTTAGGTCACCTGCCAGACTGAAACTCTTCCCACACTGGGAGCAGCAGAATGGCATCTCTCCTGTGTGTATTCTTTGGTGTGTCTTTAGGTTTTCTGCCACACTGAAACTCTGCCCACACTGGGAGCAGTAGAACGGCTTCTCTCCTGTGTGTATTCTCTGATGGCTCTTTAGTTCATCTGCCCGACTGAAACTCTTCCCACACTGGGAGCAGCAGAATGGCATCTCTCCTGTGTGTATTCTCTGGTGTCTCTTTAGGTCATCTGCCCGACTGAAACTCTTCCCACACTGGGAGCAGCAGAATGGCTTCTCTCCTGTGTGTATTCTCTGGTGTCTCTTTAGGTCACCTGCCTGACTGAAACTCTTCCCACACTGGGAGCAGCAGAATGGCTTCTCTCCTGTGTGTATTCTCTGGTGTCTCTTTAGATCGCTCATATGACCAAATCTCTTTCCATACTGAAGACAAGAGTGAGTCTTCTGTCCTCCTTGAGTCTGTGGTTGTGATTTAAGGTGAGTTGGACAAATGAAACTCTCACTGCAATCTAAACAGTGGTGATTCTTCTGTCTTGAGCTCCTCCTCCTCCGTCTGTGTTGTTTATGGCTTCCTGATGCGGAGGAGCTGGGCTCCATGTCTGAGTCTGGGTTGGAGCTCTCTCCTGTAAGAATAGGAACATATACAGGATTAGAAACAACATGAGAACAAGTGCTGCTTCCATAGACTCAGCAGTGCCAGAAGTAACACCACATCTCTGGAGTCTGCACACGCTGTGGGAACATGAAGTGTTCAGAGAGTTACAGAGATATTACAACAAATGGATACCGTATCAATGTTTTATCATTAACAATTGATTTAAAGCATATTCTCTCAAACGGAGACAGAATCCAAGTTTAACGTTTCAGTTTAAGAGTATTCACGTTGTACCTAGTTTAACTGTCACTCACTGTCTTGCTCAACAGTTGTAATTCCATGATCAGTCATAGAAGTTAGAGAAATTGTAACAACTTTAGTTTGACTGAATCAACAACTGCTATGGAGGAAATCGTGGGGAAAATAAAAATGAAAATAAATGTCTGATTGCATACACCGCTAAATATCTGCCAGCGCCCTTTGAACTATTCATTAATCTGGTCTGGCTTTCACCAAATACTAGGGATGTCCCGATCCCACTTTTTCACTACCGATACCGATACCGATACCTGGGCTTCGGGTATCTGCGATACCGATACCGATCCGATATTTGTATTATTTTTTTTACCCCTGAATAATAACAAATACCTCCCCAGTATATAGTCCACACCAACAACAGTTAAATTAAAGACTGCCAGCCTTTATTAAAGCAACAAATGCGACGTGTTGTGGATTGGAACTACGGATCATAAGCTTTCAAATGATGTGTCATACATTGAAATCCGAAAAAATATGAAGTTAGAGTCATTTGAATGTTGTTAGACGTCAGGCACATATAGGGTTAACCTCTTTGTAATGAAACCGGAGCTGTAACCATTATGCGCTTTTTAAGCGCATAAAGGACTCGCGTGAAGCATTTCTGCGACACGCGTTTCTGTTCACTGTTTTCATTCCCTCATCGCTTATACACATAAGTTTGACTGCGCATGACAGTAGTTCAGCGTGGTGCGATTGAATGTATTTCCAAGTCGCACAGAAATATATTCACTCGCAAATGCGACCAAAACAGTCGCCCTGGTCATGCACGTGAGTGACACACCAGATCGGGCACGCGGATCGGAGCCTTTTTTTTCTGGTGCGATCCGCGATCCAGCATTCAGGACCAATATCGCGGCGATATCCGATATCAGTATCGGATCGGGACATCCCTACCAAATACAGAACATGAACTCACCATCCTCACCATCTGTGTCCACCAATCCATCTTCTCCTTGCTCTTCTTTCATCATGACATCTTCATCCTCCACTTCCTCTTCTTCTTCTCCTTCCTCTCCTTTCACAACTTCATATTCTCTTCCCTCTTCTTTCACCATCACATCTTTAATTTCTTCCTCCTCTTCTTCTTCTTTCACCGTCACATCTTTCTTTTCTTCCTCCTCTCCTCTAACCTCCTCCTCCTCTTTCACCATCACATCTACCATCTCTTCATCCTCTCCTCCTTCTTCCTCTACTTCTTCTTTCACCATCACTTCTTTCTCCTCCACTCCCTCCCCTCCTTCCTCCTCTTTCACGACCACGTTGACTTCCAGTGTTTGACTGCAGTATTCCAGCTTCACGGCCACCATCTTTGGACCCCACGTTGTGCTTTTCTGGACTGAAGAACCACAGCAGGAACTCTGTGGACTTGGGTTCAGAAACAGTAGCTGTGAGGTGGAGCTGTGTATAGAAAACAAATGAAGCACAACCAGTCACAGATACATTTCACATTTTGTTCAGTAATTTCACCAATGTAGATACAAATATATAGATATACATTATACCTATATACAGTAAAACTAACAAACATATATATTTATATATTTGTGCCCATTTACACTAATCAAGAAGCTGAAGAACAAATAATAAAATAGAGCGTTTTCCATCGTGCACATACCTATTCAGATAGGGCCACTCTATTGGTTTAATTGATTAATCAGCTGTGCACTGTGTGTTCCAACAGTTTACCGCACAGCTGATTAATCAATTAAACCAATAGAGTGAGACAGGATATGTTCATGCAAGGTGCCTTTCAGGAAGTAGTGGAGATCGTGCACCTAGCCTATTCAAAGCTTCACACACCAACGCCACGGTGTCATTATCACTCTGCCTGCAAGACATTTATTGTCCACTTGATGGCGCAGTGGAGCAAATGAAGCAACACGAAGCTTCGGCCCATGTGTGACGCAATTAGGCGGTGGGCCGAAGCTGTCTATCTGCTTTCGTTTGTGAAATGATCGATCTACAACTACAGACTAGTTGATTTTTTCATATAAGCTAAATAGTTATTTTTTGGAACATGTTTCCGTCAGTTGGTAGACGTTGGTCGATCAACGTTTTATGAAAAGTAAACTTACGATCCATAAGTTAATAAGGAGAATGATTGGGGCTACTATGCCGCTAACCAATCAAAACCCGTTAAAGCGTCACCTGACTTGACGTCTGCCAATGATATTCCTTCAAAATACGGAACTAGGAAGTAAACAACGTATTATCTGGAAAGACGAGAAGACTGAGTTGTTTCGGATAACTTTACTGTCAAGTAATGTTTCAGGTAAGATTTGCACGTCATACTAATTCATATCACATTAATGAACAAGTCCATGTCATGTTGTGTCAATACAAACATGTTCTAATATGCTATTTTAGTGAAAAATCCAACCAAACGTCACCCGCGATTGTGAAGCTAATGAATTAACAAGCTATCTAACTTTAAAGGGTACAATAGCTAAGTTAACAATGTCAACTATGTCTATTCTCAATCATTTCAGTAATAATTGTGCCAAATTGGGACCAGTAACATTAACTTGTGTGTGAGTATGTTACAGTATATGTGTGTGCAAGCATGTTTTTGATATTGTCAATCGTCTCACTTTTACGAGGTGAGCTGGTAAGACAAAACCCAAGACTAAATGTATCTTCACTTGCCTTGCCTATAATTGACGAGACTAGACAAAGATTCAAGTGTTTAGAGAACATTTATAACACTAGTGTGTTTTCGCAGTGCAAACACAGACACATGTCTGTACATGGTAGGTTGTTAGATTTGCATGTGCATCTCCCTTTCACACATTTTGTTTTTTTGCAGGAGCAGTATACAAGCTCTAAAACTGAAATATTTGTCCCGTCTGCATACTATGCACTGGGCGGGAAGAAGATGTGGTTTTTTATTTAGGCTGAACGTAGTGGTAGTCTTTGAGCGGAGAAGTCTAGGCTTTGGTGGTGTATCATTTTCAGTTTGACCTTCTGCTTCTACTACATTGTAAGGGAGGGGGGGGGGGGAGGGAGAGAGAGAGAGACATATGATACTCTATGCATTGTAATAGTAATGCTTCCAAAGTTATAGCCTAGTTTATTTACAACTCTCCTAATCTGTTTCCCCAGGTAACCCCAGATGCTCAGCCCTGGACTGTACTGCACATCTTCTGGACCTGACCTGACAGGGCTGACCCTGACCCATTGATGCCTTGTTCATATCTTGTTCATGTCATATCTTAGCTTGTTTATATCATATTGTTAATAATGTTCATGTCATATCATGTCATATTAATCTTAGCTTGTTTATATCATATTGTTCTTATAAATAACTTATATTGCTATAAAACACACCTGCAGCCTCCTGTACTGATTTTTCCCTTCTCTTGCGGGCTCTTTCAATGTTTCGTATGTTGGCATACTGCATATAGCATTGTCTATGGTAGCCAATATTGTGGTTATAGTGGTTCTCCAGCTGCAAAGCCACAGAGAGTCGTGAGATCGGCCCAGAAGATCATCGGCGCCCCCCTCCCCTCTCTGGAAGAGCTGTACAACACACGCTGCCTCAGGAAGGCCTCCAAGATCTCCAGAGACCCATCCCACCCTGGGAACGAACACTTTGTTCGGCTGCCCTCGGGCAGGCGGTTCAGGACCATGTCCGCAAGGACAAATAGACTGAAGCTCAGCTTCTACCCTGAACACAGCAAATACCTAGGTTCTAGGCCCTGGACAATCTAGACAATTTGATGGCAGCTACTAGATTGTAATCAAGTGCAATACTGAAACACAACTGTGAACATTTCAAACCTGCAAACTGTGACACTTTAAATGAATGTGCAATAATACTATGTGCAATATGACAACCCTCGGGTACATAAGGTTCAGAGATAGGAAATGTTAGGATATGTATAGCATAGCATAGAGTACGATAGTTATGGAGATAGACTCCAGTTCTATGAGTGGAGCGGAGCCCCATAGGGGAGCTCTGCTCCTATTGGTTTACCCGCTACCTAAAGTAGCCAATGACTGAATTTTTCAATGCCTGCGCCCGCCTGGGGTGCTATATAAAGGGGCGTACTTCGCTCCCTCATTCTCCCAAACATACAAAACAGCCGGATTTGAACGAGTCGAAGTGGGCCAGCAGCCCTATGGGGCTCCGCTCCACTCATAGAACTGGAGTCTATCTCCATAACTATCGTTCTATATCGTGGAGCTCCGCCCCATAGGGGAGCTCTGCTCCTATTGGTTTAGGCGGAGCGAGCGAGGCCAAATGTACCCCCACTGAGACTATTAATCCGAAAACAATCTCAGCGGCACCCGGAGCTGACCACTGATGTTGGTTCAAGACAACCTTAAAAAGTTGGCCCAACCCACACCGAGTCTGCTCCACTGATCTAGCCCTTACGTGAGCATGCAGGGTTGTAGATCTAACGGAACATGTCCTGGAGGAGGGTCCCCTCCCCAGGCACATCCGTAATCATCCTGACAGCACTTGAATAGCATCCCCAACCAGGGTAATCCAAGTGCCATCCCCACTACATCAGTCCTCAGCAAACTGAGGACAGAATGAGAAAAGGATGAGGAAGAAATATCACTTACCCAACCCTTACGTTGGGTTGTTGATCTAACAGACATGTCCTGGAGGAGGGTCCCCTCCCCAGGCACATCCGTATTCATCCTGACAGCACTTGAATAGAATCCCCATGACCAGGGTAATCCAAGTGCCCTTCCCACAACATCAGTCATCAGCAAACTGAGGACAGAATGAGAAAGGATTGAGGAAGAATATCACTGACCTAACCCTTACGTGAGCACGTAGGGTTGTTGATCTAACGGAACATGTCCTGGAGGAGGGTCCCCTCCCCAGGCACATCCGTATTCATCCTGACAGCACTTGAATAGAATCCCATGACCAGGGTAATCCAAGTGCCATCCCCACTACATCAGTCATCAGCAAAACTGAGGACAGAATGAGAAAAGGATGAGGAAGAAATATCTTCAAGTAACACCGTATAAAAAGTGATGGCGACGACCAAGACGCCGCCACACATATCTCCTCCACTCCCACTCCCCTGAGAATGGCCACTGATGCGGCCATGCCCCTGGTGGAATGAGCCCGAATGCCAGTCGGCACGGGCTGCCCCTTCGATTCGTATGCGAGGCTAATAGCCTTGCAAATCCAAAGGGACAGCCTCTGCTTCGAGAGTGGTGTCCCGGCTTTCTGTCCGCCATAGCAGATCAGAAGCCGGGGAGAAGATCTCAGTCCTGCCTTGCGCTTCACATATTGTGCCAACGCGCGCACCGGACAATACAATGTAAAACGCCTCTCCCTCTCTCCGTCGTGAGGAGGAGGAAAAAAAGGCGCTCAGAGCACAGCTCTGAACCCTAAACCCACGATTAACCGTAGGGATAAAATCCGGGTTAGGGCGTAATACAGCTTTTGTTTCGTCATCAGTAGGGTTGGGTACCGAAAATCGGTACCGGTAGGTACCGGTTACTTTACATTCGGTATGTACCCGTACCGAATCGCAAAGGAGATTTCGGTTCCTCATTTCGGTACTTTTCTATTATGTTTTTTTCCCCTGGTGTCCGGTGTCATGCAACAGTCAACCACACGTGACTTGAGTCGTGACGTGAGTGACATCGCCTGTTTCCAATTTCCAATCAGTGCGTGTCGTGGTAGTGAGGTGAGCAGTTGTGTTGAGAAGAAGAAGAGTGAGTTTATAGTAAGTGTAGTAATATAGTTAGTGATTGTATTATTGTATTATTGTATTGATATTATTATTATTATCATAATAATCATAATCATTTTATCTAATTTCGCTAGCTAGCCTAGCTACGAGGTCACCGAGAATGCCGAAGACCGCAATGAAGCGTTCTAAAGTGTGGCTGCATTTCACCCGACTCGATGAAAACAACGCGAAGTGCTCAAAATGTTTTAAATCATTCGCGTGTAAAACAGGCAACACATCGAACTTGATGAAACACCTGACAACGCACGCGATACATTTAAGGGTAGAAGGGTGCTCCGTGTTTGACAGCTTGCGCAAGTTCACCCGCCCTTCGGCGGCAAGCACCTCAGCAGCAGCAAGCACCTCCGGAGAGGGGGAGGCGGAGATCGCCATTCCCATTGAGGATGATGATGACAGCGTTTCCTCAGGTTAGTAATAATGTTTCCGTTTATTTATTTAAAGAGGGGTACAGTGGACATTCGCCCTCTATGATTTCTTGTTTTGTTTTATTTAACCAGGAAAGGGACGGGGGATTGAGAGATTAAACATGCAGGTAGGTAGGCCCAGATGGATGGTGTTAGCTGGACTGGGGGACTGGGAGTAGGGTGAGGGGTGTGTGGAGGTCAGGCAGACCGTCTGATCCGCACCCAAGCGACCCCAGGTGTCGTTATGTGGTACAGCATTCAAGAGGGTCCTATCCAAGACAGGCAGCAGCAAATATTTAGCTACAGTAACATTATTTAACCTATGTTTATATTGTTGGCTCTCCAGCTACAGCATCAGAGACCCCATTCACCTAGGCAAATAAGGGAACTTTGACCAATGACAAGGTGGAGGAAATTCACAGGGCTGTTACCAGGTTTGTGGTCAAGGGACTGCATTCCTTTTCCACTGTGGAATCTCCCTGTTTCAGGTAAAGTGACGTGAAAACAATATTTGTTTACTTTATGTTTATAAATCTGTGCCATTAGACAATTATGTCAAAACAAAACAAAAGTCAAAATGACTATTTAACAATATATATTGTGCCTCAGCAATAAAAAAGTGAAAAGCTGTTTAATGTTGTCGACCGTGTTATTATTATATATATATATATATATATATATATATATATATATGTCATTTTTTAAAATCAAAAGTACCGAATTAAGTACCGTTTTGGTACCGGTACCGTTTTTAAAGTATCGGTTAGTAACCGGTACCGGATAAAACCCAAACGATACCCAACCCTAGTCATCAGATATGATCAAACAATCTGCCCGTGACGAGAGAGCGCACAAATCACTCACTCGCTCAGCCGTAGTCAAGGCGAGGAGTAGACTCGTCTTGAGAGACAATAAAACGCAACGACACAGTGACAATGGGTTCGAATGGGGGCACGCACAGCGCCTCTAGCACAATCGACAGGTCCCATTTTGGCATTAGAGTCCTATGAGGGCGTCTAAGCCTACACACTCCAGTCAAAAAACGCTTAACCAGCGAATGACTGAAAAACCAGTGTCGTTGTCGCAAAACCATCATGACAAGCTGAGATGGCAGCCGCGTAAACTTTAATAGTTCCCGCCGCCAATCCCTTGTCAACAGCGACTGTAAGAAGCACAAGAACGTTTCGACCCGACAACAGACAGGGTCAACGTCCTGTCCCTCACACCACTGTGTAAAACTCGCCAGCGCGCCGCATATCCCTTTGCAGTGGATTGCGCGCGCGCACTCTGAATGGTCTGAATGACCGCGTCTGTCAGACCCCTGCGTTCTAACAATCCCTCTCAGTAACCAGGCCATGAGGGGCCCCCCCTCATAGGCGGCCCCTTCACCAAGCCTCCGGCTTGAGAGAGTGCATCTTGTCGATGAGGTATGGGCCATGGGCCCTCTACCAACATCTCCATCAGTTCCGGAAACCACGGGGCTCCAGGACGGTCCGGGGCTACAAGAATTAACTCTAGCCTCTCTGACCTCACTCGTGCCAACAGTGGGAGGATAGATGTCAGGGGTGGGAACGCGTATAACAGGACCCTCGGCCATGGGTGGTGTGCGAATGTATCGACTCCCAATGGCGGGTTGTCCTGTTCGCACAGGGAGAACCAAAGGTGACACTGCGCATTCGTCCGTGACGCAAACAGAACCACTTCTGCTTGCCCGAACCGTGCCCAAATCAGCGACACAATGGAGGGTGCTAACCTCCAGTCGTCGTCCCTCGGGCCTCCCCGTGATAACAGATCTGCTCCTTCGTTGAGCAGACCTGGAATGTGGAGAGCTTTCAGCGAACTCAGGCGACTCCGCGCGCGATGACGTGCGGGTCTCTCCAGTAGCTCAGGTCGGTTTTGACCGATCTCTGTATTACAATCAACTTGCGACGGCGTCTCACTGGAACCCGTCGCAGTCGTGCGAACCGCCTCTGCAGTCTGCGCATGTGTAACAGGCCTAAGGGGACCACTACATGGGCTGCAGACATCAGTCCTAGTAAGGACATCCTTGACAGAGCGGTGATTGTATTTGGGCATTGGGCCAAGACCAGTAGGTCGTCGAGATACGCATTAGCGTATCTCGTTTCGCCTCAGTGGTTCGAGTGCTGTCTGCACGCATTTGGAGAAAAAACGAGGAGCACGCGTGCACCCGAAGGGCAGGCGCGTGTACTCGTAAACCTTCCCTTGGAAAGCAAAACGTAGGAATTTCCTGTGCCACTCTGTGATTGGCACACGAAATACGCGACCCTCAGGTATCTACGAAAGGGGCGTTTCGCCACTCTCTCGTTGAGGACCCTGAAATCTAGTATGGGTCTCATGTCTCCCGAATTCTTTGGGACAAGGAAATACGGGGAGTACCATCTCATGTCCCACTGGTCCCTCGGAACCAATGTCACTGCGCCCTTTGTTAGGAGATTCGTAATCTCCTCCTGGAGCGCACGTGTCTTTATCGGGCAGGACAAAAAACAGTCTCTCTCACGCCCCTGAAGGGCGGAGGAGGCTGAATGAACTGTAGTGCATATCCCCTCCTCAATGTCCTGTCTAGTCAGCCCGACAGAATACCTGTCCCTTCTAGTCATTCTGCATAACGCAACGACAGCGGCTGGACCGTCTGTTGTGGTGCAGTCGACAGAAAAAACTTGAATTTCTGTATGATCCCAGCCGCCGCTGCACACCGAGGAGGTGGCACAGCCCAAGGTGGGGTCATTTCGAAAGGGATGGGCTGCCGTCTGTAAAGAGTGTTTGTTATGTGTAACAATGCTCTTTATTGACGCAGGTTTATTATGCCTGATAATCAAAGAACCGGCCGCACGCTCATGAGCTGGGCCAGGTCTTGATAGACATGGAGGGGTTTTTGATGTACATAACGACCCCTCTATACGGCTACATACAGGGGTGTTTAACCCGCTACGTGTCGTGATAGGGGTAAGTCCGTTAGGCAGAGAGCTGGCCACACGCCGGTAAGCTGGGCCAGTCTCCGGTTTGTTTCTAACCGGTAGCGAGTCGACCACACACTGACAAGGCAGGTCGATCTCCGCTCTGGTAGATAACGGTCCCTCTATACGGCTACAGACAGGGGTGTTTAACCCGCCTCGTGTCGTGATAGGGGTAAGTCCGCTAGGCAGAGAGCTGGCCACATGCCGGTAAGCTGGGCCAGTCTCCGCCTTGTTTCTAACCGGTAGCGATTCGACCACACTCTGACAAGGCAGGTGGGTCTCTGCTCTGGTAGATACCATGGAAAATCCTCCTTAGGGATGGTTTGCCGTCTGTAAAGAGTGCTTGTTTTGAGTAACAATGCCCTTTATCGACGTAGGTTTATTATGCCTGATAACCAAAAAACCGGCCGCACGCTCATGAGCTGGGCCAGGTCTTGATAGACATGGAGGAGTTTTTGATGTAATAACGGTCCCTCCATACGGCTACAGACAGGGGTGTTTAACCCCCTTTGTGTCGTGATAGGGGTTAGTCCGCTAGGCAGAGAGCTGGCCACACGCTGGTAAGCTGGGCCAGTCTCCGCCTTGTTTCTAACCGGTAGCGATTGGACCACGCTCCGACAAGGCAGGTGGGTCTCCGCTCCGGTAGATAACATGGGAAAAATCTCCTTTACTGAAAAAGTAAGGTGGGGATTTTCCTTCTTTTGCCTCTTTATGAGGTAGCAGCCATGAAGAGGAAACCGGTGGCCGGGTCATTACCGACCCCTCCGCCCGTGAAACCGGGCCACGCTGCCGTGGGGGGCCGTAGCGGGCCCTCCCAGTGGTCAGCGGCGGGGGCTGGGGATGCCGAGTGGGGCATGGCTCCGTCGTTTAGAGGTAGAGCCAGTGCCGCATCACGCCGAAACCTCCGTTTCGCAGTGATTTTCGCAATGGCGGCGTTAAACACGGCGATGTTATTCGCCGCTGCCGCCGCCTGCGCACCGAGATGGGGCGGCGAGGGCGGGGAGCACGTGCTCTACCTGCCGCTCGCTCTCATCAGAGCTTTCTGATTCTGACACCGGCACCGACCACTCAGCTGGGTGAGGGCGGCGTGATGTCAGGGCCGGCTGAGCGGGCGGGACCATCCCTACTTGGGGAGGTGCCTGCCCAGAACGCCGTTCTTGCTTGTCCTCCGCTGCTAGAAAATCGCAGCGGCAGGTAGTCCGCTAGGCAGAGAGCTGGCCACACGCTGGTAAGCTGGGCCAGTCTCCACCTTGTTTCTAACCGGTAGCGATTGGACCACGCTCCGACAAGGCAGGTGGGTCTCCGCTCCGGTAGATAACATGGGAAAAAACTCCTTTACTGAAAAGTAAGGTGGGGATTTTCCTTCTTTTGCCTCTTTATGAGGTAGCAACCATGAAGAGGAAACCGGTGGTGGGGTCATTACCGACCCCTCCGCCCGTGAAACCGGGCCACGCTGCCGTGGGGGGCCGTAGCGGGCCCTCCCAGTGGTCAGCGGCGGGGGCTGGGGATGCCGAGTGGGGCATGGCTTCGTCGTTTAGAGGTAGAGCCAGTGCCGCATCACGCCGAAACCTCCGTTTCGCAGTGATTTTCGCAATGGCGGCGTTAAACACGGCGATTTTATTCGCCGCTGCCGCCGCCTGCGCACCGACATGGGGCGGCGAGGGCGGGGAGCACGTGCTCTACCTGCCGCTCGCTCTCATCAGAGCTTTCTGATTCTGACACCGGCACCGACCACTCAGCTGGGTGAGGGCGGCGTGATGTCAGGGCCGGCTGAGCGGGCGGGACCATCCCTACTTGGGGAGGTGCCTGCCCAGAACGCCGTTCTTGCTTGTCCTCCGCTGCTAGAAAATCGCAGCGTCCCGGAGGAACTTCTTCGTGGTCGGCGGCGGACGATCCATCGCTGAAGGGAAAAGTCTCCTCCGCTGAAAAGTGTCCTCCGCTGCTTGGAAGTCGCAGCGGAAGGCGTCCCGGAGGAACTTCTCCATAGGCGGCGGACGATCCATCTTGAAGGGAAAAGTCTGGCGGGTCCTCCAGTCTTAGTAGTCGTCCTTCTCAGTCTTCAGATATAAACCCGTGCTGAACTTTTTGGGAGAATGAGGGAGCGAAGTACGCCCCTTTATATAGCACCCCAGGCGGGCGCAGGCATTGAAAAATTCAGTCATTGGCTACTTTAGGTAGCGGGTAAACCAATAGGAGCAGAGCTCCCCTATGGGGCGGAGCTCCACGATATAGAACAGCACAGTGTTTTATTTGTATAGTATAGTATAGTGGATAGTGTATATAGCCTTTATTTATGTAAACCAGCTCTTTTCCCTTCTTGTTTTTAGTATTTTTTTTCCTAGCACCAGGGGAGCCCCCCCTCCCAAATATATATATATAATACCTATAGTTATATTATTTTTTTTACAGCCCTTTCTGCAATTTGGCTTTCTGCAGTGTGAAGATTCACCCACTGTAGAGAACAATGTACAAATTTGGTCCAACTTGCATCTGAAAATGCTATAATATTGTCCGTTCGGTTTGTTAAATGCATACAACACTCCATAATAATTATGATAATTCATCACATCTCGTTATTTCCCCGCGGTTGCTAGGGTTAACATCCAGCCAGTTGCTAGGGTTAACAGCCATTGTTTACATTTCGGGGTCCTAAAGAAGCCGTACTCGAATTCTGATTGGTTTATCAACTAGAGCGACCAGCGATGTGCCTGAGCAGACAGACTATTAAAAAATAAGTTTGTGAAAATCTCCGACATAATACAGCTGCAAACAAAATTGTTATAGACTTAAGAGAATTACTTAGTATCGTATGTAAGAGATCGTTTACTCTGTAGATGGAAAAAGATCAACTTCGCGATAAACGCATTCGGCCCACCACCTAAATTGGATGGAAAGCTTCAACAGTTCATGAAGCTTCATCTCGCCATCACTAGAAACAATGCAATGCAAGACTTGGCTACGAACACGTGTTACTTACATTTCTGTGTTTTCACCAATGTGGAGATACCGGCGCTGCTCCAAACGGCCCTGTCGGACGTCTTATCATCCAGAAATCACATCTCATTCCTACAAGCGAGCTGCCTCGACGGACTAGAATGAAAGTTGTTATCAACACGGTGTCGTCTTTTGATGACGTCATCACCGGGTCCTTCCGGAGCTGTGTTCTGGAACTCCGCCCACTTAAAAGCGCCCACGTTAAACTTGTTTAAGCATTTAGAAATAATACTACATATGAAGTCACCCAAATTATATGCTACTACATCTGGAAATAAACATGTCAATACAGATGTAATCCTACTCTATGACTCTATTATTTGTGCTTTGAAGGGTTTATAATTCTTCTAGTATCCTAATGACCATGATGAAAGACTGCTGCACTGCATAGGGGACATATCATGGATTGTAAACCTATAATCTTCCAAGGCTAAACATGGTTGTAGTAATCATGTTAGAATATGTGTTAGAATACTTCGTATGACACCCCTCAAGTTTGAAAATCACTTGACTCATATTCTAGAAGTGTTTCTGAGTACTGAGTAATATGAATCAAGTGTTTATGAATCAAGTGGATATGAATCAAGTCAATATGAATCAAGTGTTTATGAATCAAGTGTTTATGAATCAAGTCAATATGAATCAAGTGTTTATGAATCAAGTGGATATGAATCAAGTGGATATGAATCAAGTGTTTATGAATCAAGTCAATATGAATCAAGTGTTTATGAATCAAGTCAATATGAATCAAGTGTTTATGAATCAAGTGTTTATGAATCAAGTCAATATGAATCAAGTCAATATGAATCAAGTGGATATGAATAAAGTCAATATGAATCAAGTGGATATGAATCAAGTGCATATGAATCAAGTCAATATGAATCAAGTAGACATGAATCAAGTGTTTATGAATCAAGTCAATATGAATCAAGTGGATATGAATCAAGTGGATATGAATCAAGTGGATATGAATCAAGTCAATATGAATCAAGTGGATATAAATCAAGTGGATATGAATCAAGTCAATATGAATCAAGTCAATATGAATCAAGTGGATATGAATCAAGTCAATATGAATCAAGTGGATATGAATCAAGTCAATATGAATCAAGTGTTTATGAATCAAGTCAATATGAATCAAGTAGACATGAATCAAGTCAATATGAATCAAGTGAATATGAATCAAGTCAATATGAATCAAGTGGATATGAATCAAGTGGATATGCATAAAGTCAATATGAATCAAGTGGATATGAATCAAGTAGATATGAATCAAGTCAATATTAATCAAGTGGATATGAATCAAGTCAATATGAATCAAGTGGATATGAATCAAGCCAATATGAATCAAGTGGATATGAATCAAGTGGATATGAATCAATTGAATATGAATCAAGTGGATATGAATCAAGTCAATATGAATCAAGTGGATATGAATCAAGTGGACATGAATCAAGTGAGTTTCAACCTTGAGGGGTGTGATACAAAGTATTCTTGGTCCTTTCCTGCGTCCCAACAGTTAAAAGTGCCACCTCTAGATTGCATAGGGAACCCAACATGGACTGTACACCAACATATTTCCAAGGCTATAAACATGATCCCTACCACTGTACTCAGCAACACTTGTAGAATATGGATCAAGTGAGTTTCAGCCATGAGGGGTGACACACAGCTGTGTCTTGTCATGTCAATTCTACTAATTAACCACTAATAAAGACACACGTGACACAATGTGATGAAACTAAGTCTCCTCAGGCATAGACGGATCATGAAAAAATGGGCCCCTGGGCCTGGACATGTAGAAAGGCCCCCCCCCTCCCCAGCGCAAACACATTTTTTTTTAGAGCGCAAGTTAACACAATGCCAACAGTATATAAGACATAGCCTACGTTTACCTGCATCTCAACAGGTTTTACAGCGGAGGAACACTCAAAGCCAACAGCACAATAACTAGAAAAAATTCACCTGTATTTCAACGACACAGGATTTACAACACAGGCATGCCACACTCAATTGAAGCCAACAACAGTACATGTACAGTAACAAAATACACCGCTTTCAACCAAAAACAATTGGCAACACTATGGTGTCATATATAGCAACCACAGGATGGCTTTATAAGACTAAATTAATCATAAAATAGTCTTACCTTATGCATGCATTTTTTCCTGGCTCTCTTTCGTGCAAAATCATCCACGATATCATTAAAGTCCAGTGATTTGGTCAGTTCGCTCTCAATTGCCATGAGAGAAAGAGCCTTGAGACGGTGTTGCGTCATTTTAGTCCGCAATTCGTTTTTAATCCTGGACAGCACAGAGAATGACCGCTCCCCTTCGCAATTGGTTACAGGCAGAGTCAAAAATAGCCGCAGCGCAACATAGACATTTGGAAACATAGATTGCAGGCCACAATCGATAATTACGCGGAGTAGTCCTTGTGGGCTTTTATCATCTTCAGCCTTAATAAAAGATCTGTAAAAGACCTGCACCAGTGTGACCTCGTGACCTGTCCCCAGTACACAAACTTTAATGGCGCCCTCTAGTGTCTAGTTTCTATAGCCTACTCATTAATCTAATGGGAATGTAGCCTGTATTCGCATTAGAATCTGAGTAGGCTATAGAAACTATGTAGCCCACACAAGCTTCTCTTTTTTTTTGCAAGACGTGGGCCCCTATAAAATTGTTAAAAATAGTATATTCAAAAGTATATTCAAAATAGTTTTTTTACGTTCATATAAGGAATCTCATTTGTCCCAGTTACAGTAGGACATTTTCTACCGGCATCCCTGCGACAAGAAATGCAAAGGGCCCCCTGATCTCTGGGGCCCCTGGGCCTGGGCCCGGTAGGCCCGTTCAGTAATATGCCTTTGTCCTCAGGTTATTAACACTAGAACAGCCATGAGGGGTCATGACCCCCCTGTGAGGAAAGAAAAATGTGATATCTTTGCACTTTGATCACATTTCAGGACCCTCCTTTCATGACTTGTCCGAGATATGTGCGTTCTACCACCCAGTATCCTTACATTTTCAAAATCACATCAGGATAAGCTAGTATAAAGCTATTTTGCAGTTTTTCTGTGTAGGAGGCAGGCTAGTTTACAAGCGGCCAACTAGTGGTGGTTGTGTGAAAGTAGCAGGTTAGCATTGTAAAGAGGGGGTCATTTAGGAGGTAAAAAGGCACGGCTGTTCTAGAAGCTGGTAGAGGAGCAAGAGAAGCGAGACCCAAAGCAAAGCTCTGGCTCAGTTCTGAGGGGGGCTGAGGGGTCACTTCCCCAGCAGACAGCATCTGGTACTAATAACACAACAAGGAAGACAACAGGTTAGCACTTCTGGACATTTGGGATTTGATTTGATTTGTATTTGTCCCAAATACAATAAACATATCAAAACATTTCTGTCTCTAAGCTATGTATCTGTGTATTTTTTCAGTTTTTTTGTGCCATCCCACCGTTTTGCTCCATGGATATGATTTTGTTTGTGGTTGCTCTTATCTTATTGACATAAAGCAGTGACAAGTGAATGCAGGAGTATAAAAGGTTCAAACAACATCACTTTATTAGCACACAACACACGTGTCAAATATGTCACCTAATGGCTAGATATTTGGGGAATTGTAGTCTAGTTTAGTGGACTACAAAAACACGTACACAGCTGAACTGAACAGAAATACAAACATAACACTGAGACTACAAACTATGAGTAAAAGTAAGTTATGTTAAAACTATTGTTTGTTACATTGAGGCTCTTCAACCTTTAAACTTTCATAACATCAAAAATAAGAAAATCACATTTAAAAAAAAACATCATTAAACAATCTGTACACTCAGGCTAGAGGCCAATCTAACAAATGTGGGGGAGGAACAGTGTTGGAGTACGTCCAGGCGTATGTCCAGAAAATAAGCTGTTCTAATAGAAAACTGAGAAGTGATAGGATCTATATCTTAAGAACATATCTGAGAGTGGTGTCCTGGGGTAGGAGTCAAACCCAAACCCAACTGAAGGTACAGCAAGAAAAGGTCAAATATCTGGACCGTTACAATGTAGCTGATGGATCTCCCTATCTCTCTATTAGTGAGTGTAGCTGATGGATCTCCCTATCTCTCTATTAGTGAGTGTAGCTGATGGATCTCCCTATCTCTCTATTAGTGAGTGTAGCTGATGGATCTCCCTGTCTCTCTATTAGTGAGTGAAGCTGATGGATCTCCCTGTCTCTCTATTAGTGCCGTGTTGCAACAGTACAGGTACACACGTTGATTTCATTGAGTACGCGTTAGTATTTTTCGCACAACAGTGACTGAAATTCACTTTCTCTCCAGCAGGGGGCGTCAGCAGCACTGGAAGCAACCATCCCTCTCATATCTACAGCAGTCACAGAACAGCAACAACAACAAAAAATGACCGTTTTCATTGCAGTTTAAACCTCAACACCGTTTGTTTGTTTTATTTAAAATTCTTTATTAGGATAATAAGAATTAATTAATTAATAATTAATATTATCATCGTCGCGATGGCGTCCTCTGTGGATCCTTAAGCTGGTGTCATTCTCATAATAATACAGATATTACAGAATTGTATAGTTATAGAATGATATGAAGTGTGTACAGGACTAATGTCCTCACGCTACACTGTTGTCTACATTGTAGGTTGGTGATCAGTCAGTGTTTATGTTTATATGTGACAATATAACCTAGGAGTGACGATAATGTATTCAAACTCTCTCTGTGTGTATTGATATTGTATGCAGTGGCTACTTTAATAACTCTGTATCCCTACTGAGTGTGTCTAGAGTACTTTAAAAGCAACTCTACATCTCTACTGAGTGTCTGTATGTTTAGCGGTCTATACATCCACGTTTTACTGTACGTGAGCCAATTTAACCACGGATGATGTGAAAACACTTTCTGTGTACTGCATGTACAATATGTATACTGGTTTGAGATTGAGATTGAGATAACGTTTATTGCCACTATGCATTACACATATAGGAATTTGCTTCGTCACCACAGCAAGTGCGTTTATACTTTTTTCACATATCAAAAAACAGGACAACACAACAACAACACAGGACAGACAACAGTGCATTGGATAGTGCGGTATAAAGTAAAGTGCAGTGCAGAGTTTTTTACAGTGAGTCCAGTTCAGTCCTGGGCAGACTTGGGGGCGGGGGGGGGGGGAAGCCAGAGTCATTTAACAGCCTGGCGGCTGAGGGGTAGAAGCTGAGCCTGTGGCGGGCCTTAAGTGCCTTAGGCAGCCGCAACCTTCTTCCAGAGGGAAGCAGGGTGAGGAGGCCGTGGCCGGGGTGGAAGGGGTCAGCCATGATCTTCCTTGCCCTCCTCAGAGCCCTGGTGTCATGCAGGGAGTTGAGGGAGGGCAAGGGACAGCCGATCACCCTCTCTGCTGAACGTCGCACCCGCTGCAACTTGGCCTTGTCCTTGGTCGTTGCAGCAGGGAACCAGGTGATGATGGAGTGGGTGAGGATGGATTCTATGATGGCCGTGTAGAACTGGACCATCATGGACCTCGGCAGCCTGAGTTTCCTCAGCTGCCGGAGGAAGAACATCCTCTTCTGGGCCTTCTTTGTGAGGACCTCGGTGTTCTGCTCCCACTTTAGGTCCCGGGAGATGGTCATGCCTAGAAAGCGGCATGACTCCACGGAGGCCACCGGGGTACCTCCCAGCGTGATGGGAGGGGGCAGGGCTGCTTTCCTTCGGAAGTCCACCACCATCTCCACTGTTTTTAGAGCATTTAGCTCCAGATTGTTTAAACTGCACCATCTCTGCAGCCCCTCGATCTCACCCCTGTAGGCAGATTCGTCCCCCCCGGAGATGAGGCCCACCAGGGTGGTGTCGTCTGCAAACTTCAGGAGCTTGACCGAGGGGTGGCGGGAGACACAGCTGTTGGTGTAGAGGGAGAATAGTGCTGGAGACAGGACGCAGCCCTGCGGGGAGCCCGTGCTGGTGGTCCTGGAGCTGGAAATGCTCTTCCCCAGCTTCACCCGCTGAGACCTGTCAGTCAGGAAGTCCGTGATCCACCTGCAGGTGGAGACCGGCACCTGCAGCAGGGATAGCTGGTGCTCCAGGATGTGTGGGAGGATCGTGTTGAAGGCCGAGCTGAAGTCCACGAACAGGATCCTGGCGTAGTTGCCTGCAGTGTCTAGGTGTTCTAGTACGTAGTGCAGAGCCATGTTCACGGCGTCCTCCGTGGATCTATTGGCTCTGTACGCGAACTGCAGGGGGTCCAGCACAGGATCCGTGATGAGCTTCAGGTAGGCCAGGACAAGGCGCTCCAGGACCTTCATGACGACGGAGGTCAGAGCGACGGGTCTGTAGTCGTTGAGGCCTGTGACCTTGGCCTTCTTGGGGACGGGGATGATGGTTGATGCCTTGAAGCACGCTGGGACGTGACACAGCTCCAGCGAGGCGTTGAAGATGTTGGTGAACACCGGGGCCAGCTGGTCGGCGCAGTGCTTCAAGACAGAGGGAGAGACGGAATCCGGACCAGCTGCCTTCCGGGGATTCTGCCTCTTAAACAGTCTGTTTACCTCTCGCACTGTGACAGAGAGAGGGGGTGGGGAAAGGGGGGTGGGGGTGGGCGGGGCGGGTGAGGAGGGGGGAGGGAGGGGGGGGGGGAGGGGGGAGGGTGGGGGTAGCAGGAGGGACATTGGCCCCCCTGGGGGACGGGGGTGGTGGTTGTAGCCGGGGGGTGTGGAGGGAGAGGGCGGGGGTGGGCGGGAACCTCTCTTTCTCAAACCTACAATAGAACTCGTTCAGCTCGTTAGCGAGGGGGAGGTTGTCGGACATCAGCGGGGACCTGGGTTTGTAGTTGGTGATGGTCTTTAGGCCTTTCCAGACGGAGGCGGAATCCCCCTCAGAGAGCTGTTTCTGCAGCTTCTCCGAAAAGCGATGCTTCGCCTCCTTCACCGCTTTGGCGAACCTGTACTTGGCCTGCTTGACCCGGTCCACGTCCCCACTGCGCCTAGCCACCTCCTTCTCTGGTGGGTCGCATGGTGGCTACTTTAACAACTCTACATCTTCAGTCTTTGTTTTATGTGAGTCAACTTAACCAGGGGTGATGAGAAAACTCATGTATGGATAGTGGTGTGGCTACTTTAACAATCATCTGCATCTCTACTGAGTGTCTGTCAGTGTGGCTGTCATCGTGGCTCTCCAGAGAGGAGGAAGTGAACACAGGAAGTCACAGTCTGTCAGCCACCTAGAAACTGCTGTTTCTGTACACATCCTCAGAATAACTCACATGACATCTCCATATACAGCCTACTGTCTCCATATACAGCCTACTGTTGCTAAGGAAGTACGACAATTGCACTTGCAGTGTGAAAGGCAGACAATGATGCAGAAATGGAATTACAGTAACTTTTTTTTTTAATACTTTATTGCAGGACTTTACATTACATTTCACAAGTTCATTTCACACACTTTACAAGTTTTCTTCACTTGTTTAAGTTCATCCTGCATCATTTTTATTTGTTTTTTATTTTTTTATAAAGAGAACAAGAAATAAAGAAAATAAAGAATAGAGACTAAAGAGAAAATATAAAAAAAGAAGAGAGAAATTATAGGGATAAACATAGAAAAGTAAGAGACAAAGGGAGGGGGTGGGAGGGGTGGGATCGGGGAGGGGGGGGGGGGGGGGGCTTCCTTCCTACTCATTCATTCGGTCCATTTACTCCAGTTCATAGTGAATTGCTCTTCACGGCCTCCCACTTTGCAAGTAATTCTTTCCATTTCTTTTATCTCTTCAACAGTTTTTTTCCAATTATTAACAGATGGTGGGTTTAAATGAATTACAGTAACTTGATGATCAGAAACATTTTATACTACTACTACTACTACTACTACTACTACCACTACTACTACTACTACTACTACTACTACTACTACTACTACTACTACTACTACTACTACTACTACTACTATTACTACTACTACTATTACTACTACTACTAATAATAATAATAAAACTGTAACACTACATTTGAAGCTGCCACGTCTCTCCTTAACTCTCCCTCCTCCTGGGTCTGTAATTATCAGCTTGACTGCAGGGGTATGGGCAGGGGTATGGGCAGGGGTATGGGCATGGGCAGGGGCAGGGGCAGGATTCCTGAAGCTAAACACTCTAGTCCAGTCTCCAAAGCCTTTCCTCGATTCCTTGTCTCCTCACTCACTTGCTTCCTTCTCAAATCCCATTGGAGGAGAAGGTCAGAGGGGATGGAGCCTCAGACCTTCTCCTCCAATGAGAGGTGAGGACAGAGGACACGAGAAAGAAAGAAAGGAAAGACTTTTGAGATCTGGCCTCTGAGTCACAGGAAGCTCAGGGCCCACGGTAATTGGCCACTTTCTCTCTCTTTAGCGTCCTCTCTCTCTCTCTTTGTTTCTTTGTTTTTCATTAGAGAAACTCTCTCTCTTTGTTTCTTTGTTTTTCATTAGAGAAACCACTGCCTCTCTCTCTTTCTCTCCCTCCCTGTCCCCCCCCCTCTCTCTCTGTCAGTAGGGCTGTGTTCCTCTAGGGAAGGGGATCTGCCTGATTCTCTTTGTAAACTCCATCTCTGTGTCCTCCCATCTCTGACTAATGGCAAGTTGACAACAGATCTGAAGCTCTTTTGAAATAATTGAGAATAATTAGTATTGTGCAGCGATGAATACTAACGATTCAGAAACCGTTTGTTCTAACTCGACAATACAGCTGTTGACAGTTAGTAGGCTGCCGCGTATTAAAACATAACATTTTAATATCTTTCACAGATTCCAGCGGTCCTCAACTGTGTCATCAAATCATAGGTAATAATAAGTATTAATAATACTCGTATTTTAATACTAATACTAATATTGTGTTGTGGCTACAGGACGGTATGTATGAATTGTCACTCCCACAACTTTTGTTGATCAAACACACTTCAATCACGTGGAAGGGGAACTGACTGACGCCATTTTTTAACGCAACTCCAAAGGCCTTTTTGTTCAGTGTTGAAACGTGCTATAGGAATGTCAATGTCTTTCAGCTTATCCATATGATAACCGTTGAAGTCCTTAATTACACCTTCTACAAGATGTACTGTGACACCCTCGGGCTTGTTTCACTTAGAGTTGTTGAAGGGGGGGATCCCAGATGGTAAATGGTAAATGGACTGCACTTATAGCACCTTTTTTGCTGCTCCAAAGCTGCTCCAAAGCGCTTTACAACGGCCTCTCATTCACCCATTCACACACACATTCACACACCAATGGCGGCAAGCTGCCATGCAAGGCGCTGGCCCGCTCACTGGGAGCAATTTTGGGGTTCAGTGTCTTGCCCAAGGACACTTTGACATGTGGCCAGCTGGGGGTCAAACCACTGATCATTAGATGGTGACTCTACCTCCTGCGCCACAGCCGGCCCGTATCAGGGGAGGCTGGTGGAGGTAGAAATCGGAGGATGGACTCGTTGTAATGCATGGAATAGAATGAGGAATGGTATCAAGCACACCGTGCATTACAATGAGTCCATCCTCCGATTTCAACCTCCACCAGCCTCCCCTTATGTGTAGTCCCTTGCAGTGGCGGACTGGCCACCGGGCAAGCCTGGCAAATGCCAGGAGGGCCGCGAGACTCTGGGCCGCTCAGAATGTATTATATAAAAAAAATATATATATATTTGTAATTTTGTCTCTAGTGATTTTCATTGAAAATAACTTATTTCAGCAGACCGCGGCCCAAAACATTTGATATCGGCCGGGCCATCCACGCAGTTCTGCATCGCGGATGCCCAGGGCCCTAAACCAATAGGAGCAGAGCTCCCCTATGGGGCGGAGCTCCACGATCTAGAAGGATAGTTATGGTAAACCAATAGGAGCAGAGCTTTAGGTAGCGGGGTAAACCAATAGGAGCAGAGCTTTAGGTAGCGGGGTAAACCAATAGGAGCAGAGCTCCCCTATGGGGCGGAGCTCCACTCATATAACTGGAGTATATCTCCATAACTATCGTAGTCAGTTCTATATCGCCAGTGGACACGCACCTCATGTCATCATTTCGTTTATAACAGCAGTTAACGTTACACTGCATTCATTTTCAGAATGGGGGAATTTGATGAGAGCGATGCAGTTAATGTGCAACAACTGGATGCAGGGAGCAAGTGTAGTTGGAAGTAGGAATGCACCGAAATTCGCATGTATTGGGCCGAAAATAGCACAAAAAAGTACATTCGGTGTAAAAAGGCTATTGAAAGAGATATTGACTGATGACTGCCTACTGATAATACATAATTACAGCAAACATGTCGGTAGTTTGGCATCTGTCCTCTGACTTTTTATGTTAACAATCCGTGTTGCGTGTTGCGTTTGGAAATAGGGCTGTTGTGTCGCAAATGCCAGGGCTGTTTTTTGAACCCAGTCCGCCCCTGGTCCCTTGTAAAACAAACCACTCACAAGTCTACTAGAGAGAGAGATATTAGAGTATTAGATTAGATTCAAATTTATTGTCATTGCAGAGTACAAGTACCAGACAACGAAATGCAGTTTAGCATCTAACCAGAAGTGCAAATAAAGTGATATAAAACATGATAGTGACAAGTGATAGGTACAGTATGGCAAGTATGGTAGTTAGAGGTATATACAAGAGATGGATAGCAGTAAGCTATGTACAGTATGGTGTATACAGATGTATAAATGAGTGGCTATATCAAAAAAGAGGTATGTACAAATGTGTGTGTGTGTGTGTGTGGGGGGGGGGGGGGGTTTGTTCAACAGAGTGTGTGGGGGGGGGGGTTGTTCAACAGAGTGTGTGGGGGGGAGGATTGTTTATCAGAATGAATGAGCTTGTGAAAGAAGCTGTACTGTAGCCTGCTGGTACAGGACTTGAATACTTCCTGAGTCTCTTAGAGGGTAGGGGCTGGGATGCGGGTGTCCTTAACGATGCCTACCGCCTTCCACTGTCACCGGTCTGCCTGGAGGGACTCGATGGTCGGGGGGTTTGGTGCCCTTGTTGCGCTGGGCGGTTTTCACCCCCCGTTGCAGGGCCTTTCCGGTCGGACATACTGCAGTTGCCGTACCACACTGTGATGCAGTCGGTTAGGATGCTCTCAATGATGCAGCGAGGGAAATTGCCCAGTATCCTGGGAGACAGCTGGGCTTTCTTCAATCTCCTCAGGAAGTAAAAGGCACCACTACGCCTTGTTGACCAGGGAAGAGGAGTTGAGGGTCCAAGAGAGGTCCTCGGGGGATGTGGACAGTGGACACCCAGGAACTTGAAGCCGGGGGACATACTCCACCTCCATCTCGTTGATGTACTGTAGATGGGGGGGGTGTACACAGTCCCTAGTTTTCCTGAAGTCCACAATGATTTCCTTGGTCTTAATGGTGTTGAGGGCCAGGTTGTTGTCAGCACGCCACACCGCCAGTTCGTGAGCTTAGAATTATAAGGTTCTATCTCCGTTTAGGGCAGTTCAGAGATATTGAGCGTCAAAGTTTTTACATTCCATTATGTTTTGTGAGATGGAACCTTTGTATTTTATGAATTACTAACTCAAAAATGTCAACATTTTAAAGATAACACCACACAGGCATTGATAAACACCTAATGGATCAGATTAAAACTCAATTTTGACAAAAATGGAGATAGAACCTTATGATTCTAACGTAACGAGTTGCTGGTGTACTCATGAATACTCAGACTGCCTCTACTTCCAGACCAGGGATATCTTTTCATGACCCACATGTTTGAGGACAAGGGAACTCCACCACCGGCAGTCAGCCATGTCACAGCAACGATAACAACCAGTAATCGAAACCCTTCATGGTGTTACACACCTCATAAAAAGCTGATATTTTTTGGCTACGAGTATAATTGTTAAGTGTCACACAGGGGGCACTTGGAGGGTTTCAGTCACTGGTCATTTTCATATTGAATTACAGGACTTAACTTTCTGTTATTATTACTGTACCCTCTTATAAGAGACATGAAACAACAATATTATTGAAATCTGATACGACTTTTAGACACCCAGGCAATAAGTCAAACATGACCTGTTTAAAACAATATACCGCCCACAGTGTTTCTCTAGCAGGGTCGCTCGAAAGCAGGGTACATTCTTAGGTTAAGAGATAGCTTAGTCTAAACAAATAGTGTCTGACATATTACGCTTTGCTCTACACTGTGATCAGATCTGTCAGAAGGGGAAGTGTACGTGTGTGTGTGTATGTGTGCGTGCGTGTTTGTGTGTGTGTGTGTGTGTATGTATGGCGTAGAGGGTGTAGGGTTAGTACAGATGCTGCCAGTATCACTCACACACAAACACACACACACACACACCACTTCCACCTCAGCTCCACCTACAGTCCCAGTCCCAGTCCTACTCCTAGTCCCACCTACACCTCAGTCCTAGCTCTAATCCCACCCGCAGCCCAAGTGCCCCCCCCACCCCCCCTGTGTCCTCCTCCAGACAGGCTTGTTAGCATGTCTACAGCTCTCCAACCGTCAATCAACAGAGTTCATTGGCTCTCATTGAAACCAGCTCCCTATGATGTGATACTTGGTGCTTCCCAGAGGGGAGAGAGGGTAGAGGGTCTCACCGCAGAAGCAGGAAACGACACATGGCTGTAGAATTGCTGAAGGTTTTTCTCGTTTGCACGGCAAAGACTGTGGGCTAGTGGGTAATTATGAATAATGTGTAAATAGCTGCATTTTTTATTATGTATCTTATCTCCTAAGTGTTGAATACCACAACACACACACACACACTCACTCATGCACACACTCACACACACAGACACACACACACACACACACACACACACCAGGGTTTCCGTTAACCGGTAATTACCGGTCTTTGTCCGGTAACATTTGTTGAAGTCCGACAAACTGAAAACTCGTCGGACAAAATGTCCGGTGAAAATAATCACCACCATTCTCAGCTGAGCACCAAACACACACACACCCACGCACACACACTGCCCGAGAGAGAAGGACCCGCCCCCTCCAGCCAGCCTATAGGCTAACCAAAGGGGGCGGGTCCTTCTCTCTCGGGCAGTGCCGCGCGTGCACGAGTGTGTGTGTCCGGTGCCCAGCTGAAAATGGTGGCCCGAAGCGGAAAGCCTTATCTTTATCGCACAATAACAAGGATAACAAACGAAACGGACAACATTTACACTAAGACAGTGTGCGAATTAAATCACGGTGTGCGGGGGAGCCCAGGGATTCAAGCAACAAAAAGAAAATCTCCTGACGGAAAAAAAAGTTCTGGCCAAATCGGGGCCGGTGGCTTTCCGCGCGCGTGCGATGTTCCGTTCTACGTTCTAATGCTTTGACTTTTCTTTCGAAAAATGTGAATACATTTCCGCGTTGTCGAAAATCAATGACACATCGCTAGTCAACTAACACGGTTTGTTTTATGAGCCTGCTAACAATGTAAAGTAGTGTTGTAAGATGGAGACAAACTTCAGCTATATGATCTAACAGCCGGTCTTCAGGACGACATACAGACCCGTATGAGCTTACAGGGCTATCCCCTAAGTATGATTTGACAGGCAGCTAAACGAAAATGCCTTCCCAACCAGCGAGACCTGGGGGGTGTTCCATCAACGTCGCCAAAGGAAAACCTAGGCCCACTTCGCCAAGTCCCGCGAGACTCTTAAAAAGATCCAGGCATATCTTGATAGATCTCGCGAGACTTGTCAAAACAAGCCCAGACTTTCCTCCAGCGACGTCGATGGAACACCCCCCTGGTTATAGAAATGACGTTGTTTTATTGATAAAATTTTAAAAAAAGGGTAAAACTGGAAAGAGAAAATTGAAAACTCACATTAATCCCAAACAATTTAACAAACTTCAGTTAACGTAATGTGGAGTCCGTTCATTGATCGATGCTGTCTGTTCAGTTCCCAGTGAGGCGCCCGTTCAGCGCTGGACATAATGGCATAGCGCGCATGCGAATCATGTTATATTATTATATAGCTCGCATCTAATCGTATCGGATGAGAAATAGACATTAAATGGCATATATAGGTCGCTACACAACAGTAATCACCGCGACAAACAGCTATATTAGATTTGGAGAAAAAAAAATATGATTTTGAAAAAAATTTTTTTTATTATATTTTAATATGATGACCGGAATAATTCACGTTTGTCCGGTAAATCGAAATCTTCCCGGACACGATGTCCGGCGGCAAATTTTTCTAACGGAAACCCTGACACACACACACACTCTCTAAGAAGCACGTCTGTGTCCAATCAAGATAAGGAAAATAGGAAACACATTGTCTATTGTTGGATGAGCTATTATGTCAACATGTACAAGACACATTCATCAACTCATTAACTCTTGACAACATGACAAACCATTAAGCTTAAATAATAGTTAGATGGGCAAAACAAAGAAATTAATATATTAAATAAGTCAAAATACCTCATTCCCAGCCTCATCACCAGTATGGGAAGGTGGGGGCCATTTTGTGAGATTTACAGTAGTAAATGCAAGCAACCTGGTGTGGACGTCTGCCAGTGTCTGTCTGCCACTGAACCAGAATGGAACAGAACTCCTATTAGGCCCAGCCTCAGGCAGGTGGAGGGTGACATCTAGTGGACAGAACTGTACTGCAGCTCAACACAACTCTTATTATTGACACTTCACTATGATGGTGAGATGTGAAATGAGATCATGTGAAATGTCTTGAAGTAGATGAGTCTTTTTTTCTGAGGACTGCCCGAGTAGCTCAGTGTGTTAAGTCTCAGTCTGTCTTTTTAACGCTGAAGGCCAGGGTTCAAATCCAATGACCTATTGACTTTTTCTAGACTGTGTCTGCTGCTGCCTGTATGAATTAATGAATGAATGGTCTTTATTGTCATTGCTATAGTACAGGTACCAAACAACGACATTTGGGAGGGGGGGCTCCCCTGGTGCTAGGAAAGAAAAAAAAAACTAAAAAAACAAGAAGGGAAAGGAGCTGGTTTACATAAATAAAGGCTATGTACACTATCCACTATACTATACTTTACAGATAGACGACTAGGGTTGTCATATTTCACATAGTGTTATTGCACATTCATTTAAAGTGTCGCAGTTTGCAGGCTTGAAATGTACATATTTAAATTTATTTTATTTATTTTTTTACATATTTGTGCCTCAGCACTACACCTGATTTTTTCAGTCCAGCAGCTGCCATCAATCCGTCCAGACTGTCCAGGGCCCAGAACCTAGGTCTTTGCTGTGTTCAGGGCCTGGATGGCCCTGGGGTAGAAGCTGTGCTTCAGTCTGTTTGTCCTTGCGGCCATGGTCCTGTACTGCCTTTTCGAGGGCAGCCGGGCAAAGTGTTCGTACCCAGGGTGGGTTGGGTCTCTGGAGATCTTGGAGGCCTTCCTGAGACAGCGTGTGTTGTACAGCTCTTCCAGAGGGGAGGGGGGCGCCGGTGACAGTGTGATTAATTAATTCTATCAGATATGATATGACTACATGACTACATGATGATACACATGATCAGATAGGACAGAGAGACAGAGGACAGAGATTCTACACTGATCAGAGCCTTGTGAACAGATGTGGGACTGAATTTCTTCAAGTAGGTGATTTTTTTTTCTTCTCCCAGCTCTGTCACAGTGGCTCAGTGTGTTAAGTCTCCTGTCTATTAGACCGAGAGGCTGGGGTTCAAATCCCCTGTCCAGTGTTTTAGTATCTCTTGATTTGTTCCAAGTATGTGACTACTCATGCCTGTCACACACAGGCAGACAGTCACACGGACACACAGACACAGACACAGACACACACACACAGACAGCTCATTCAACCTGCACAGAGGAATTGAAGAATATCATTATGGTCTGTATCTGACAATGACCTTTCATGACTGGCACGGTGGGTCAGTGTGTTAAGTCTCCCGGCTGGCAAAATGTTGCCGGGGGGGGGGGGGCATCAAATCATACTCTCACCTAGAGCCGGACCTGGTTGTGAGAGACGCCACTGCAGTCTTCCCAAGGTAAAATAGACACTTAAAGTACAGTAGCCTACCCAGCAAGCACCGACGGACCTGGACGAATTCGGACCAGCCCGATAACGGCCAGACCACGTAATATCACAACTAGTTAGTATCTGGCCCAGAATATCACCCTATTTCAACTAAAATATATTTTTATATTTGTCGGGAGAAAATACCCAAATGTGAAATCCCAGCAACAACCCGTCAACTCTGGTGTGAAGTCATCTCTGTTGTGACAGACAGACATCAAAGTGGTTTTGATTTTTTTTAAAAAGGACGATTGCGTCACAGTGATGAGCGTGACGTCACGGGTAGGGCTGCAACTAACGATTATTTTGATAATCGATTAATCTGCCGATTATTTTCCGGTTAATCGATTAATCGGATACCCAAAAAACGGGGGGGAAAGATGTTAAAAAAAACACATTTTTGGGGGGGGGATTTATTTTGCAAATGTTATTTTATGTTTTCTAAATCAGCCAGGCCTATACATATACATGTGCAAAATGAATAAGTATTAATAAAAAATAAAAAATTATATAAATAAAAAAGGCTTTGCTACATCAAATAGGTTTAACAACAGGCCATGGACTATGGCGGTAGATTGTTTCAATAAAGTAGTTGAACTCTAGCTCAATACATGCATTGTTTTAGGTAATAACTTTGCTTAATGTAAAGGTCAGTAACCCAAAGTGCAATATAGGCTACAGACAAGACACTAATGTTTTTATATAACAGATATGCTCCAAAACAATGCAATGTGTCCTCTCACTCCATACAATAGGCTAGGCGACAGTCAGTGCCTCACTCTAACTCACGGGTAGCTTGGTAGGCTACCACTAGCTAGCCTTTAGCTTATCACCTCTGCTCTACCACTGACGTTAGCCAGCTAGCTAAATACACTTGTCATGCAATATTGAATTCATGAATGCGAGCAAACACTCACTGGCTATCGCATTACATTACAGTCATTTAGCTGACGCTTCGCCAGAACTCACACTAACGCATTTGCATGGAGAGCAGGAGACCATGGAAGGGCTGAGCCCAGCAGGACTTATATAATAAAACAATAGGAAGTTAGCTGTAACCCTCCTCTATAGAAACATAGTTAGTGTAACCCTCCTCTATAGAAACATAGTTAGTGTAACCCTCCTCTATAGAAACATAGTTAGTGCTCTGGTTCTCAGCACAGCTACGCAGACTACAGCTGGACGAGCAGCGTAATGACAGTCAGCTAGCGGCAGCAGCGAGCTAACCCTGCTAGCTAACTCACTAGCATGTCCTGACAGCAGACAGCTTCACTCTCAAGGCTTTTGAGTAGCATTATTTAAATGTAGCCGCCGCGCCGGTGTAGGTACCGGATTTTCCCACTTTTCCGGTTCCGGTCATAGGTTCTGCCCTTTCCGGCCATAGGTAGCGCTATGATTCGCTATGATTCGCGATGCCTACACCGGCCGCAAGACAGCGTGGCGTGCGTCAACAGGAAGTAGGTTTGTTATGGAAACAAAACCCTAAAAAAATAAAAAAAATAAAAAAAAACACAAAAAAAACGAAGAATCGATAATGGCATTCGTCGCCAACGAATTTCGTTATCGATTATTATCGATTTAATCGATTCGTTGTTGCAGCCCTAGTCACGGGAAAAGCACCCTGGCCTGACCCCCTCCGTCCACTCTCCCCTCCATAAGGGGAATGAATTTCTCTCATTTTGCGTGTCTGTCTGTACGCACAGAGCCACACAATAAAACCCGCTATCAATTGGAGATCACCTGCTCTTGTCTTCACTGGTAACATAAGCAGTTATGGAACTAAGTAGGAATTAGAAGGGTAAAAGAGAACTGATAAAGTATGAATAAAACATTAATAGAATGTAATAAAGATCATTTAAAAAATAATATAATACATTATGACATCACAAAGACATGTGACAGGTATCTTGAGCATGATTTGTCCAAAACAAACCCAACCAATTGTAACTCTGTCAATGACAATAAAGTTCAATCTAATCTAATGTAATCTAATGTAATCTAATCTAAATGAAAGAGCGGATGAATAGATGAGAGAGGAAGTACGAAACAATTAGGAGGTTATTCTGTGTCGGTTATACTGAGTGGTTAGTCGAATGTATCGATTGCAAGTCGCTTTGGAATAAGGCGTCTGCTACATTGTGACATAAAACCAGTAGTGAGATTAACTGTAGTGTTTTCTTTAATTAAATGAATTACACGTCAGCATATTGTGTTACATGAAACACGTAGTTGGTTAACATAATGTGATGTACAACATCTCAGTCTTCCAGCTGAAACGTTAGGAGGATTTATTGCAAACATAACAACATACCAGTATTCAGTCACACTCGGCTTCTAAACACCAAGGCCACATTTGGGTGGAAGGGGCGGTGACATGATGCAGGAGGGGACAAGGACATCTCAACTCCTACGACCTCGATTCCTCCTTCACTCTCCAGGAGGGAGAGGATGGGAGGAGAGGAGGGGAGGAGACAGGAGGAAGAGATGAGGGAGGAGAGGAGGGTATGAGAAGAGGACGGGAGGATTTGAGAGAAGATGATCTAGAAAAGGCTCATGTCATGACACAACCTTCTCCCTGATCCGATCAACAAGCACATGAACATACAGTAGATGATGGTGCAGCCAGCAGACCCCCCCTTCTTCTTTAGGGCTCCTGTCTCCTTTAAACACCTCCCACACTGGGAGCAGTCGTGTTAACTAGTGTGTGTGTTCTCTGGTGTTTCTTTAGGTTTCCTGCCTGACTGAAACTCTTCCCACACTGGGAGCAGTAGAACGGCTTCTCTCCTGTGTGTATTCTCTGATGGCTCTTTAGTTCATCTGCCCGACTGAAACTCTTCCCACACTGGGAGCAGCAGAATGGCATCTCTCCTGTGTGTATTCTCTGGTGTCTCTTTAGGTCATCTGCCCGACTGAAACTCTTCCCACACTGGGAGCAGCAGAACGGCTTCTCTCCTGTGTGTATTCTCTGGTGTGTCTTTAGGTTTCCTGGCACACTGAAACTCTGCCCACACTGGGAGCAGCAGAACGGCTTCTCTCCTGTGTGTATTCTCTGGTGTTTCTTTAGGTTTCCTGCCACACTGAAACTCTTCCCACACTGGGAGCAGGGATATGGCTTCTCTCCTGTGTGTATTCTCTGATGTCTCTTTAGGGATCCTGCCTGACTGAAACTCTGCCCACACTGGGAGCAGGAATATGGCCTCTCTCCTGTGTGTATTCTCTGGTGTGTCTTTAGGTTTCTTGCCTCACTGAAACTCTTCCCACACTGGGAGCAGCAGAACGGCTTCTCTCCTGTGTGTATTCTCTGATGTGTCTTTAGGTTTCCTGCCACACTGAAACTCTGCCCACACTGGGAGCAGTAGAACGGCTTCTCTCCTGTGTGTATTCTCTGATGGCTCTTTAGTTCATCTGCCCGACTGAAACTCTTCCCACACTGGGAGCAGCAGAATGGCATCTCTCCTGTGTGTATTCTCTGGTGTCTCTTTAGGTCACCTGCCAGACTGAAACTCTTCCCACACTGGGAGCAGCAGAATGGCTTCTCTCCTGTGTGTATTCTCTGGTGTCTCTTTAGATCGCTCATATGACCAAATCTCTTTCCATACTGAAGACAAGAGTGAGTCTTCTGTCCTCCTTGAGTCTGTGGTTGTGATTTAAGGTGAGTTGGACAAATGAAACTCTCACTGCAATCTAAACAGTGGTGATTCTTCTGTCTTGAGCTCCTCCTCCTCCGTCTGTGTTGTTTATGGCTTCCTGATGCGGTGGAGCTGGGCTCCATGTCTGAGTCTGGGTTGGAGCTCTCTCCTGTAAGAATAGGAACATATACAGGATTAGAAACAACATGAGAACAAGTGCTGCTTCCATAGACTCAGCAGTGCCAGAAGTAACACCACATCTCTGGAGTCTGCACATGCTGTGGGAACATGAAGTGTTCAGAGAGTTACAGAGATATTACAACAAATGGATACCGTATCAATGTTTTATATAACAATTGATTTAAAGCATATTCTCTCAAACAGAGACAGAATCCAAGTTTAACATTTCAGTTTAAGAGTATTCACGTTGTACCTAGTTTAACTGTCACTCACTGTCTTGCTCAACAGTTGTAATTCCATGATCAGTCATAGAAGTTAGAGAAATTGTAACAACTTTAGTTTGACTGAATCAACAACTGCTATGGAGGAAATCGTGGGGAAAATTAAAATTAAAATAAATGTCTGATTGCATACACCGCTAAATATCTGCCAGCGCCCTTTGAACTATTCATTAATCTGGCCTGGCTTTCACCAAATACAGAACATGAACTCACCATCCTCACCATCTGTGTCCACCAATCCATCTTCTCCTTGCTCTTCTTTCATCATGACATCTTCATCCTCCACTTCCTCTTCTTCTTCTCCTTCCTCTCCTTTCACAACTTCATATTCTCTTCCCTCTTCTTTCACCATCACATCTTTAATCTCTTCCTCCTCTACTTCTTCTTTCACCATCACATCTTTCTTTTCTTCCTCCTCTCCTCTAACCTCCTCCTCCTCTTTCACCATCACATCTACCATCTCTTCATCCTCTCCTCCTTCTTCCTCTACTTCTTCTTTCACCATCACATCTTTCTTTTCTTCCTCCTCTCCTCTAACCTCCTCCTCCTCTTTCACCATCACATCTACCATCTCTTCATCCTCTCCTCCTTCTTCCTCTACTTCTTCTTTCACCATCACTTCTTTCTCCTCCACTCCCTCCCCTCCTTCCTCCTCTTTCACGACCACGTTGACTTCCAGTGTTTGACTGCAGTATTCCAGCTTCACGGCCACCATCTTTGGACCCCACGTTGTGCTTTTCTGGACTGAAGAACCACAGCAGGAACTCTGTGGACTTGGGTTCAGAAACAGTAGCTGTGAGGTGGAGCTGTGTATAGAAAACAAATGAAGCACAAACAGTCACAGATACATTTCAAATTTTGTTCAGTAATTTCACCAATATAGATACAAATATATAGATATACATTATACCTATATACAGTAAAACTAACAAACGTATATATTTATATATTTCTGCCCATTTACACTAATCAAGAAGCTGAAGAACAAATAATAAAATAGAGCGTTTTCCATCGTGCACATACCTATTCAGATAGGGCCACTCTATTGGTTTAATTGATTAATCAGCTGTGCACTGTGTGTTCCAACAGTTTACCGCACAGCTGATTAATCAATTAAACCAATTGAGTGAGACAGGATATGTTCATGCAAGGTGCCTTTCAGGAAGTAGTGGAGATCGTGCACCTAGCCTATTCAAAGCTTCACACACCAACGCCACGGTGTCGTTATCACTCTGCCTGCTAGACATTTATTGTCCACTTGATGGCGCAGTGGAGCAAATGAAGCAACACGAAGCTTCGGCCCATGTGTGACGCAATTAGGCGGTGGACCGAAGCTGTCTATCTGCTTTCGTTTGTGAAATGATCGATCTACAACTACAGACTAGTTGATTTTTTCATATAAGCTAAATAGTTTTTTTTTGGAACATGTTTCCGTCAGTTGGTAGACGTTGGTCGATCAACGTTTTATGAAAAGTAAACTTACGATCCATAAGTTAATAAGGAGAATGATTGGGGCTACTATGCCGCTAACCAATCAAAACCCGTTAAAGCGTCACCTGACTTGACGTCTGCCAATGATATTCCTTCAAAATACGGAACTAGGAAGTAAACAACGTATTATCTGGAAAGACGAGAAGACTGAGTTGTTTCGGATAACTTTACTGTCAAGTAATGTTTCAGGTAAGATTTGCACGTCATACTAATTCATATCACATATTAATGAACAAGTCCATGTCATGTTGTGTCAATACAAACATGTTCTAATATGCTATTTTAGTGAAAAATCCAACCAAACGTCACCCGCGATTGTGAAGCTAATGAATTAACAAGCTATCTAACTTTAAAGGGTACAATAGCTAAGTTAACAATGTCAACTATGTCTATTCTCAATCATTTCAGTAATAATTGTGCCAAATTGGGACCAGTAACATTAACTTGTGTGTGAGTATGTTACAGTATATGTGTGTGCAAGCATGTTTTTGATATTGTCAATCGTCTCACTTTTACGAGGTGAGCTGGTAAGACAAAACCCAAGACTAAATGTATCTTCACTTGCCTTGCCTATAATTGATGAGACTAGACAAAGATTCAAGTGTTTAGAGAACATTTATAACACTAGTGTGTTTTCGCAGTGCAAACACAGACACATGTCTGTACATGGTAGGTTGTTAGATTTGCATGTGCATCTCCCTTTCACACATTTTGTTTTTTTGCAGGAGCAGTATACAAGCTCTAAAACTGAAATATTTGTCCCGTCTGCATATTATGCACTGGGCGGGAAGAAGATGTGGTTTTTTATTTAGGCTGAACGTAGTGGTAGTCTTTGAGCGGAGAAGTCTAGGCTTTGGTGGTGTATCATTTTCAGTTTGACCTTCTGCTTCTACTACATTGTAAGGGAGGGGGGGGGGGAGGAAGAGAGAGAGAGACATATGATACTCTATGCATTGTAATAGTAATGCTTCCAAAGTTATAGCCTAGTTTATTTACAACTCTCCTAATCTGTTTCCCCAGGTAACCCCAGATGCTCAGCCCTGGACTGCACTGCACATCTTCTGGACCTGACCTGACAGGGCTGACCCTGACCCATTGATGCCTTGTTCATATCTTGTTCATGTCATATCTTAGCTTGTTTATATCATATTGTTAATAATGTTCATGTCATATTAATCTTAGCTTGTTTATATCATATTGTTCTTATAAATAACGTATATTGCTATAAAACAAACCTGCAGCCTCCTGTACTGATTTTTCCCTTCTCTTGTGGGCTCTTTCAATGTTTCGTATGTTGGCATACTGCATATAGCATTGTCTATGCTAGCCAATATTGTGGTTATAGTGGTTCTCCAGCTGCAAAGCCACAGAGAGTCGTGAGATCGGCCCAGAAGATCATCGGCGCCCCCCTCCCCTCTCTGGAAGAGCTGTACAACACACGCTGCCTCAGGAAGGCCTCCAAGATCTCCAGAGACCCATCCCACCCTGGGAACGAACACTTTGTTCGGCTGCCCTCGGGCAGGCGGTTCAGGACCATGTCCGCAAGGACAAATAGACTGAAGCTCAGCTTCTACCCTAGGGCCATTCAGGCCCGGAACACAGCAAATACCTAGGTTCTAGGCCCTGGACAATCTAGACAATTTGATGGCAGCTACTAGATTGTAATCAAGTGCAATACTGAAACACAACTGTGAACATTTCAAACCTGCAAACTGTGACACTTTAAATGAATGTGCAATAATACTATGTGCAATATGACAACCCTCGGGTACATAAGGTTCAGAGATAGGAAATGTTAGGATATGTATAGCATAGCATAGAGTACAGCACAGTGTTTTATTTGTATAGTTTAGTATAGTGGATAGTGTATATAGCCTTTATTTATGTAAACCAGCTCTTTTCCCTTCTTGTTTTTAGTATTTTTTTTCCTAGCACCAGGGGAGCCCCCCCTCCCAAATATATATATAATACCTATAGTTATAAAATAAAAATAAAAGCCCTTTCTGCAATTTGGCTTTCTGCAGTGTGAAGATTCACCCACTGTAGAGAACAATGTACAAATTTGGTCCAACTTGCATCTGAAAATGCTATAATATTGTCCGTTCGGTTTGTTAAATGCATACAACACTCCATAATTCATCACATCTCGTTATTTCCCCGCGGTTGCTAGGGTTAACATCCAGTCAGTTGCTAGGGTTAACAGCCATTGTTTACATTTCGGGGTCCTAATGAAGCCGTACTCGAATTCTGATTGGTTTATCAACTAGAGCGACCAGCGATGTGCCTGAGCAGACAGACTATTAAAAAATAAGTTTGTGAAAATCTCCGACATAATACAGCTGCAAACAAAATTGTTATAGACTTAAGAGAATTACTTAGTATCGTATGTAAGAGATCGTTTACTCTGTAGATGGAAAAAGATCAACTTCGCGATAAACGCATTCGGCCCACCACCTAAATCGGATGGAAAGCTTCAACAGTTCATGAAGCTTCATCTCGCCATCACTAGAAACAATGCAATGCAAGACTTGGCTACTAACACGTGTTACTTACATTTCTGAGTTTTCACCAATGTGGAGATACCGGCGCTGCTCCAAACGGCCCTGTCGGACGTCTTATCATCCAGAAATCACATCTCATTCCTACAAGCGAGCTGCCTCGACGGACTAGAATGAAAGTTGTTATCAACACGGTGTCGTCTTTTGATGACGTCATCACCGGGTCCTTCTGGAGCTGTGTTCTGGAACTCCGCCCACTTAAAAGCGCCCACGTTAAACTTGTTTAAGCATTTAGAAATAATACTACATATGGATGAAGTCACCCAAATTATATGCTACTACATCTGGAAATAAACATGTCAATAAAGATGTAATCATACTCTATGACTCTATTATTTGTTCTTTGAAGGGTTTATAATTCTTCTAATATCCAGACTGCTGCACTGCATAGGGGACATATCATGGATTGTAAACCTATAATCTTCCAAGGCTAAACATGGTTGTAGTAATCATGTTAGAATATGTGTTAGAATACTTCGTATGACACCCCTCAAGTTTGAAAATCACTTGACTCATATTCTAGAAGTGTTTCTGAGTACTGAGTAATATGAATCAAGTGTTTGTGAATCAAGTGGATATGAATCAAGTCAATATGAATCAAGTGTTTATGAATCAAGTCAATATGAATCAAGTCAATATGAATCAAGTGGATATGAATAAAGTCAATATGAATCAAGTGGATATGAATCAAGTGCATATGAATCAAGTCAATATGAATCAAGTAGACATGAATCAAGTGTTTATGAATCAAGTGGATATGAATCAAGTGGATATGAATCAAGTGGATATGAATCAAGTCAATATGAATCAAGTGGATATAAATCAAGTGGATATGAATCAAGTCAATATGAATCAAGTCAATATGAATCAAGTGGATATGAATCAAGTCAATATGAATCAAGTGGATATGAATCAAGTCAATATGAATCAAGTGGATATGAATCAAGTGGATATGAATCAAGTCAATATGAATCAAGTCGATATGAATCAAGTGGATATGAATCAAGTCAATATGAATCAAGTCAATATGAATCAAGTGGATATGCATCAAGTGGATATGAATCAAGTGCATATGAATCAAGTCAATATGAATCAAGTAGACATGAATCAAGTCAATATGAATCAAGTGGATATGAATCAAGTCAATATGAATCAAGTGGATATGAATCAAGTGGATATGAATCAAGTGGATATGAATCAAGTGGATATGAATCAAGTACATTTGAATCAAGTCAATATGAATCAAGTGGATATGAATCAAGTGGATATGAATCAATTGAATATGAATCAATTGAATATGAATCAAGTGGATATGAATCAAGTCAATATGAATCAAGTGGATATGAATCAAGTGGACATGAATCAAGTGAGTTTCAACCTTGAGGGGTGTGATACAAAGTATTCTTGGTCCTTTCCTGCGTCCCAACAGTTAAAAGTGCCACCTCTAGATTGCATAGGGAACCCATAATGGACTGTACACCAACATATTTCCAAGGCTATAAACATGATCCCTACCACTGTACTCAGCAACACTTGTAGAATATGGATCAAGTGAGTTTCAGCCATGAGGGGTGACACACAGCTGTGTCTTGTCATGTCAATTCTACTAATTAACCACTAATAAAGACACATGTGAGTTGCTAGGCTCACAAGAATTGACCCCTAAGGACACACAATGTGATGAAACTAAGTCTCCTCAGGTTATTAACACTAGAACAGCCATGAGGGGTCATGACCCCCCTGTGAGGAAAGAAAAATTTGATATCTTTGCACTTTGATCACATTTCAGGACCCTCCTTTCATGACTTGTCCGAGATATGTGCGTTCTACCACCCAGTATCCTTACATTTTCAAAATCACATCAGGATAAGCTAGTATAAAGCTATTTTGCAGTTTTTCTGTGTAGGAGGCAGGCTAGTTTACAAGCGGCCAACTAGTGGTGGTTGTGTGAAAGTAGCAGGTTAGCATTGTAAAGAGGGGGTCATTTAGGAGGTAAAAAGGCACGGCTGTTCTAGAAGCTGGTAGAGGAGCAAGAGAAGCGAGACCCAAAGCAAAGCTCTGGCTCAGTTCTGAGGGGGGCTGAGGGGTCACTTCCCCAGCAGACAGCATCTGGTACTAATAACACAACAAGGAAGACAACAGGTTAGCATTTCTGGACATTTGGGATTTGATTTGATTTGTATTTGTCCCAAATACAATAAACATATCAAAACATAACAACATTTCTGTCTCAAAGCTATGTATCTGTGTATTTTTTCAGTTTTTTTGTGCCATCCCACCGTTTTGCTCCATGGATATGATTTTGTTTGTGGTTGCTCTTATCTTATTGACATAAAGCAGTGACAAGTGAATGCAGGAGTATAAAAGGTTCAAACAACATCACTTTATTAGCACACAACACACCTGTCAAATATGTCACCTAATGGCTAGATATTTGGGGAATTGTAGTCTAGTTTAGTGGACTACAAAAACACGTACACAGCTGAACTGAACAGAAATACAAACATAACACTGAGACTACAAACTATGAGTAAAAGTAAGTTATGTTAAAACTATTGTTTGTTACATTGAGGCTCTTCAACCTTTAAACTTTCATAACATCAAAAATAAGAAAATCACATTTAAAAAAACACATCATTAAACAATCTGTACACGCAGGCTAGAGGCCAATCTAACAAATGTGGGGGAGGAACAGTGTTGGAGTACGTCCAGGCGTATGTCCAGAAAATAAGCTGTTCTAATAGAAAACTGAGAAGTGATAGGATCTATATCTTAAGAACATATCTGAGAGTGGTGTCCTGGGGTAGGAGTCAAACCCAAACCCAACTGAAGGTACAGCAAGAAAAGGTCAAATCTCTGGACCGTTACAATGTAGCTGATGGATCTCCCTATCTCTCTATTAGTGAGTGTAGCTGATGGATCTCCCTGTCTCTCTATTAGTGAGTGTAGCTGATGGATCTCCCTGTCTCTCTATTAGTGCCGTGTTGCAACAGTACAGGTACACACGTTGATTTCATTGAGTACGCGTTAGTATTTTTCGCACAACAGTGACTGAAATTCACTTTCTCTCCAGCAGGGGGCGTCAGCAGCACTGGAAGCAACCATCCCTCTCATATCTACAGCAGTCACAGAACAGCAACAACAACAAAAAAGGACCGTTTTCATTGCAGTTTAAACCTCAACACCGTTTGTTTGTTTTATTTAAAATTCTTTATTAGGATAATAAGAATTAATTAATTAATAATTAATATTATCGTCGTCGCGATGGCGTCCTCTGTGGACCCTTAAGCTGGTGTCATTCTCATAATAATACAGATATTACAGAATTGTATAGTTATAGAATGATATGAAGTGTCTACAGGACTAATGTCCTCACGCTACACTGTTGTCTACATTGTAGGTTGGTGATACATCAGTCAGTGTTTATGTTTATATGTGACAATATCACCTAGGAGTGACAATAATGTATTCAAACTCTCTCTGTGTGTATTGATATTGTATGCAGTGGCTACTTTAATAACTCTGTATCCCTACTGAGTGTGTCTAGAGTACTTTAAAAGCAACTCTACATCTCTACTGAGTGTCTGTATGTTTAGCGGTCTATACATCCACATTTTACTGTACGTGAGCCAATTTAACCACGGATGATGTGAAAACACTTTCTGTGTACTGCATGTACAATATGTATAGTGGTGGGTGCACGGTGGCTACTTTAACAACTCTAACATCTTCAGTCTTTGTTTTATGTGAGTCAACTTAACCAGGGGTGATGAGAAAACTCATGTATGGATACTGGTGTGGCTACTTTAACAACCCTCTACATCTCTACTGAGTGTCTGTCTGTCAGTGTGGCTGTCATCGTGGTTCTCCAGAGAGGAGGAAGTGAACACAGGAAGTCACAATCTGTCAGCCACCTAGAAACTGCTGTTTCTGTACACATCCTCAGAATAACTCACATGACATCTCCATATACAGCCCACTGTCTCCATATACAGCCTACTGTTGCTAAGGAAGTACGACAATTGCACTTGCAGTGTGAAAGGCAGACAATGATGCAGAAATGGAATTACAGTAACTTGATGATCAGAAACATTTTATACTACTACTACTACTACTACTACTACTACTACTACTACTACTACTACTACTACTACTACTACTACTACTACTACTACCACTACTACTACTACTACTACTACTACTACTACTACTACTACTACTACTACTACTACTACTACTACTACTACTACTACTATTACTACTACTACTACTACTATTACTACTACTACTACTAATAATAATAATAAAACTGTAACACTACATTTGAAGCTGCCACGTCTCTCCTTAACTCTCCCTCCTCCTGGGTCTGTAATTATCAGCTTGACTGCAGGGGTATGGGCAGGGGTATGGGCAGGGGTATGGGCATGGGCAGCGGCAGGGGCAGGATTCCTGAAGCTAAACACTCTAGTCCAGTCTCCAAAGCCTTTCCTCGATTCCTTGTCTCCTCACTCACTTGCTTCCTTCTCAAATCCCATTGGATGAGAAGGTCAGAGGGGATGGAGCCTCAGACCTTCTCCTCCAATGAGAGGTGAGGACAGAGGACACGAGAAAGAAAGAAAGGAAAGACTTTTGAGATCTGGCCTCTGAGTCACAGGAAGCTCAGGGCCCACGGTAATTGGCCACTTTCTCTCTCTTTAGCGTCCTCTCTCTCTCTCTCTTTGTTTCTTTGTTTTTCATTAGAGAAACTCTCTCTCTTTGTTTCTTTGTTTTTCATTAGAGAAACCACTGCCTCTCTCTCTTTCTCTCCCTCCCTGTCCCCCCCCCCTCTTTCTCTGTCAGTAGGGCTGTGTTCCTCTAGGGAAGGGGATCTGCCTGATTCTCTTTGTAAACTCCATCTCTGTGTCCTCCCATCTCTGACTAATGGCAAGTTGACAACAGATCTGAAGCTCTTTTGAAATAATTGAGAATAATTAGTATTGTGCAGCGATGAATACTAACGATTCAGAAACCGTTTGTTCTAACTCGACAATACAGCTGTTGACAGTTAGTAGGCTGCCTCGTATTAAAACATAAAGTTTTAATATCTTTCACAGATTCCAGCGGTCCTCAACTGTGTCATCAAATCATAGGTAATAATAAGTATTAATAATACTCATATTTTAATACTAATACTAATATTGTGTTGTGGCTACAGGACGGTATGTATGAATTGTCACTCCCACAACTTTTGTTGATCAAACACACTTCAATCATGTGGAAGGGGAACTGACTGACACAATTTTTTAATGCAATTCCAAAGGCCTTTTTGTTCAGTGTTGAAACGTGCTATAGGAATGTCATGTCTTTCAGCTTATCCATATGATATCCATATGAACCGTTGAAGTCCTTAATTACACCTTCTACAAGATGTACTGTGGCACCCTGGGGCTTGTTTCACTTAGAGTTGTTGAAGGGGGGGATCCCAGATGGTCAATGGTAAATGGACTGCACTTATATAGCACCTTTTTTGCTGCTCCAAAGCTGCTCCAAAGCGCTTTACAACGGCCTCTCATTCACCCATTCACACAGACATTCACACACCAATGGCGGCAAGCTGCCATGCAAGGCGCTGGCCCGCTCACTGGGAGCAATTTTGGGGTTCAGTGTCTTGCCCAAGGACACTTCGACATGTGGCCAGCCGGGGCTCGAACCGCTGATCTGCCAACCTTGCGACTCTACCTCCTGCGCCACAGCCGCCCCGTAGCAGGGGAGGCTGGTGGAGGTAGAAATCGGAGGATGGACTCGTTGTAATGCATGGAATAGAATGAGGAATGGTATCAAGCACACCGTGCATTAAAATGAGTCCATCCTCCGATTTCAACCTCCACCAGCCTTCCCTTATGTGTAGTCCCTTGTAAAACAAACCACTCACAAGTCTACTGGAGAGAGAGATATTAGAGTATTAGATTAGATTAGATTAGATTAGATTCAACTGTATTGTCATTGCAGAGTACAAGTACCAGACAACGAAATGCAGTTTAGCATCTGACCAGAAGTGCAAATAAAGTGATATAAAACATGATAGTGACAAGTGATAGGTACAGTATAGCAAGTATGGTAGTTAGAGGTATATACAAGAGATGGATAGCAGTAAGCTATGTACAGTATGGTGTATACAGATGTATAAATGAGTGGCTATATCAAAAAAGAGGTATGTACAAATGTGTGTGTGTGTGTGGGGGGGGTTTGTTCAACAGAGTGTGTGTGGGGGGAGGATTGTTTATCAGAATGAATGAGCTTGTGAAAGAAGCTGTACTGTAGCCTGCTGGTACGGGACTTGAATACTTCCTGAGTCTCTTAGAGGGTAGGGGGTCAAACAGACCGTGGCTGGGGTGCGGGTGTCCTGAATGATGCCTACCGCCTTCCACTGTTACCGGTCTGCCTGGAGGGACTCGATGGTCGGGGGTTTGGTGCCCTTGTTGCGCTGGGCGGTTTTCACCACCCGTTGCAGGGCCTTCCGGTCGGACACAGTGCAGTCGCCGTACCACACTGTGACGCAGTTGGTTAGGATGAGTGCATGATTCTCACCATCTCACTCAGAGGTATGGCATCCAGGGCGGGACTTCCTTTCTCTTGGCCCCCCTCACAGCCAATCACCTTTGGCCCCTGGGTTATTGACAGCTCCTGGTTCTTTACGTCACCAGAGTCCTTATCCCTCAGACAGTCCTGTATCCTGCTCTGAGGACCTGAGGTGGACCAACAACACAAGCTTTATCTCTGCATCTCTTCATTCATCTATATATCATCAACAAGAGCTATATAATTTACTCTCACCATAGTTCTTATTTACCTCACACACTCGCACACTCTCATTTATCTCACCAAAGCATGATTCTCGATGGTGCAGCGAGGGGAAATTGGCCAGTATCCTGGGAGACAGCTGGGCTTTCTTCAATCTCCTCAGGAAGTAAAAGGCACCACTACGCTTTGTTGACCAGGGAAGAGGAGTTGAGGGTCCAAGAGAGGTCCTCCTCTGGGATGTGGACACCCAGGAACTTGAAGCCGGGGACACACTCCACCTCCATCTCGTTGATGTAGATGGGGGGGGTGTACACAGCCCCTAGTTTTCCTGATGTCCACAATGATTTCCTTGGTCTTCATGGTGTTGAGGGCCAGGTTGTTGTCAGCCCGCCACACCGCCAGTTGCTGGTGTACTCAGGAATACTCAGACTGCCTCTACTTCCAGACCAGGGATATCTTTTCATGACCCACATGTTTGAGGACAAGGGAACTCCACCACCGGCAGTCAGCCATGTCACAGCAACGATAACAACCAGTAATCGAAACCCTTCATGGTGTTACACACCTCATAAAAAGCTGATCTTTTTGGCTACGAGTATAATTGTTAAGTGTCACACAGGGGGCACTTGGAGGATTTCAGTCACTGGTCATTTTCATATTGAATTACAGGACTTAACTTTCTGTTATTATTACTGTACCCTCTTATAAGAGACATGAAACGACAATATTATTGAAATCTGATAAGACTTTTAGACACCCAGGCAATAAGTCAAACATGGACATTTCAGATATTATACCGCCCACAGTGTTTCTCTAGCAGGGTCGCTCGAAAGCAGGGTACATTCTTTCAACGGGAGGTTAAGAGATGGCTTAGTCTAAACAAATATTGTCTGACATATTATGCTTTGCTCTACACTGTGATCAGATCTGTCAGAAGGGGAAGTGTAGGTGTGTGTGTGTGTGTGTATGTGTACGTGCGTGTTTGTGTGTGTGTGTGTGTGTATGTATGGCGTAGAGGGTGTAGGGTTAGTACAGATGCTGCCAGTATCACTCACACACAAAGACACACACAAAGACACACACACACACACCACTTCCACCTCAGCTCCACCTACAGTCCCAGTCCTAGTCCAAATCCTACTCCTAGTCCCGCCTACACCTCAGTCCTAGCTCTAATCCCACCCGCAGCCCAAGTGCCCCCCCCCACCCCCCCTGTGTCCTCCTTCAGACAGGCTTGTTAGCATGTCTACAGCTCTCCAGCCGTCAATCAACAGAGTTCATTGACTCATTGAAACCAGCTCCCTACGATGTGATACTTGTTGCTTCCCAGAGGGGAGAGAGGGTAGAGGGTCTCACCGCAGAAGCAGGAAACGACACATGGCTGTAGAATTGCTGAAGGTTTTTCTCGTTTGCACGGCAAAGACTGTGGGCTAGTGGGTAATTATGTATAATGTGTAAATAGCTGAATTTTTTATTATGTATCTTATCTCCTAAGTGTTGAATACCACAACACACACACACACCCACACGCACACACTCACTCATGCACACACTCACACACACACACACACACACTCTCTAAGAAGCACGTCTGTGTCCAATCAAGATAAGGAAAATAGGAAGCTAATGAGCTATTATGTCAACATGTACATGACACATTCACAGACACACAAATAAAGTCTATCTATCTATCTATCTATCTATCTATCTATCAACTCATTAACTCTTGACAACATGACAAACCATTAAGCTTAAATAATAGTTAGATGGGCAAAAACAATGAATGAATGAATGAATGAATGGTCTTTATTGTCATTGCTATAGTACAGGTACCAAACAACGACATTTAGGAGGGGTGGCTCCCCTGGTGTTAGGAAAAAAAAAGAAAAAAAAACACAAGAAGGGAAGGAGCTGGTTTACATAAATAAAGGCTATGTACACTATCCACTATACTATACTGTACAGATAGACGACTAGGGTTGTCATATTGCACATAGTGTTGTTGCACATTCATTTAAAGTGTCGCAGTTTGCAGGCTTGAAATGTACATATTTGTGCCTCAGCACTACACCTGATTTTTTCAGTCCAGCAGCTGCCATCAATCCGTCCAGACTGTCCAGGGCCCAGAACCTAGGTCTTTGCTGTGTTCAGGGCCTGGATGGCCCTGGGGTAGAAGCTGTTCTTCAGTCTGTTTCTCCTTGCGGCCATGGTCCTGTACCGCCTTTTCGAGGGCAGCCGGGTAAAGTGTTCGTACCCAGGGTGGGTTGGGTCTCTGGAGATCTTGGAGGCCTTCCTGAGACAGCGTGTGTTGTACAGCTCTTCCAGAGAGGGGAGGGGGGCGCCGGTGATCTTCTGGGCTGTTCTCACGACTCTCTGTAGCGCATTTCTCTCCGCGGTTGTGCAGCTGGAGAACCAGTTGCAGATGCCGTAGGTGAGGATGCTCTCCACTGCGCCGCGGTAGAAGGTCACCAGTATCTCCTGCTTGCTGTGTTCCTTCCTGAGGACTCTCAGGATGTAGAGCCGCTGTTGTGCCTTCTTGATGGTGGCTGTTGTGTTGTCCTTCCAGGACAGGTCATCCTGTATGTGCACCCCCAGGAATCGGAGGGTTGAGAAACAAAGAAATGAATATATTAAATAAGTCAAAATACCTCATTCCCAGCCTCATCACCAGTATGGGAAGGTGGGGGCCATTTTGTGAGATTTACAGTAGTAAATGCAAGCAACCTAGTGTGGACGTCTGCCAGTGTCTGTCTGCCACTGAACCAGAATGGAACAGAACTCCTACTGGCCCAGCCTCAGGTGGAGGGTGACATCTAGTGGACAGAAAACTGTACTGCAGCTCAACACAACTCTTATTATTGACACTACTTCACTATGATGGTGAGATGTGAAATGAGATCATGTGAAATGTCTTGAAGTAGATGAGTCTTTTTTTCTCAGGACTGCCCGAGTAGCTCAGTGTGTTAAGTCTCAGTCTGTCTTTTTAACGCTGAAGGCCAGGGTTCAAATCCAATGACCTATTGACTTTTTCTAGACTGTGTCTGATGCTGCTGCTGCCTGTATGACAGTGTGATTGATTCTATCAGATATGATTACATGACTACATGACTACATGATGATACACATGATCAGATAGATAGACAGAGAGACAGAGGACAGAGATTCTACACTGATCAGAGCCTTGTGAACAAATGTGGGACTGAATTTCTTCAAGTAGGTGATTTTTTTTTCTTCTCCCAGCTCTGTCACAGTGGCTCAGTGTGTTAAGTCTCCTGTCCGAGAGGCTGGGGTTCAAATCCCCTGTCCAGTGTTTTAGTATCTCTTGATTTGTTCCAAGTATGTGACTACTCATGCCTGTCACACACAGGCAGACAGAGTCACACACACACACAGACACACAGACACAGACACACACACACACAGCTCATTCAACCTGCACAGAGGAATTGAAGAATATCATTATGGTCTGTATCTGACAATGACCTTTCATGACTGGCACGGTGGGTCAGTGTGTTAAGTCTCCCGGCTGGCAAAATTTTGCCGGGGGGGGGGGGCATCAAATCATACTCTCACCTAGAGCCGGACCTGGTTGTGAGAGACGCCACTGCAGTCTTCCCAAGGTAACATAGACACTTAAAGTACAGTAGCCTACCCAGCAAGCACCGACGGACCTGGACGAATTCGGACCAGCCCGATAACGGCCAGACCACGTAATATCACAACTAGTTAGTATCTGGCCCAGAATATCACCCTATTTCAACTAAAATATATGTTTATTTTTTTATATTTGTCGGGAGAAAATACCCAAATGTGAAATCCCAGCAACAACCCGTCAACTCTGGTGTGAAGTCATCTCTGTTGTGACAGACAGACATCAAAGTGGTTTTGATTTTTTTTTAAAAGGGCCGATTGCGTCACAGTGATGAGCGTGACGTCACGGGAAAAGCACCCTGGCCTTACCCCCTCCGTCCACTCTCCCCTCCATAAGGGGAATGATTTTCTCTCATTTTGCGTGTCTGTCTGTACGCAGAGCCACACAATAAAACCCGCTATCAATTGGAGATCACCTGCTCTTGTCTTCACTGGTAACATAAGCAGTTATGGAACTAAGTAGGAATTAGAAGGGTAAAAGAGAACTGATAAAATATGAATAAAACATTAATAGAATGTAATAAAGATAATTTAAAAAATAATATAATAATAATATAATAATACATTATGACATCACAAAGACATGTGACCGGTATCTTGAGCATGATTTGTCCAAAACAAACCCAACCAATTGTAACTCTGTCAATGACAATAAAGTTCAATCTAATCTAATGTAATCTAATCTAAATGAAAGAGCGGATGAATAGATGAGAGAGGAAGTACGAAACAATTAGGAGGTTATTCTGTGTGGGTTATACTGAGTGGTTAGTCGAATGTATCGATTGCAAGTCGCTTTGGAATAAGGCGTCTGCTACATTGTGACATAAAACCAGTAGTGAGATTAACTGTAGTGTTTTCTTTAATTAAATGAATTACACGTCAGCATATTGTGTTACATGAAACACGTAGTTGGTTAATATAATGTGATGTACAACATCTCAGTCTTCCAGCTGAAACGTTAGGAGGATTTATTGCAAACATAACAACATACCAGTATTCAGTCACACTCGGCTTCTAAACACCAAGGCCACATTTGGGTGGAAGGGGCGGTGACATGATGCAGGAGGGGACAAGGACATCTCAACTCCTACGACCTCGATTCCTCCTTCACTCTCCAGGAGGGAGAGGATGGGAGGAGAGGAGGGGAGGAGAGGAAAGGAGGAGACAGGAGGAAGAGATGAGGGAGGAGAGGAGGGTATGAGAAGAGGACAGGAGGATTTGAGAGAAGATGATCTAGAAAAGGCTCATGTCATGACACAACCTTCTCCCTGATCCGATCAACACGCACATGAACATACAGTAGATGATGGTGCAGCCAGCAGACCCCCCCTTCTTCTTTAGGGCTCCTGTCTCCTTTAAACACCTCCCACACTGGGAGCAGTCGTGTTAACTAGTGTGTGTGTTCTCTGGTGTTTTTTTAGGTTTCCTGCCTGACTGAAACTCTTGCCACACTGGGAGCAGCAGAACGGCTTCTCTCCTGTGTGTATTCTCTGATGGCTCTTTAGTTCATCTGCCCGACTGAAACTCTTCCCACACTGGGAGCAGCAGAACGGCTTCTCTCCTGTGTGTATTCTCTGGTGACTCTTTAGGTGTCCTGCCTCACTGAAACTCTTCCCACACTGGGAGCAGCAGAATGGCTTCTCTCCTGTGTGTATTCTCTGGTGTCTCTTTAGGTTTCCTGCCACACTGAAACTCTTCCCACACTGGGAGCAGCAGAACGGCTTCTCTCCTGTGTGTATTCTCTGGTGACTCTTTAGGTGTCCTGCCTCACTGAAACTCTTCCCACACTGGGAGCAGCAGAATGGCTTCTCTCCTGTGTGTATTCTCTGGTGTGTCTTTAGGTTTTCTGCCACACTGAAACTCTGCCCACACTGGGAGCAGTAGAACGGCTTCTCTCCTGTGTGTATTCTCTGATGGCTCTTTAGTTCATCTGCCCGACTGAAACTCTTCCCACACTGGGAGCAGCAGAATGGCATCTCTCCTGTGTGTATTCTCTGGTGTCTCTTTAGGTCATCTGCCCGACTGAAACTCTTCCCACACTGGGAGCAGCAGAATGGCTTCTCTCCTGTGTGTATTCTCTGGTGTCTCTTTAGGTCACCTGCCTGACTGAAACTCTTCCCACACTGGGAGCAGCAGAATGGCTTCTCTCCTGTGTGTATTCTCTGGTGTCTCTTTAGATCGCTCATATGACCAAATCTCTTTCCATACTGAAGACAAGAGTGAGTCTTCTGTCCTCCTTGAGTCTGTGGTTGTGATTTAAGGTGAGTTGGACAAATGAAACTCTCACTGCAATCTAAACAGTGGTGATTCTTCTGTCTTGAGCTCCTCCTCCTCCGTCTGTGTTGTTTATGGCTTCCTGATGCGGAGGAGCTGGGCTCCATGTCTGAGTCTGGGTTGGAGCTCTCTCCTGTAAGAATAGGAACATATACAGGATTAGAAACAACATGAGAACAAGTGCTGCTTCCATAGACTCAGCAGTGCCAGAAGTAACACCACATCTCTGGAGTCTGCACACGCTGTGGGAACATGAAGTGTTCAGAGAGTTACAGAGATATTACAACAAATGGATACCGTATCAATGTTTTATCATTAACTCATTGACTGCCAAAGACGCCAATTGGCGTCTTATAGAATAGTAACGTTGACTGCCAAAGACGCCAATTGGCGTCTTATAGATTTTTTTTTTCTTTTCGCGGGGATCGCGTTATTGACATGTTCTACACCTAGCGAGTGAATTTCAGACTTGGGTGTAATGTATTTCGGTCCCAGATGGGGGCAGTAGTTCGATAAAAGCCTGGAGAAGGAAGTGGCTTGCTGTGGGTTGTAGTAATGGCGAAACGGATCAAGGTATGTGCCAAACGCGGCGCGGAGCATTGCGGCACGGAGCATTGCGGAGCATTGCGGAGCATCGCGGCCATCGCGCGACTCTTCAAACAGTTCAGAGTCGGATGATACAGAAAAAGTGCAGAAAAAAAAAAAAAAAAAAAGTTCTGCAGAAAAAGCTCGTTTTCTCTGTTTATTGGTCAAAATCAGGTGTTTTTGCTGAAACCACCCTATGTTCTATGGCCGATTTCTAAACACTCAAAGAGGCTAGAAACAAACTTTCTTTTTCTGATGAAAGAAGAGAGTCTAAAGTTTTGGTAGATATGTTCAATGTTTATGTAGTCCGAAAAGTCAATATTTGGTGGGTCTTCAAAGTTCAGCGAAAATGCCCCAAAAGTCTGGCAGTGTGGAGCTCTCCGCTCTGAACATGGCTGGCAGTCAAAGAGTTAACAATTGATTTAAAGCATATTCTCTCAAACGGAGACAGAATCCAAGTTTAACGTTTCAGTTTAAGAGTATTCACGTTGTACCTAGTTTAACTGTCACTCACTGTCTTGCTCAACAGTTGTAATTCCATGATCAGTCATAGAAGTTAGAGAAATTGTAACAACTTTAGTTTGACTGAATCAACAACTGCTATGGAGGAAATCGTGGGGAAAATAAAAATGAAAATAAATGTCTGATTGCATACACCGCTAAATATCTGCCATCTGCCATAACTATTCATTAATCTGGTCTGGCTTTCACCAAATACTAGGGATGTCCCGATCCCACTTTTTCACTACCGATACCGATACCGATACCTGGGCTTCGGGTATCTGCGATACCGATACCGATCCGATATTTGTATTATTTTTTTTACCCCTGAATAATAACAAATACCTCCCCAGTATATAGTCCACACCAACAACAGTTAAATTAAAGACTGCCAGCCTTTATTAAAGCAACAAATGCGACGTGTTGTGGATTGGAACTACGGATCATAAGCTTTCAAATGATGTGTCATACATTGAAATCCGAAAAAATATGAAGTTAGAGTCATTTGAATGTTGTTAGACGTCAGGCACATATAGGGTTAACCTCTTTGTAATGAAACCGGAGCTGTAACCATTATGCGCATTTTAAGCGCATATAGGACTCGCGTGAAGCATTTCTGCGACACGCGTTTCTGTTCACTGTTTTCATTCCCTCATCGCTTATACACATAAGTTTGACTGCGCATGACAGTAGTTCAGCAGTAGTCGCACTGGTGCGATTGAATGTATTTCCAAGTCGCACAGAAATATATTCACTCGCAAATGCGACCAAAACAGTCGCCCTGGACATGCACGTGAGTGACACACCAGATCGGGCACGCGGATCGGAGCCTTTTTTTTCTGGTGCGATCCGCGATCCAGCATTCAGGACCAATATCGCGGCGATATCCGATATCAGTATCGGATCGGGACATCCCTACCAAATACAGAACATGAACTCACCATCCTCACCATCTGTGTCCACCAATCCATCTTCTCCTTGCTCTTCTTTCATCATGACATCTTCATCCTCCACTTCCTCTTCTTCTTCTCCTTCCTCTCCTTTCACAACTTCATATTCTCTTCCCTCTTCTTTCACCATCACATCTTTAATCTCTTCCTCCTCTTCTTCTTCTTTCACCATCACATCTTTCTTTTCTTCCTCCTCTCCTCTAACCTCCTCCTCCTCTTTCACCATCACATCTACCATCTCTTCATCCTCTCCTCCTTCTTCCTCTACTTCTTCTTTCACCATCACTTCTTTCTCCTCCACTCCCTCCCCTCCTTCCTCCTCTTTCACGACCACGTTGACTTCCAGTGTTTGACTGCAGTATTCCAGCTTCACGGCCACCATCTTTGGACCCCACGTTGTGCTTTTCTGGACTGAAGAACCACAGCAGGAACTCTGTGGACTTGGATTCAGAAACAGTAGCTGTGAGGTGGAGCTGTGTATAGAAAACAAATGAAGCACAACCAGTCACAGATACATTTCACATTTTGTTCAGTAATTTCACCAATGTAGATACAAATATATAGATATACATTATACCTATATACAGTAAAACTAACAAACATATATATTTATATATTTGTGCCCATTTACACTAATCAAGAAGCTGAAGAACAAATAATAAAATAGAGCGTTTTCCATCGTGCACATACCTATTCAGATAGGGCCACTCTATTGGTTTAATTGATTAATCAGCTGTGCACTGTGTGTTCCAACAGTTTACCGCACAGCTGATTAATCAATTAAACCAATAGAGTGAGACAGGATATGTTCATGCAAGGTGCCTTTCAGGAAGTAGTGGAGATCGTGCACCTAGCCTATTCAAAGCTTCACACACCAACGCCACGGTGTCATTATCACTCTGCCTGCAAGACATTTATTGTCCACTTGATGGCGCAGTGGAGCAAATGAAGCAACACGAAGCTTCGGCCCATGTGTGACGCAATTAGGCGGTGGGCCGAAGCTGTCTATCTGCTTTCGTTTGTGAAATGATCGATCTACAACTACAGACTAGTTGATTTTTTCATATAAGCTAAATAGTTTTTTTTTGGAACATGTTTCCGTCAGTTGGTAGACGTTGGTCGATCAACGTTTTATGAAAAGTAAACTTACGATCCATAAGTTAATAAGGAGAATGATTGGGGCTACTATGCCGCTAACCAATCAAAACCCGTTAAAGCGTCACCTGACTTGACGTCTGCCAATGATATTCCTTCAAAATACGGAACTAGGAAGTAAACAACGTATTATCTGGAAAGACGAGAAGACTGAGTTGTTTCGGATAACTTTACTGTCAAGTAATGTTTCAGGTAAGATTTGCACGTCATACTAATTCATATCACATATTAATGAACAAGTCCATGTCATGTTGTGTCAATACAAACATGTTCTAATATGCTATTTTAGTGAAAAATCCAACCAAACGTCACCCGCGATTGTGAAGCTAATGAATTAACAAGCTATCTAACTTTAAAGGGTACAATAGCTAAGTTAACAATGTCAACTATGTCTATTCTCAATCATTTCAGTAATAATTGTGCCAAATTGGGACCAGTAACATTAACTTGTGTGTGAGTATGTTACAGTATATGTGTGTGCAAGCATGTTTTTGATATTGTCAATCGTCTCACTTTTACGAGGTGAGCTGGTAAGACAAAACCCAAGACTAAATGTATCTTCACTTGCCTTGCCTATAATTGACGAGACTAGACAAAGATTCAAGTGTTTAGAGAACATTTATAACACTAGTGTGTTTTCGCAGTGCAAACACAGACACATGTCTGTACATGGTAGGTTGTTAGATTTGCATGTGCATCTCCCTTTCACACATTTTGTTTTTTTGCAGGAGCAGTATACAAGCTCTAAAACTGAAATATTTGTCCCGTCTGCATATTATGCACTGGGCGGGAAGAAGATGTGGTTTTTTATTTAGGCTGAACGTAGTGGTAGTCTTTGAGCGGAGAAGTCTAGGCTTTGGTGGTGTATCATTTTCAGTTTGACCTTCTGCTTCTACTACATTGTAAGGGAGGGGGGGGGGGGGGGGAGAGAGAGAGAGACATATGATACTCTATGCATTGTAATAGTAATGCTTCCAAAGTTATAGCCTAGTTTATTTACAACTCTCCTAATCTGTTTCCCCAGGTAACCCCAGATGCTCAGCCCTGGACTGCACTGCACATCTTCTGGACCTGACCTGACAGGGCTGACCCTGACCCATTGATGCCTTGTTCATATCTTGTTCATGTCATATCTTAGCTTGTTTATATCATATTGTTAATAATGTTCATGTCATATCATGTCATATTAATCTTAGCTTGTTTATATCATATTGTTCTTATAAATAACTTATATTGCTATAAAACACACCTGCAGCCTCCTGTACTGATTTTTCCCTTCTCTTGCGGGCTCTTTCAATGTTTCGTATGTTGGCATACTGCATATAGCATTGTCTATGGTAGCCAATATTGTGGTTATAGTGGTTCTCCAGCTGCAAAGCCACAGAGAGTCGTGAGATCGGCCCAGAAGATCATCGGCGCCCCCCTCCCCTCTCTGGAAGAGCTGTACAACACACGCTGCCTCAGGAAGGCCTCCACGATCTCCAGAGACCCATCCCACCCTGGGAACGAACACTTTGTTCGGCTGCCCTCGGGCAGGCGGTTCAGGACCATGTCCGCAAGGACAAATAGACTGAAGCTCAGCTTCTACCCTGAACACAGCAAATACCTAGGTTCTAGGCCCTGGACAATCTAGACAATTTGATGGCAGCTACTAGATTGTAATCAAGTGCAATACTGAAACACAACTGTGAACATTTCAAACCTGCAAACTGCGACACTTTAAATGAATGTGCAATAATACTATGTGCAATATGACAACCCTCGGGTACATAAGGTTCAGAGATAGGAAATGTTAGGATATGTATAGCATAGCATAGAGTACAGCACAGTGTTTTATTTGTATAGTATAGTGGATAGTGGATATAGCCTTTATTTATGTAAACCAGCTCTTTTCCCTTCTTGTTTTTAGTATTTTTTTTCCTAGCACCAGGGGAGCCCCCCCTCCCAAATATATATAATACCTATAGTTATATATATATTTTTTACAGCCCTTTCTGCAATTTGGCTTTCTGCAGTGTGAAGATTCACCCACTGTAGAGAACAATGTACAAATTTGGTCCAACTTGCATCTGAAAATGCTATAATATTGTCCGTTCGGTTTGTTAAATGCATACAACACTCCATAATAATTATGATAATTCATCACATCTCGTTATTTCCCCGCGGTTGCTAGGGTTAACATCCAGCCAGTTGCTAGGGTTAACAGCCATTGTTTACATTTCGGGGTCCTAAAGAAGCCGTACTCGAATTCTGATTGGTTTATCAACTAGAGCGACCAGCGATGTGCCTGAGCAGACAGACTATTAAAAAATAAGTTTGTGAAAATCTCCGACATAATACAGCTGCAAACAACCCACCACCTAAATTGGATGGAAAGCTTCAACAGTTCATGAAGCTTCATCTCGCCATCACTAGAAACAATGCAATGCAAGACTTGGCTACGAACACGTGTTACTTACATTTCTGCGTTTTCACCAATGTGGAGATACCGGCGCTGCTCCAAACGGCCCTGTCGGACGTCTTATCATCCAGAAATCACATCTCATTCCTACAAGCGAGCTGCCTCGACGGACTAGAATGAAAGTTGTTATCAACACGGTGTCGTCTTTTGATGACGTCATCACCGGGTCCTTCCGGAGCTGTGTTCTGGAACTCCGCCCACTTAAAAGCGCCCACGTTAAACTTGTTTAAGCATTTAGAAATAATACTACATATGGATGAAGTCACCCAAATTATATGCTACTACATCTGGAAATAAACATGTCAATAAAGATGTAATCCTACTCTATGACTCTATTATTTGTGCTTTGAAGGGTTTATAATTCTTCTAGTATCCTAATGACCATGATGAAAGACTGCTGCACTGCATAGGGGACATATCATGGATTGTAAACCTATAATCTTCCAAGGCTAAACATGGTTGTAGTAATCATGTTAGAATATGTGTTAGAATACTTCGTATGACACCCCTCAAGTTTGAAAATCACTTGACTCATATTCTAGAAGTGTTTCTGAGTACTGAGTAATATGAATCAAGTGTTTATGAGTCAAGTGGATATGAATCAAGTCAATATGAATCAAGTGTTTATGAGTCAAGTCAATATGAATCAAGTGGATATGAATAAAGTCAATATGAATCAAGTGGATATGAATCAAGTGCATATGAATCAAGTCAATATGAATCAAGTAGACATGAATCAAGTGTTTATGAATCAAGTGGATATGAATCAAGTGGATATGAATCAAGTCAATATTAATCAAGTGGATATAAATCAAGTGGATATGAATCAAGTCAATATGAATCAAGTGGATATGAATCAAGTGGATATGAATCAAGTCAATATGAATCAAGTGTTTATGAATCAAGTGGATATGAATCAAGTGGATATGAATCAAGTCAATATGAATCAAGTCGATATGAATCAAGTGGATATGAATCAAGTCAATATGAATCAAGTGGATATGAATCAAGTGGATATGAATCAAGTGCATATGAATCAAGTCAATATGAATCAAGTAGACATGAATCAAGTCAATATGAATCAAGTGGATATGAATCAAGTCAATATGAATCAAGTGGATATGAATCAAGTGGATATGAATCAAGTGGATATGAATCAAGTGGATATGAATCAAGTAGATATGAATCAAGTGGATATGAATCAAGTGGATATGAATCAATTGAATATGAATCAAGTGGATATGAATCAAGTCAATATGAATCAAGTCGATATGAATCAAGTGGATATGAATCAAGTCAATATGAATCAAGTGGATATGAATCAAGTGGATATGAATCAAGTGCATATGAATCAAGTCAATATGAATCAAGTAGACATGAATCAAGTCAATATGAATCAAGTGGATATGAATCAAGTCAATATGAATCAAGTGGATATGAATCAAGTGGATATGAATCAAGTGGATATGAATCAAGTGGATATGAATCAAGTAGATATGAATCAAGTGGATATGAATCAAGTGGATATGAATCAATTGAATATGAATCAAGTGGATATGAATCAAGTCAATATGAATCAAGTGGATATGAATCAAGTGGACATGAATCAAGTGAGTTTCAACCTTGAGGGGTGTGATACAAAGTATTCTTGGTCCTTTCCTGCGTCCCAACAGTTAAAAGTGCCACCTCTAGATTGCATAGGGAACCCATAATGGACTGTACACCAACATATTTCCAAGGCTATAAACATGATCCCTACCACTGTACTCAGCAACACTTGTAGAATATGGATCAAGTGAGTTTCAGCCATGAGGGGTGACACACAGCTGTGTCTTGTCATGTCAATTCTACTAATTAACCACTAATAAAGACACATGTGAGTTGCTAGGCTCACAAGAATTGACCCCTAAGGACACACAATGTGATGAAACTAAGTCTCCTCAGGTTATTAACACTAGAACAGCCATGAGGGGTCATGACCCCCCTGTGAGGAAAGAAAAATGTGATATCTTTGCACTTTGATCACATTTCAGGACCCTCCTTTCATGACTTGTCCGAGATATGTGCGTTCTACCACCCAGTATCCTTACATTTTCAAAATCACATCAGGATAAGCTAGTATAAAGCTATTTTGCAGTTTTTCTGTGTAGGAGGCAGGCTAGTTTACAAGCGGCCAAGTAGTGGTGGTTGTGTGAAAGTAGCAGGTTAGCATTGTAAAGAGGGGGTCATTTAGGAGGTAAAAAGGCACGGCTGTTCTAGAAGCTGGTAGAGGAGCAAGAGAAGCGAGACCCAAAGCAAAGCTCTGGCTCAGTTCTGAGGGGGGCTGAGGGGTCACTTCCCCAGCAGACAGCATCTGGTACTAATAACACAACAAGGAAGACAACAGGTTAGCACTTCTGGACATTTGGGATTTGATTTGATTTGTATTTGTCCCAAATACAATAAACATATCAAAACATTTCTGTCTCTAAGCTATGTATCTGTGTATTTTTTCAGTTTTTTTGTGCCATCCCACTGTTTTGCTCCATGGATATGATTTTGTTTGTGGTTGCTCTTATCTTATTGACATAAAGCAGTGACAAGTGAATGCAGGAGTATAAAAGGTTCAAACAACATCACTTTATTAGCACACAACACACGTGTCAAATATTTCACCTAATGGCTAGATATTTGGGGAATTGTAGTCTAGTTTAGTGGACTACAAAAACACGTACACAGCTGAACTGAACAGAAATACAAACATAACACTGAGACCACCGCTAGACTGGCCATACAATCTTTCTGCCAGCTGGCAGATGGGCCGCGCTAGTTTTGGGCCGGTCGGGCCGCCTGACCCCGCCCCCTCCCAAAAAAACAAAACAAAAAAAAAAAATATGCGCGGCCGAGCCCAACTAGCGCGGCCCACTAGCGCTGAATCAAGCTGCGGCCCCCGTTTATACTAACACATGGGCTGGCCCAATCACACACCTGCTGTCCATCGGCCCAATCACACACCTGCTGTCCATCGGCCCCCTCCTCCACTCTGATCCCTCGGCCGACAACCCAAGTGCAGTGTCATGTCCGATAAGATAGTGAAAGGGGGTGCCCAGAAAATTAGGGAGAAAAAAAGTAAGAAGCTAGCAGAGGATGCCTCAAAATGTCAGAAACTGACAGATATGTTCTCTGCATCGACTGTGGGGGCTAGGCCGACTACAGCTGCGGCTGCCACAGCAACATCTTTACCGCTAACTAACGTTAGCACTGATGTGCCGTTAGCAATTGAGGAGGAGACAGAGGACACAGCTAGAGAGGTAAGCAATGTTGTTACTTGGTTTTACAAAAGCAAAGTTATGTTAGTCGCTTGCATTGGCCAGATTAAGGGAGCAGCAGCAGAGAATGTCTTATGACTTATGCTAACCCGTACAGGCAGCATGATTCATTGCGCTTCACCAGGACTTGGCTGGAATTCATGCACACACAGTGATCTGATCTCTCTCGTGGTGTAACGTTAGTGCTGCTTGGCTGTGGACTCTATAGCTAACGTTAGATGGGGGTGTTCTGCATTTTGTGACTTTCTATTTTGTTGCTAGCTAGCAAGTTGAGGTATCACTGTCACTGACATAAATGCAATACCAACAATGGGTGTTAATAATACTTTTTATTTGAAAATAAAAATATTTAAAAAAAAATCTACACTAGCCTAGTTCAGAACTAATGAATGCTTTTTATTGCATGGAGAAATAAAACTCATGCAGTCTGCTGCAACCCAATAATGTTGTCTTGCAACCTTCCATTTGAAATGACTGGGCTTCTGGTGTAACATAATGCAATCATGCAGCCTGTGTGTGTACATGTAAATGAGAACTTTGCTGATTTTGACAACCAGTTAGTTTACTTCTCTGTCCATGTCTTGTTGAACCAGGTTGAGCTGCTGCTGCCCTCCCCAGAAAAGCAGAGTGTCAGGGAAAGAGAGGAAAAGGAGAGAGAGAGAAAGAGAGAGAAAAGATGAAACAGAGGAAACAGAGTGCCACGTTCAGGACTTCAATTACTTTGCCTGTCCTGAGCCTTCCATGCTAGATCACTTTTTAGATTACCACCCTCAGCAGAGAACCAAAAATACAGCGGCACAAAAGTATTTCACATGTGCAGATGGCACCAGTAGGAAGTGGCTCACATATTGCGAAGAACAGCATACATTGTTTTGTTTTGTCTGTATGGCATTTGGCAATAGCACTGACCCCAGAAAATGTATTACTGGAATGACAGGATGGAGACGTGCGCAACAGAATGTGGAGGAGCATGAAAAGAGTGCTACACACCGAAAGTGTGCTGAAGCCTATTTTCTAAGAAGTAGAAAAGGAGATATCCAGAGCAAGTTTGCTGGCAGTCAGATGTCTGCTCATAGGCAGCAAGTAAGAAAGAAACGCCAGGTTTTGGAGTGTGTTGTGGATGTGGTGAAGGTGATAGGCAAGAGGGGCTTGAGCTACAGGCATGTGGAGAACGAGGCAGCATACAAGTGGGACGACAGTACCCTGGATCATGGCAACTTTTTGGAGCTTATCCTTATAATAGGAAAGTGCAATGTTAGCCTCAAAGAGCATCTTGAGGAGTGCATTAAAAAGAGCAAAGAATTGCATGCATCCAGTGGAACAAAAGGTAGAGGGTCCCTCGTCACCTTACTGTCCAAGACCACTGTAAACTCAGTGATAGACAGTATTGGTCATCTCATTCAGGAGACCATCGCAAGTGACATACAAAAAGCTGGAATGTTCACTGTTCAGCTCGACACCACACAGGACATAACCAGCCAGGATCAGTGTGCCGTCGTTATTCGGTACGTGACAGAGGAAGTCCATGAGAGGCTGGTTGCTGTGGTGAAGTGCCATGCATCCACAGGGCAATACTTTGTGGAATTGCTCTCTGGGGTCCTGGATGGTCTGAAACTGGACAAGGCCATGTGCATCGGCAACTCAACAGATGGAGCATCAAATATGCAGGGTCAGTACAGAGGCTTTTCAGCACTTATGGCATCCCAGTCTCCTACTCATGTCCATGTATGGTGCTATGCCCATGTACTGAATCTTGTCCTGGCAGACACGACTGGAAGTGTTTTGGAAAGTGGATCTCTGTTCAGTCTACTAAACGACGTGGCAGTCTTCATCAAGGACTCATATCAGAGGGTCATACTGTGGGACAATGAAGCCCAAGACAAAAGGCACAGACGACTATCTCCAATAGGAGAAACACGGTGGTTGTCCAAGCATGAAGCAGTTGGAAAAGTGTTTGGACACTTTAATAAACCGACAAGCAGCCTCTACCTCGAAACAGTGCTCACACTGACAGCCATAGAACAGCAGGCAAAGGAGAAGCCAACCATCCGTGCCAAAGCAAGAGGATTCAAAGAGGGCCTCCTCAAATACGAAACCGTCTTAACAGCACAGATCTTCCTCAGAATATTTGAGCTGACCACGCCACTCTCCAAGTACCTCCAGACCAGTGGGATGGAAATCCTCTCCGCCCATCGGATGGTGATAGCCACACAAGACAGCCTCAAAAACATCACACGGGATTTCACTACTGTGAAGGCGGCTGCAGACACCTTTGTAAAGTGGGCCAACGAGAACTTGGAAGAGAGAGAGGGAGGAGCAGACATCGAAGTGGAGACTTCACTCCCCAAGAAAAGAATAAGGAAGAGGAAGAACATGCCGGGAGAGAAGGCTCTAGATGAGGTACCTGACAATGCTCTCAGAGCATACGAGGTGAATGTCCACAACCTAATTCTGGACACAGCCAGCGAGGTAATCCAGAGAAGGTTTTTAACAAACGGCACTCTCATTAATGATTTGGCATGCCTGGACCCCAGGAACTTCAACAATTTCAAGACGACAGACCTTCCTCACAATGCTTTCCAGGACCTCAGCAAATGTCTAATCAGATTTGACAGCAGGGCTACAGTGGAAAACCTTCAGATGGAAATGAAGAACTTCGCTCTGCAGTGGGACAGGCTAAAGGCATCCCACATGGAGGAATACACTGCCAGAACAGTGGAAGAAGATGGGTCTGCAGGAGAGGATAAGGAGCCAGATATTGTCAGCAAAAGCTGCGCCTCCTGCAGAAACTGCCCACTCTGCTGCTTTCAGGTACTTCGACAGTTCAACATGCTCTCAGATGCCTACCATGTCCTTGGGCTTGCCTACAAGTACCTGCTGACGCTCTCCGTAACCCAGGTGGCTTGCGAGAGAACATTTTCAACACTCAAGTTCATCAAGAACAGACTGAGGAGCACCCTGTCTGCAGACAAGCTGGAGACGTTCTTGTTGATGGCGACCGAAAAAGATGTCCTCATGGGGTTGGACTCTGACACCATTATTGACAGGGTAGCTGAGAAGAGTGACCTCATGAGAAAGATGCTCCTCTAGCTTAAAAAGGTGAGACATATATTTAAAAATATCTAAATTCTCATCACTAGGCTAGTCCAGTCTCAGGGATGTGTGTGCCACAGACTTGCCAAACAAATGCTAATCTCTTTCCTTTTCTCTCTCTATGTCTCATAGGATGCCTTCCCTTGTCATGTTTTAAAGACTGCAGCCTTTCCGTTTGTGTTGGTTGATCTGGAGTTCACAGGCAGCGTTTTGACTTGGTGAGTATACACTATATAGACATGCTGCAAATCTGTTTTTTGATTCCCAGAAGATTCTGATCTGAATCTGTCATGTAATCATTCCTCTCTCCTTCTCTCTCTCTTGCTCTCTATGTCTCATAGGATGCCTTCCCTTGTCATGTTTTAAAGACTGCAGCCTTTCCGTTTGTGTTGGTTGATCTGGAGTTCACAGGCAGCGTTTTGACTTGGTGAGTATACACTATATAGACATGCTGCAAATCTGTTTTTTGATTCCCAGAAGATTCTGATCTGAATCAGTTATGTAATCACTTATCATGTCTTCTCACTCCTTGTCTCTTTATCTCTGCCCCTCCCTCTACTCTGTTCCTCTCACTATCTTTCGGATATGGCCATTAATTGTCCAGGTGGAGATTGAAAGGGCTGAGCCTTTCGGGACTGGGTGAGTATCCAATCTTTTCAGCTATAGCCATCTTTTACATGTGTTGCTGTACCATGTCTCACATTTCTCTTGTGTGTGTGTGTGTGTGTGTGTCTTTCTGTCTCTTCCCTATTGCATTGTCTGCATTTTTTTTACAGTGGTGTTATATTGAGTGATATTTGATATTGTTTGACTGCAGAGCTTTTTGTTATACAACTACTTAACAGTATTAAAATGTTAATAAATAATTGTAATTATTCCTATGACTGCCGAGCTTTTTGTTATACAACTACTTAACAGTATTGAGTATGGGTATTGTTTGCTCAGCACAGCAGCCATGTCTCATCACCGTGGAGTACGTCAACAGTGAGTGAGTACACTGGTTCACACTTGCATTGGTATACTTGCTGTCCATGTCACTTACTCCGCTCTATAGGGGGTTTTACAAATGGTATATTCAACAGACTGCCAGCATGTTGATCGGCGGTGTCGGACCGATTGTGTTGGGCCAGTCTGAGCCACATGGCAGGGCCTAATTTTTGTCCCAGTCCAGCCCTGACTGAGACTACAAACTATGAGTAAAAGTAAGTTATGTTAAAACTATTGTTTGTTACATTGAGGCTCTTCAACCTTTAAACTTTCATAACATCAAAAATAAGAAAATCACATTTAAAAAAACACATCATTAAACAATCTGTACACGCAGGCTAGAGGCCAATCTAACAAATGTGGGGCAGGAACAGTGTTGGAGTATGTCCAGGCGTATGTCCAGAAAATAAGCTGTTCTAATAGAAAACTGAGAAGTGATAGGATCTATATCTTAAGAACATATCTGAGAGTGGTGTCCTGGGGTAGGAGTCAAACCCAAACCCAACTGAAGGTACAGCAAGAAAAGGTCAAATCTCTGGACCGTTACAATGTAGCTGATGGATCTCCCTATCTCTCTATTAGTGGGTGTAGCTGATGGATCTCCCTGTCTCTCTATTAGTGAGTGTAGCTGATGGATCTCCCTGTCTCTCTATTAGTGCCGTGTTGCAACAGTACAGGTACACACGTTGATTTCGTTGAGTACGCGTTAGTAGCCACTAATCAAGGACCCCAATTGAAATAAGCCAGTGGCTTTCTTGGGTTTTTATCCTGTTAGTTGACCTTGTATGTAATATGTACTTTCATGTACCTACTTCTGCAAATCTTCTAATAAAGTTTTCAATCAATCAATCAATCAAGTATTTTTCGCACAACAGTGACTGAAATTCACTTTCTCTCCAGCAGGGGGCGTCAGCAGCACTGGAAGCAACCATCCCTCTCATATCTACAGCAGTCACAGAACAGCAACAACAACAAAAAAGGACCGTTTTCATTGCAGTTTAAACCTCAACACCGTTTGTTTGTTTTATTTAAAATTCTTTATTAGGATAATAAGAATTAATTAATTAATAATTAATATTATCGTCGTTGCGATGGCGTCCTCTGTGGACCCTTAAGCTGGTGTCATTCTCATAATAATACAGATATTACAGAATTGTATAGTTATAGAATGATATGAAGTGTCTACAGGACTAATGTCCTCACGCTACACTGTTGTCTACATTGTAGGTTGGTGATACATCAGTCAGTGTTTATGTTTATATGTGACAATATAACCTAGGAGTGACAATAATGTATTCAAACTCTCTCTGTGTGTATTGATATTGTATGCAGTGGCTACTTTAATAACTCTGTATCCCTACTGAGTGTGTCTAGAGTACTTTAAAAGCAACTCTACATCTCTACTGAGTGTCTGTATGTTTAGCGGTCTATACATCCACGTTTTACTGTACGTGAGCCAATTTAACCACGGATGATGTGAAAACACTTTCTGTGTACTGCATGTACAATATGTATAGTGGTGGGTGCACGGTGGCTACTTTAACAACTCTAACATCTTCAGTCTTTGTTTTATGTGAGTCAACTTAACCAGGGGTGATGAGAAAACTCATGTATGGATACTGGTGTGGCTACTTTAACAACCCTCTACATCTCTACTGAGTGTCTGTCTGTCAGTGTGGCTGTCATCGTGGTTCTCCAGAGAGGAGGAAGTGAACACAGGAAGTCACAATCTGTCAGCCACCTAGAAACTGCTGTTTCTGTACACATCCTCAGAATAACTCACATGACATCTCCATATACAGCCCACTGTCTCCATATACAGCCTACTGTTGCTAAGGAAGTACGACAATTGCACTTGCAGTGTGAAAGGCAGACAATGATGCAGAAATGGAATTACAGTAACTTGATGATCAGAAACATTTTATACTACTACTACTACTACTACTACTACTACCACTACTACTACCACTACCACTACCACTACTACTACTACTACTACTACTACTACTACTACTACTACTACTACTACTACTACTACTACTACTACTATTACTATTACTACTACTACTACTACTATTACTACTAATAATAATAATAATAATAATAAAACTGTAACACTACATTTGAAGCTGCCACGTCTCTCCTTAACTCTCCCTCCTCCTGGGTCTGTAATTATCAGCTTGACTGCAGGGGTATGGGCAGGGGTATGGGCAGGGGTATGGGCATGGGCAGGGGCAGGATTCCTGAAGCTAAACACTCTAGTCCAGTCTCCAAAGCCTTTCCTCGATTCCTTGTCTCCTCACTCACTTGCTTCCTTCTCAAATCCCATTGGAGGAGAAGGTCAGAGGGGATGGAGCCTCAGACCTTCTCCTCCAATGAGAGGTGAGGACAGAGGACACGAGAAAGAAAGAAAGGAAAGACTTTTGAGATCTGGCCTCTGAGTCACAGGAAGCTCAGGGCCCACGGTAATTGGCCACTTTCTCTCTCTTTAGCGTCCTCTCTCTCTCTCTTTGTTTCTTTGTTTTTCATTAGAGAAACTCTCTCTCTTTGTTTCTTTGTTTTTCATTAGAGAAACCACTGCCTCTCTCTTTCTCTCCCTCCCTGTCCCCCCCCCCCTCTTTCTCTGTCAGTAGGGCTGTGTTCCTCTAGGGAAGGGGATCTGCCTGATTCTCTTTGTAAACTCCATCTCTGTGTCCTCCCATCTCTGACTAATGGCAAGTTGACAACAGATCTGAAGCTCTTTTGAAATAATTGAGAATAATTAGTATTGTGCAGCGATGAATACTAACGATTCAGAAACCGTTTGTTCTAACTCGACAATACAGCTGTTGACAGTTAGTAGGCTGCTGCGTATTAAAACATAACATTTTAATATCTTTCACAGATTCCAGCGGTCCTCAACTGTGTCATCAAATCATAGGTAATAATAAGTATTAATAATACTCATATTTTAATACTAATACTAATATTGTGTTGTGGCTACAGGACGGTATGTATGAATTGTCACTCCCACAACTTTTGTTGATCAAACACACTTCAATCATGTGGAAGGGGAACTGACTGACACAATTTTTTTACGCAATTCCAAAGGCCTTTTTGTTCAGTGTTGAAACGTGCTATAGGAATGTCATGTCTTTCAGCTTATCCATATGATATCCATATGAACCGCTGAAGTCCTTAATTACACCTTCTACAAGATGTACTGTGGCACCCTGGGGCTTGTTTCACTTAGAGTTGTTGAAGGGGGGGATCCCAGATGGTAAATGGTAAATGGACTGCACTCTTATAGCACCTTTTTTGCTGCTCCAAAGCTGCTCCAAAGCGCTTTACAACGCCCTCTCATTCACCCATTCACACACACATTCACACACCAATGGCGGCAAGCTGCCATGCAAGGCGCTGGCCCGCTCACTGGGAGCAATTTTGGGGTTCAGTGTCTTGCCCAAGGACACTTCGACATGTGGCCAGCCGGGGCTCGAACCGCTGATCTGCCAACCTTGCGAAGTGATAGGTACAGTATGGCAAGTATGGTAGTTAGAGGTATATACAAGAGATGGATAGCAGTAAGCTATGTACAGTATGGTGTATACAGATGTATAAATGAGTGGCTATATCAAAAAAGAGGTATGTACAAATGTGTGTGTGTGTGGGAGGGGGGGGGGGTTTGTTCAACAGAGTGTGTGGGGGGAGGATTGTTTATCAGAATGAATGAGCTTGTGAAAGAAGCTGTACTGTAGCCTGCTGGTACGGGACTTGAATACTTCCTGAGTCTCTTAGAGGGTAGGGGGTCAAACAGACCGTGGCTGGGATGCGGGTGTCCTTAACGATGCCTACCGCCTTCCACTGTTACCGGTCTGCCTGGAGGGACTCGATGGTCGGGGGTTTGGTGCCCTTGTTGCGCTGGGCGGTTTTCACCACCCGTTGCAGGGCCTTCCGGTCGGACACAGTGCAGTCGCCGTACCACACTGTGACGCAGTTGGTTAGGATGAGTGCATGATTCTCACCATCTCACTCAGAGGTATGGCATCCAGGGCGGGACTTCCTTTCTCTTGGCCCCCCTCACAGCCAATCACCTTTGGCCCCTGGGTTATTGACAGCTCCTGGTTCTTTACGTCACCAGAGTCCTTATCCCTCAGACAGTCCTGTATCCTGCTCTGAGGACCTGAGGTGGACCAACAACACAAGCTTTATCTCTGCATCTCTTCATTCATCTATACATCATCAACAAGAGCTATATAATTTACTCTCACCATAGCTCTTATTTACCTCACACACTCGCACACTCTCATTTATCTCACCAAAGCATGATTCTCGATGGTGCAGCGAGGGGAAATTGGCCAGTATCCTGGGAGACAGCTGGGCTTTCTTCAATCTCCTCAGGAAGTAAAAGGCACCACTACGCTTTGTTGACCAGGGAAGAGGAGTTGAGGGTCCAAGAGAGGTCCTCCTCGGGGATGTGGACACCCAGGAACTTGAAGCCGGGGACACACTCCACCTCCATCTTGTTGATGTAGATGGGGGGGGTGTACACAGCCCCTAGTTTTCCTGATGTCCACAATGATTTCCTTGGTCTTCATGGTGTCGAGGGCCAGGTTGTTGTCAGCACGCCACACCGCCAGTTGCTGGTGTACTCAGGAATACTCAGACTGCCTCTACTTCCAGACCAGGGATATCTTTTCATGACCCACATGTTTGAGGACAAGGGAACTCCACCACCGGCAGTCAGCCATGTCACAGCAACGATAACAACCAGTAATAGAAACCCCTTCATGGTGTTACACACCTCATAAAAAGCTGATCTTTTTGGCTACGAGTATAATTGTTAAGTGTCACACAGGGGGCACTTGGAGGATTTCAGTCACTGGTAATTTTCATATTGAATTACAGGACTTAACTTTCTGTTATCATTACTGTACCCTCTTATAAGAGACATGAAACGACAATATTATTGAAATCTGATAAGACTTTTAGACACCCAGGCAATAAGTCAAACATGAACATTTCAGATATTATACCGCCCACAGTGTTTCTCTAGCAGGGTCGCTCGAAAGCAGGGTACATTATTTCAACGGGAGGTTAAGAGATGGCTTAGTCTAAACAAATATTGTCTGACATATTATGCTTTGCTCTACACTGTGATCAGATCTGTCAGAAGGGGAAGTGTACGTGTGTGTGTGTGTGTGTGCGTGTGTGTATGTGTATGTGTGCGTCAGTGGCGGATACAGAAAGTGGCTGATGGGTGGGCCTGGAAAAATCTGGGTAGGCCTGAGTGAAACTCATCACCGCACGTTTTAGACCTATGTATGAGCAGCCAGATGGATGGAACACAACCGGGCGATCATAGGCGCCGATTTATGTTTCTGCCCGTGGGTGCTCGAAACATTTGGGTACGACCAACACGCATGCACACACACGCACACACACGCACGCACGCACACACACACAATATTCGCAGGGACTGGAGGAGATCACTATGCAGACCATGAAACGAACGGAAAATAAATAAAGTACCTGTCTACCCAGAGAATGCAACGGACAGCCAAACAAGTTATTATAAAATACACACACGCAAGGCATTCAAGCGCACGCAATAGTCAATGAATTAACCAATAACCATCAACTATGGAGGACCAAGTCTGACAGAATTAACAATAAATATATAGGTACATAAATTAATGTATGAACAAATAAATGAACGAATACACACTAGGATCCTCTGTGATATTCCTTGAGCAGACAATTCCGCAGTTTCCACAAAGCCTACTGCTCGTTCTTTAATTACCCCTCCATAAATGAATCGAATACAGACAGCAACTAGCTCGCGCTTGGATAGATCTTTATACTCATCCGCAAGTATGGCATAATCTGTGGATTGCTCATGCAGTTCAGACTTTATCTTTCGAATTAGCAGTGAGGCTGCAGCCTCAAGCAGCTCATCCTGAATGTGATGGCTTAGGAGCGTGGCATTTCGAGGCAGTTCCTTCAGTCTATTTTCAATTTCTGGATCATATTTTGACATGAACTTGAATAGCTCCAAGAAATTACCTTTATTGAGCGCCTCTTCCGTTTCTCTGTGACCTCTAAGTGGAATTTCCAACTTGGCACACAACATAGCAATGTCTAACACAACTTTAACGTGTTGCCGGTTTCGCTCTATGAATGAAACGGCATCACCGTGCATTTGATTTAACACTGTCCCACGGCTTTGGGGTCCATCATGGCTTTGCCTGTACCCATCCAACTTGGTGAGGGCAACAGCATGCGGCTTGCTAGACTCGTGTTTGTCACAGGCCTGCCGGAGACGTTTCAAATTTTTGTATCCATCTCTTGTAAAAGTGAACTCTGTGTGCGCCTCTGGGAAATGTCGACACACTTTACAAAAAATAGCGTCTCTTTCTTTTCTATATTCCATCCACTTGAACTTCTCGTACCAATTTCTACTGAAGGAGCGCGATTTCCCATCTATTACAGTGGTAGGGAATGTTACCAGCTTTGGTTGAGTGGCTGGTTCCTCCATGGCTGACAGATCCGACGGTGTAGTCCTACCAGTTAGCTCTTCACAAGCCGGTGGCAATGTCGGTCGCTTCGGTGGAGCTTTAGCGTGTATGCTCAAGTTAGCATTAGATGTTGAAGCTGTGGCCGTTTCTCCTTCTTCATCCCCAGGGCCAGCACACATCTCATCACAATCCTCCTCTCTGTCTTTGGACAAGGCCTGGTCCAAACTTTCATTATTTTCACTGACTTCCAGACGTGGCTTTTTAAGAAAGCGGGACAATGTTAGCTGTTTAGCCATCGTAGCGCGCACACTGAACACTTGACTGACACTTGACACTTGACACTGGTCACGGTCAACTGAACAATCAGAGTAAACGTAAAGAGGAAGCCATGTAAACGTAAGAGAGGAAGTTGAATATTATTAGTATTAATACATACTTTTAATCATTTCCAAGACAAAACTATTCACATTACAGTTAGTTAGTGAAAATTAAACTTTACAAAAACTTTTTTTTATTTTTTTTATTTTTTTTAATGAATCTGACTGGGTGGGCCAGCTGTCAATCTGGGTGGGCCTAGGCCCACCCATAGATCCGCGCCTGGTGTGCGTGCGTGTTTGTGTGTGTGTGTATGTATGGCGTAGAGGGTGTAGGGTTAGTACAGATGCTGCCAGTATCACTCACACACAAAGACACACACACACACACACACACACACACACCACTTCCACCTCAGCTCCACCTACAGTCCCAGTCCCAGTCCTAGTCCAAATCCTACTCCTAGTCCCACCTACACCTCAGTCCTAGCTCTAATCCCACCCGCAGCCCAAGTGCCCCCCCCCACCCCCCCTGTGTCCTCCTCCAGACAGGCTTGTTAGCATGTCTACAGCTCTCCAACCGTCAATCAACAGAGTTCATTGGCTCTCATTGAAACCAGCTCCCTACGATGTGATACTTGTTGCTTCCCAGAGGGGAGAGAGGGTAGAGGGTCTCACCGCAGAAGCAGGAAACGACACATGGCTGTAGAATTGCTGAAGGTTTTTCTCGTTTGCACGGCAAAGACTGTGGGCTAGTGGGTAATTATGGATAATGTGTAAATAGCTGCATTTTTTATTATGTATCTTATCTCCTAAGTGTTGAATACCACAACACACACACACACACACACTCACTCATGCACACACTCACGCACACGCACACACACACACACACACACACACACACACACAAAAACACTCTCTCTAAGAAGCACGTCTGTGTCCAATCAAGATAAGGAAAATAGGAAACACATTGTCTATTGTTGGATGAGCTATTATGTCAACATGTACAAGACACATTTATCAACTCATTAACTCTTGACAACATGACAAACCATTAAGCTTAAATAATAGTTAGATGGGCAAAACAAAGACATGGATATATTAAATAAGTCAAAATACCTCATTCCCAGCCTCATCACCAGTATGGGAAGGTGGGGGCCATTTTGTGAGATTTACAGTAGTAAATGCAAGCAACCTGGTGTGGACGTCTGCCAGTGTCTGTCTGCCACTGAACCAGAATGGAACAGAACTCCTATGAGCCCAGCCTCAGGCAGGTGGAGGGTGACAGCTAGTGGACAAAAAAGAAACTGCAGCTCAACACAACTCTTATTATTGACACTTCACTATGATGGTGAGATGTGAAATGAGATCATGTGAAATGTCTTGAAGTAGATGAGTCTTTTTTTCTCAGGACTGCCTGAGTAGCTCAGTGTGTTAAGTCTCAGTCTGTCTTTTTAACGCTGAAGGCCAGGGTTCAAATCCAATGACCTATTGACTTTTTCTAGACTGTGTCTGCTGCTGCTGCTGCCTGTATGACAGACAGTGTGATTGATTCTATCAGATATTATTACATGACTACATGACTACATGATGATACACATGATCAGATAGATAGACAGAGAGACAGAGGACAGAGATTCTACACTGATCAGAGCCTTGTGAACAAATGTGGGACTGAATTTCTTCAAGTAGGTGATTTTTTTTCTTCTTCTCCCAGCTCTGTCACAGTGGCTCAGTGTGTTAAGTCTCCTGTCTATTAGACCGAGAGGCTGGGGTTCAAATCCCCTGTCCAGTGTTTTAGTATCTCTTGATTTGTTCCAAGTATGTGACTACTCATGCCTGTCACACACAGGCAGACAGAGTCACACGGACACACACACACACACACACACACACACACACACACACACACACACAGACAGCTCATTCAACCTGCACAGAGGAATTGAAGAATATCATTATGGTCTGTATATGACAATGACCTTTCATGACTGGCACGGTGGGTCAGTGTGTTAAGTCTCCCGGCTGGCAACATTTTGCCGGGGGGGGGGCATCAAATCATACTCTCACCTAGAGCCGGACCTGGTTGTGAGAGACGCCACTGCAGTCTTCCCAAGGTAAAATAGACACTTAAAGTACAGTAGCCTACCCAGCAAGCACCGACGGACCTGGACGAATTCGGACCAGCCCGATAACGGCCAGACCACGTAATATCACAACTAGTTAGTATCTGGCCCAGAATATCACCCTATTTCAACTAAAATATTTTTTTATTTTTTTATATTTGTCGGGAGAAAATACCCAAATGTGAAATCCCAGCAACAACCCGTCAACTCTGGTGTGAAGTCATCTCTGTTGTGACAGACAGACATCAAAGTGGTTTTGATTTTTTTAAAAATGGCCGATTGCGTCACAGTGATGAGCGTGACGTCACGGGAAAAGCACCCTGGCCTTACCCCCTCCGTCCACTCTCCCCTCCATAGGGGGAATGATTTTCTCTCATTTTGCGTGTCTGTCTGTACGCACAGAGCCACACAATAAAACCCGCTATCAATTGGAGATCACCTGCTCTTGTCTTCACTGGTAACATAAGCAGTTATGGAACTAAGTAGGAATTAGAAGGGTAAAAGAGAACTGATAAAATATGAATAAATCATTAATAGAATGTAATAAAGATAATTTTAAAAATTATATAATAATACATTATGACATCACAAAGACATGTGACAGGTATCTTGAGCATGATTTGTCCAAAACAAACCCAACCAATTGTAACTCTGTCAATGACAATAAAGTTCAATCTAATCTAATGTAATCTAATCTAAATGAAAGAGCGGATGAATAGATGAGAGAGGAAGTACGAAACAATTAGGAGGTTATTCTGTGTGGGTTATACTGAGTGGTTAGTCGAATGTATCGATTGCAAGTCGCTTTGGAATAAGGCGTCTGCTACATTGTGACATAAAACCAGTAGTGAGATTAACTGTAGTGTTTTCTTTAATTAAATGAATTACACGTCAGCATATTGTGTTACATGAAACACGTAGTTGGTTAATATAATGTGATGTACAACATCTCAGTCTTCCAGCTGAAACGTTAGGAGGATTTATTGCAAACATAACAACATACCAGTATTCAGTCACACTCGGCTTCTAAACACCAAGGCCACATTTGGGTGGAAGGGGCGGTGACATGATGCAGGAGGGGACAAGGACATCTCAACTCCTACGACCTCGATTCCTCCTTCACTCTCCAGGAGGGAGAGGATGGGAGGAGAGGAGGGGAGGAGAGGAAAGGAGGAGACAGGAGGAAGAGATGAGGGAGGAGAGGAGGGTATGAGAAGAGGACAGGAGGATTTGAGAGAAGATGATCTAGAAAAGGCTCATGTCATGACACAACCTTCTCCCTGATCCGATCAACAAGCACATGAACATACAGTAGATGATGGTGCAGCCAGCAGACCCCCCCTTCTTCTTTAGGGCTCCTGTCTCCTTTAAACACCTCCCACACTGGGAGCAGTCGTGTTAACTAGTGTGTGTGTTCTCTGGTGTCTCTTTAGGTTTCCTGCCTGACTGAAACTCTTCCCACACTGGGAGCAGCAGAATGGCTTCTCTCCTGTGTGTATTCTTTGGTGTATCTTTAGTTCATCTGTCCGACTGAAACTCTTCCCACACTGGGAGCAGCAGAATGGCATCTCTCCTGTGTGTATTCTCTGGTGTCTCTTTAGGTCTCCTGCCTGACTGAAACTCTTCCCACACTGGGAGCAGCAGAATGGCATCTCTCCTGTGTGTATTCTCTGGTGTTTCTTTAGTTCATCTGCCCGACTGAAACTCTTCCCACACTGGGAGCAGCAGAATGGCATCTCTCCTGTGTGTATTCTCTGGTGTTTCTTTAGGTTTCCTGCCACACTGAAACTCTTCCCACACTGGGAGCAGCAGAATGGCTTCTCTCCTGTGTGTATTCTCTGGTGTCTAATTAGATCGCTTATATGACCAAATCTCTTTCCATACTGAAGACAAGAGTGAGTCTTCTGTCCTCCTTGAGTCTGTGGTTGTGATTTAAGGTGAGTTGGACAAATGAAACTCTCACTGCAATCTAAACAGTGGTGATTCTTCTGTCTTGAGCTCCTCCTCCTCCGTCTGTGTTGTTTATGGCTTCCTGATGCGGTGGAGCTGGGCTCCATGTCTGAGTCTGGGTTGGAGCTCTCTCCTGTAAGAATAGGAACATATACAGGATTAGAAACAAGTACAACATGAGAACAAGTGCTGCTTCCATAGACTCAGCAGTGCCAGAAGTAACACCACATCTCTGGAGTCTGCACACGCTGTGGGAACATGAAGTGTTCAGAGAGTTACAGAGATATTACAACAAATGGATACCGTATCAATGTTTTATCATTAACAATTGATTTAAAGCATATTCTCTCAAACGGAGACAGAATCCAAGTTTAACGTTTCAGTTTAAGAGTATTTACGTTGTACCTAGTTTAACTGTCACTCACTGTCTTGCTCAACAGTTGTAATTCCATGATCAGTCATAGAAGTTAGAGAAATTGTAACAACTTTAGTTTGACTGAATCAACAACTGCTATGGAGGAAATCGTGGGGAAAATAAAAATGAAAATAAATGTCTGATTGCATACACCGCTAAATATCTGCCAGCGCCCTTTGAACTATTCATTAATCTGGCCTGGCTTTCACCAAATACAGAACATGAACTCACCATCCTCACCATCTGTGTCCACCAATCCATCTTCTCCTTGCTCTTCTTTCATCATGACATCTCCATCCTCCACTTCCTCTTCTTCTTCTCCTTCCTCTCCTTTCACAACTTCATATTCTCTTCCCTCTTCTTTCACCATCACATCTTTAATCGCTTCCTCCTCTTCTTCTTCTTTCACCATCACATCTTTCTTTTCTTCCTCCTCTCCTCTAACCTCCTCCTCCTCTTTCAACATCACATCTACCATCTCTTCATCCTCTCCTCCTTCTTCCTCTACTTCTTCTTTCACCATCACATCTTTCTTTTCTTCCTCCTCTCCTCTAACCTCCTCCTCCTCTTTCACCATCACATCTACCATCTCTCCTCCTTCTTCCTCTACTTCTTCTTTCACCATCACTTCTTTCTCCTCCACTCCCTCCCCTCCTTCCTCCTCTTTCACGACCACGTTGACTTCCAGTGTTTGACTGCAGTATTCCAGCTTCACGGCCACCATCTTTGGACCCCACGTTGTGCTTTTCTGGACTGAAGAACCACAGCAGGAACTCTGTGGACTTGGGTTCAGAAACAGTAGCTGTGAGGTGGAGCTGTGTATAGAAATCAAATGAAGCACAAACAGTCACAGATAAATTTCACATTTTGTTCAGTAATTTCACCAATATAGATACAAATATATAGATATACATTATACCTATATACAGTAAAACTAACAAACGTATATATTTATATATTTGTGCCCATTTACACTAATCAAGAAGCTGAAGAACAAATAATAAAATAGAGTGTTTTCCATCGTGCACATACCTATTCAGATAGGGCCACTCTATTGGTTTAATTGATTAATCAGCTGTGCACTGTGTGTTCCAACAGTTTACCGCACAGCTGATTAATCAATTAAACCAATAGAGTGAGACAGGATTATGTTCATGCAAGGTGCCTTTCAGGAAGTAGTGGAGATCGTGCACCTAGCCTATTCAAAGCTTCACACACCAACGCCACGGTGTCTGTCATGTACTTATACTACCACCTTGTGGGGCATCCGGGTACTGCCTAGTATATATGTATGACGTGTTATCCGTTTCCGTTGTTGACTAATAAAGTTATCACCACTACAGTCACACGGTCTCCATCTCCTGCTTGCTCTACTGTATAGAAAGTATATTTAGTTATATCAACATACCTAGTTAGGATATAACAGTGTCATTATCACTCTGCCTGCTAGACATTTATTGTCCACTTGATGGCGCAGTGGAGCAAATGAAGCAACACGAAGCTTCGGCCCATGTGTGACGCAATTGGATGGAAAGCTTCAACAGTTCATTCATTTCATTTCATTTCATTTTTGGCATTTAGCAGACGCCTTATTCCAAAGCGACTTACAATCAATACATTTGAATACTAAGCATGTGAATCAGCAGTCCACCATTCGTTGCAGGAAGAGTACTCTAGCTCGGGCCAGGGGCCACTGATAGGAGGAAAAACCTTCTCCCTATTATCGCCTTCTACTAAAACCTTTTATTTTTATTTATTTTTAATTACTGGAGAAACTGAGAAACAGTACAATGGGGGCAATAGAAGTTCTAGGGACACAGTAGAGGGGAAAGCGGGTGTCTTTAGGAGACGTAGTGGCAGTGGCGGATACAGAAAGTGGCTGATGGGTGGGCCTGGAAAAATCTGGGTAGGCCTGAGTGAAACTCATCACCGCACGTTTTAGACCTATGTATGAGCAGCCAGATGGATGGAACACAACCGGGCTCGCGATCATAGGCGCCGATTTATGTTTCTGCCCGTGGGTGCTCGAAACATTTGGGTACGACCAACACGCATGCACACACACGCACACACACGCACACGCACGCACGCACACACGCACAATATTCGCAGGGACTGGAGGAGATCACTATGCAGACCATGAAACGAACGGAAAATAAATAAAGTACCTGTCTACCCAGAGAATGCAACGGACAGCCAAACAAGTTATTATAATACACACACGCAAGGCATTCAAGCGCACGCAATAGTCAATGAATTAACCAATAACCATCAACTATGGAGGACCAAGTCTGACAGAATTAACAATAAATATATAGGTACATAAATTAATGTATGAACAAATAAATGAACGAATACACACTAGGATCCTCTGTGATATTCCTTGAGCAGACAATTCCGCAGTTTCCACAAAGCCTACTGCTCGTTCTTTAATTACCCCTCCATGAATGAATCGAATACAGACAGCAACTAGCTCGCGCTTGGATAGATCTTTATACTCATCCGCAAGTATGGCATAATCTGTGGATTGCTCATGCAGTTCAGACTTTATCTTTCGAATTAGCAGTGAGGCTGCAGCCTCAAGCAGCTCATCCTGAATGTGATGGCTTAGGAGCGTGGCATTTCGAGGCAGTTCCTTCAGTCTATTTTCAATTTCTGGATCATATTTTGACATGAACTTGAATAGCTCCAAGAAATTACCTTTATTGAGCGCCTCTTCCGTTTCTCTGTGACCTCTAAGTGGAATTTCCAACTTGGCACACAACATAGCAATGTCTAACACAACTTTAACGTGTTGCCGGTTTCGCTCTATGAATGAAACGGCATCACCGTGCATTTGATTTAACACTGTCCCACGGCTTTGGGGTCCATCATGGCTTTGCCTGTACCCATCCAACTTGGTGAGGGCAACAGCATGCGGCTTGCTAGACTCGTGTTTGTCACAGGCCTGCCGGAGACGTTTCAAATTTTTGTATCCATCTCTTGTAAAAGTGAACTCTGTGTGCGCCTCTGGGAAATGTCGACACACTTTACAAAAAATAGCGTCTCTTTCTTTTCTATATTCCATCCACTTGAACTTCTCGTACCAATTTCTACTGAAGGAGCGCGATTTCCCATCTATTACAGTGGTAGGGAATGTTACCAGCTTTGGTTGAGTGGCTGGTTCCTCCATGGCTGACAGATCCGACGGTGTAGTCCTACCAGTTAGCTCTTCACAAGCCGGTGGCAATGTCGGTCGCTTCGGTGGAGCTTTAGCGTGTATGCTCAAGTTAGCATTAGATGTTGAAGCTGTGGCCGTTTCTCCTTCTTCATCCCCAGGGCCAGCACACATCTCATCACAATCCTCCTCTCTGTCTTTGGACAAGGCCTGGTCCAAACTTTCATTATTTTCACTGACTTCCAGACGTGGCTTTTTAAGAAAGCGGGACAATGTTAGCTGTTTAGCCATCGTAGCGCGCACACTGAACACTTGACTGACACTTGACACTTGACACTGGTCACGGTCAACTGAACAATCAGAGTAAACGTAAAGAGGAAGCCATGTAAACGTAAGAGAGGAAGTTGAATATTATTAGTATTAATACATACTTTTAATCATTTCCAAGACAAAACTATTCACATTACAGTTAGTTAGTGAAAATTAAACTTTACAAAAACTTTTTTTATTTTTTTTATTTTTTTTAATGAATCTGACTGGGTGGGCCAGCTGTCAATCTGGGTGATAGATCCGCGCCTGCGTAGTGGTGAGGGTCGGAAGATGTCTCAGGAGGAGCAGTTAAGATGTAACCTGAAGAGATGAAGCTTCATCTCGCCATCACTAGAAACAATGCAATGCAAGACTTGGCTACGAACACGTTTTACTTACATTTCTGCGTTTTCACCAATGTGGAGATACCGGCGCTGCTCCAATCGGCCCTGTCAGACGTCTTATCATCCAGAAATCACATCTCATTCCTACAAGCGAGCTGCCTCGACGGACTAGAATGAAAGTTGTTATCAACACAGTGTCGTCTTTTGATGACGTCATCACCGGGTCCTTCCGGAGCTGTGTTCTGGAACTCCGCCCACTTAAAAGCGCCCACGTTAAACTTGTTTAAGCATTTAGAAATAATACTACATATGGATGAAGCAGTGGCGGGCGGTGCATTTCACACCTAGGCCTTCAGTGATGTCTGACACATTCCTACCTGAATTATTCTACCTCTTAATACCATCGTTATGACGCCATGGCTCTAGAAACTAGACAGAAACACAGTATAACCGGGCGTTGCATCACCTTAACATAGTCAGACAAGTACAACAGAGTTATATTAATATTTCCGAAGCATTTTTAATCAATAAATCCGCATTTACAATGAAGAGTGTTAAACTAACATCTTTAAGATCGCTACATTACCCACGTCTGTCGTCTCGTCCACCATAATAGCGACAAAGGGTGCCTTTTTAATCTCCATTTTGATCTCTTCTCCCATCACTTCAGCAATAGCAAAAATCAGGTCGTTTTGTATTTTGCCTGACGTCCCAGTAAACACTTTGTTTGTGGACAGGTGGTAATGTAAATCTGGGTTGTTTTCAGCCAGAAAAGCAAGAAGCTCAACGTAGTTTCCTCTGTTTGTGCTTTCATCGTGTCCCCTAAATGAAAGTTATTGTTTACCCAAAAACAGGACACAATCGATCAGTATTATCGATCAGTCAACGAAAGCTTTCGTTGTGATGCTCCGTTTCCCTGCGCACTTTCTAAAGTTTCACATCTACCGGCATATACGCATCTCAATAGTGAATATCAATAGTGCGTATCAATAGTGCGTATCAATAGTGCGTATCCAATCAAAAGACGTGCTGGGTGCTGACATCATTGAGCCTTCCAGCAGGCGCCGTTGTTGCTTTTGCTCGCATCTACGTAGGTTTACTAGGAACGCCACAGGTTTTCTCGTTCCAACGTTAAGTTACAGGTCGAATTCGCGGCACCGTTTAACGTGCAGGCGGGCAGATTTTGAAGGCCTTGCTGGCCCTGACGGCACACCACTGGGATGAAGTCACCCAAATGATATGCTACTACATCTGGAAATAAACATGTCAATACAGATGTAATCCTACTCTATGACTCTATTATTTGTGCTTTGAAGGGTTTATAATTCTTCTAATATCCAGACTGCTGCACTGCATAGGGGACATATAATGGATTGTAAACCTATAATCTTCCAAGGCTAAACATGGTTGTAGTAATCATGTTAGAATATGTGTTAGAATACTTCTATAACACCCCTCAAGTTTGAAAATCACTTGACTCATATTCTAGAAGTGTTTCTGAGTACTGAGTAATATGAATCAAGTGGATATGAATCAAGTGTTTATGAATCAAGTCAATATGAATCAAGTCAATATGAATCAAGTGGATATGAATCAAGTCAAAATGAATCAAGTGCATATGAATCAAGTCAATATGAATCAAGTAGACATGAATCAAGTGTTTATGAATCAAGTCAATATGAATCAAGTGGATATGAATCAAGTGGATATGAATCAAGTGGATATGAATCAAGTCAATATGAATCAAGTGGATATAAATCAAGTGGATATGAATCAAGTCAATATGAATCAAGTCAATATTAATCAAGTGGATATGAATCAAGTCAATATGAATCAAGTGGATATGAATCAAGTCAATATGAATCAAGTCAATATGAATAAAGTGTTTATGAATCAAGTGGATATGAATCAAGTGGATATGAATCAAGTCAATATGAATCAAGTCAATATGAATCAAGTGTTTATGAATCAAGTGGATATGAATCAAGTGGATATGAATCAAGTCAATATGAATCAAGTCGATATGAATCAAGTGGATATGAATCAAGTGGACATGAATCAAGTGAGTTTCAACCTTGAGGGGTGTGATACAAAGTATTCTTGGTCCTTTCCTGCGTCCCAACAGTTAAAAGTGCCACCTCTAGATTGCATAGGGAACCCATAATGGACTGTACACCAACATATTTCCAAGGCTATAAACATGATCACTACCACTGTACTCAGCAACACTTGTAGAATATTGATCAAGTGAGTTTCAGCCATGAGGGGTGACACACATCTGTGTCTTGTCATGTCAATTCTACTAATTAACCACTAATAAAGACACACGTGAGTTGCTAGGCTCACAAGAATTGACCCCTAAGGACACACAATGTGATGAAACTAAGTCTCCTCAGGTTATTAACACTAGAACAGCCATGAGGGGTCATGACCCCCCTGTGAGGAAAGAAAAATGTGATATCTTTGCACTTTGATCACATTTCAGGACCCTCCTTTCATGACTTGTCCGAGATATGTGCGTTCTACCACCCAGTATCCTTACATTTTCAAAATCACATCAGGATAAGCTAGTATAAAGCTATTTTGCAGTTTTTCTGTGTAGGAGGCAGGCTAGTTTACAAGCGGCCAACTAGTGGTGGTTGTGTGAAAGTAGCAGGTTAGCATTGTAAAGAGGGGGTCATTTAGGAGGTAAAAAGGCACGGCTGTTCTAGAAGCTGGTAGAGGAGCAAGAGAAGCGAGACTGTTATGTATGCAATAGGCATGGGACTATTTTATGTTGTTGCTATACTGTGGGTGCGCATTGATATGTACATGTTATGTGGGTGCGCATTGATATGTACATGTGGTTGTTGAACTTGACGTTGACAGTAAAGAAGTGAAAACTGTAGCTCCTTGTTCATGCATCCTTATTACTGTTAGTCCAGGCAGAAGACGTAACAGAAGTGGCGACGAGAATCGTAACGATCCCCGCAGTGCAAGGTTGCAGAAGACGGGAGAGAATTGAAAGAAAAGTGAGTAAACTAAGAGGAACTAAGTCAAAATGGCTGGACATTTTGGACAAATGGACTGTTTTGACGGTACGGTAGAAGATTGGTCTACTTATGTGGAGAGCAGTGGCGGCTGGTGCAAAAAATGTTGGGTGGGGCACAGCAGTGTTTCCTCCAGGATTTTTCACATTAGTGGTGGGGGGGTCCTCTTTCAAGTTTTTTTTTTTTTTTGCGTTCACAAATTTTTTTTCCGCGTGCACGCGCGCTCAAAACAAAGACGTAATTTCACTTTACCCACGCAATACCCACTTAAACATGTGTGAGGATACGTAACGGCGTTTTGTGACAGAACTTTCACTTTCATTCATGAAATTCACCCCGTCTGTGTTACTGTTTACACAAGTACAATCACAGTGTGACAGTCAGATGGAGCATTCGGTAAACAACAACAGCAAGGTAATGCATCAGTTGAGTTAAAGAAAACAAACTCTTACCTTTGATGACAGAACATGAGCCGTGTTTACCCGTACCTCCGCCGTTCTGTTCGTGGTGATTTCAGAGGCAATAGATTATTTTTGCCCCCACGTTAGGTGCGAGGCTGCTCGGTTAACCCATTAGCGGGAACATTATTAGTTGCACAAAATAGGCTGATTTAATTGACCATGAACATCAGAGACAGACATTACGAATGTTCATTTAAAATACTCCGGAAGCCCGGAAGTCCGGAAAACCGGAAGTCGGAAGTCCTCAGCATAATGCATTGTCTGCAATACAACTGGATATTCAGGACGCACATTTTTGCGCCCCGGCCAAGAAATAGAGACAGCCAATTGGAGCGCTGCTACAGCTCACGTGTAAGCGAAAAGTATTCGGCCTGGCATAGACTTGCATTGACCGGCGCCCCGACTCCTCCCCCTATGTATTTTAACAGTGAATTTTACACACACACAGATAAAAAAATGTATTGTATTGGAGGATTTTTAATGAATGCTGATAGGCGCCGACAGAATATCAGCCGCATTTTGTGAATAAACAATGTTTATTTAAAAAAAAAACGTTTACAAATCGCAACTAGGAAGTGAAGGTGGGGGCGGCGCCCCAGCGCCCTCTATCGGCCAGCCGCCACTGGTGGAGAGACTCGAGCAATATTGTGTGGCTAATGGAGTCAAAGATGATAAGAAAGTTGCCGTGCTTTTGAGTTTGATGGGGGCAAAGGCATATAATTTGCTGCGTAACCTCACAGCGCCGGAAAAGCCTGCACAAAATACTTTTGAAGAAGAGAATGTAGATTTGCTGAAATGCCACTTGAATCCGAAGCCATTAGTGATAGCCGAACGTTTCCGATTTCATAAGAGAGACCAACACAAAACCGAGTCTGTAGCGGACTATATCGCGGAGCTCCGTAGACTGGCGGAACACTGTGAATTTGGGCCGGAACTATCGGATGCGCTCAGAGACAGGCTCGTCTGCGGATTGCACAATGAAGGCACGCAGAAAAGGCTCTTGACCAAAAAGAATCTGACACTGGAGACCGCGCGTGACATCGCCGTGTCAATGGAAACTGTTGCAAAAGACTCGGTTCAACTGCAAAAGAAATATATGGGAGAATGCTCAGTGAATAAAATGCACACAAAAAGGGATGACAAGCCAATGGCATGCTATCGGTGTGGGAACAAGTCACATGACCCAGTTGATTGCTGGTTCAAAGATAAAGACTGTAGACAGTGCAACAAAAGAGGACACATACAGAAAATGTGCAAATCAAAGCCATGTGATAAGACATCATACCAAAAGAAAACAGGAAAGAGAGACAGAAATGTACATCAGGTCAGTGAAACTGATTCAAGTGATTCAAGTGTTGAGTTGTCATGCCTCGAACTTCACTCTCTTAAAGAGACAGGTCGTAAAATCATATGGGTGACACCTGAGGTAGAGGGAGTGAAATTGAAGATGGAGTTAGATACTGGATCTGCCCTCTCAATAATTTCCCACAAAGACTATGTGAGGAACTTTTCAAATCTGAAACTAAAGTGATGTTGAAAACGTACACAGGTGAGAAAATATCTCCCATGGGAAAACTGAAAGTGAAAGTGAAGAATGAGAATGACACACAGAGGTTGGAGTTGTATGTGCTACAATGTGTGGGGGTACCCTTATTTGGACGTGAATGGATAAGAAGTATCCAGCTTAATTGGCAGTCAATAAAGGCAATGCAGATCACCTCAAAACAAAACAACAGCACTACAAAGGAAAGTCTGGCACAGATACTGACACAGTCTGCACAGGTTTTCCAAGACGGAATAGGCACCCTGAAACACATGAAAGCACAGGTCATACTCGAGGATGATGCAAAACCCAAGTTTCACAAGGCTCGTCCGGTGCCCTACGCCCTTCGCCCCAAGGTGGAGGCGGAGCTCCAGCAATTGGAGGACCAAGGTATTCTCTCCAAGGTCGACTGGTGTGACTGGGCAACACCTATTGTGCCCGTAGTCAAGAAGACGGGTGCGGTACGAATCTGTGGTGATTTCAAGGTCACAGTAAATCCTGTCCTGCATGCAGATCAGTATCCCCTCCCACGCATAGATGATATCTTTGCGTCCCTGGCGGGTGGAGAGCGTTTCTCAAAGATAGACCTTGCTCAGGCATACTTGCAGATGGAGGTGGAGGAGTCATCAAGAAAGTACCTGACCATAAACACCACCAAAGGCCTTTACCAGTACAACAGATTGGTCTTTGGTATATCTAGTGCCCCAGCGATATGGCAACGTGCTATGGATCAAGTACTCCAAGGGATACCGGGCACACAATGCTATCTGGACGACATCATTGTCACTGGAGTTGATGATGGGACACACCTGGCAAACCTGAAGACAGTCCTGTCCAGATTGGAGGAATACGGACTGAGCAAACAAGAAGAAATGTGAGTTTTTCAAAGACTCCATCGAGTTTTGTGGTCACACCATCGACAGACATGGCCTCCAAAATCAATGCTGTTCTGAGAGCACCAAAACCAGAGAATGTGAGCCAGCTGCGCTCCTTCCTGGGCCTTATTAATTATTACCACAAGTTTCTGCCAAACCTCTCCACTGTTTTGCACCCCTTACACTGTTTGTTACAGTTGGGCAGGAAATGGAAGTGGTCAAAGGACTGTGAACGAGCATTTGAGACTGCTAAGCAGCTAATCACCTCAGAAGAGGTCTTAACGCGATTTGACCCCAGTCTCCCCCTGCGCCTGGCCTGCGATGCGTCCCCGTATGGTATTGGCGCCGTGCTCTCACACAAAATGCCTGATGGAACTGAGCGACCAATCGCTTTCGCATCAAGATCTCTCAACTCGGCAGAACGCAACTATGCTCAAATTGACAGAGAAGCCTTGAGTTTAGTATGGGGGGTGAAGAAGTTTAATCAATATCTATATGGAAAGCACTTCACATTGATCACAGATCATCAGCCCCTGGTATCAATCTTTCACCCTCAAAAGTGTATCCCAGTAATGACAGCAGCACGCTTACAAAGATGGGCTCTGTTTCTGGGTGCGCACACCTACACCATTGAGTTTAAAGGAACTAAACAACATGGAAACGCCGATGGACTCTCACGCCTCCCACACGAGGCACACCCTGTGGAGGACACAACGGATCCAGCTGACGCGTTCCACTTGACCCAACTGGAGTCACTTCCTGCCACAAGAGCTCAGATACAAATGGAGACCAACAGAGATATGAGTTGACACTGAATGGATGGCCAACACAGGGCTACCTCCAGCTACCTGAGTACTCCACCCGTCGTGACCAGCTATCAGTGTGTCAAGGCTGTGTCATGTGGGGTACGCGTGTCATTGTGCCACCCAAGCTGCGTTCACGAGTGTTGGAATCATTACACGAAGGGCATCTCGGTGTGGTTAAGATGAAGAGCCTTGCTAGAAGCTATGTCTGGTGGCCTGGCATAGACGGTCAAATAGAGGACCTGGCTAAGACCTGCAGTGGATGCCAACAGATACAGAGCGAACCCCAGACGGCACCCCTCCACACATGGGAATGGCCCACTACCCCGTGGCAACGTATTCACATAGACTACGCAGGGCCCTTCATGGATCGGATGTTCCTCATTGTGGTTGACGCCCATTCAAAGTGGCCCGAAGTCTTCACAGTGAAACAGGCCACATCTACTAAAACAGTGGACATACTGCGCACACTCTTCTCCCGCACAGGGCTGCCCCAACAACTGGTGAGTGACAACGCGAGTATATTCACTGGAGAGGAGTTCCAGAGTTTCCTCAAACGGAATGGTGTCAAACACCTTACCTCAGCTCCTCACCATCCTGCAACTAACGGCTTGGCGGAACGTTTTGTACAATCTTTCAAGCAGTCAATGAAAGCAAGTGGGAAGGATGGAACAGTGTTACAACAGAAAGTAGCAAACTTCCTGCTGGCTTACCGAAACACAGCTCATGCCACAACGGGCCAGACGCCGGCTATGCTGTTCATGGGCAGGAACCTCAGATCGCGTTTGGATTTGCTAAAACCAGACATCCGCAAACATGTGTTGGAGAAGCAGTGTTCTAGTGGACAGACACAACGGCAACTGAGGAGTTTCAGTGTTGGACACAAAGTGCTTGCCAGAGACTATAGAGGTAATAACCAGAAATGGCAGCCTGGTGAGGTTCTGTCACGGACAGGACCACTGACTTACACCGTGAGTGTAGGGCCTGACATCGTCTGGCGCAGGCATGTTGACCAGCTACTGGATGCAACAGCTCGCAATACCACAGCTAAGGAATCAGTGGCACCTCCAGACTCGGATGAGTCTACTCTGGCAACACCAGAGGACTTTGACACTGATAATGATGCTGAACCTGCACAGGCTGTTGAACCTCAACTGAGGGCCACTGGCTCTGGTTCTCAACCAAGGCGTTACCCTGAGAGAAATCGCAGAGCACCTCAGAGACTTGAATTGTAGTCAGGACGTACTAACTTACCTTTGATAGAGCATTATATTTCTGTTATGGTTAGTTACTGAACACACTGTTTACTTTGTGATGTTTAGGGGTTACATCAATGCTGGAAGGGAGGAATTGTTATGTATGCAATAGGCATGGGACTATTTTATGTTGTTGCTATACTGTTGGTGCGCATTGATATGTACATGTTATGTGGGTGCGCATTGATATGTACATGTGGTTGTTGAACTTGACGTTGACAGTAAATAAGTGAAAACTGTAGCTCCTTGTTCATGCATCCTTATTACTGTTAGTCCAGGCAGAAGACGTAACAGAGACCCAAAGCAAAGCTCTGGCTCAGTTCTGAGAGGGGCTGAGGGGTCACTTCCCCAGCAGACAGCATCTGGTACTAATAACACAACAAGGAAGACAACAGGTTAGCACTTCTGGACATTTGGGATTTGATTTGATTTGTATTTGTCCCAAACACAATAAACATATCAAAACATAACAACATTTCTGTCTCAAAGCTATGTATCTGTGTATTTTTTCAGTTTTTTTGTGCCATGGATTTTTGTTTTTTGTTTTGCTCCATGGATATGATTTTGTTTGTGGTTGCTCTTATCTTATTGACATAAAGCAGTGACAAGTGAATGCAGGAGTATAAAAGGTTCAAACAACATCACTTTATTAGCACACAACACACGTGTCAAATATGTCACCTAATGGCTAGATATTTGGGGAATTGTAGTCCTAGATTTAGTGGACTACAAAAACACGTACACAGCTGAACTGAACAGAAATACAAACATAACACTGAGACTACAAACTTTGAGTAAAAGTAAGTTATGTTAAAACTATTGTTTGTTACATTGAGGCTCTTCAACCTTTAAACTTTCATAACATCAAAAAGAAGAAAATCACATAAAAAAAAACACATCATTAAACAATCTGTACACGCAGGCTAGAGGCCAATCTAACAAATGTGGGGGAGGAACAGTGTTGGAGTACGTCCAGGCGTATGTCCAGAAAATAAGCTGTTCTAATAGAAAACTGAGAAGTGATAGGATCTATATCTTAAGAACATATCTGAGAGTGGTGTCCTGGGGTAGGAGTCAAACCCAAACCCAACTGAAGGTACAGCAAGAAAAGGTCAAATCTCTGGACCGTTACAATGTAGCTGATGGATCTCCCTATCTCTCTATTAGTGAGTGTACCTGATGGATCTCCCTATCTCTCTATTAGTGAGTGTAGCTGATGGATCTCCCTGTCTCTCTATTAGTGCCGTGTTGCAACAGTACAGGTACACACGTTGATTTCATTGAGTACGCGTTAGTATTTTTCGCACAACAGTGACTGAAATTCACTTTCTCTCCAGCAGGGGGCATCAGCAGCACTGGAAGCAACCATCCCTCTCATATCTACAGCAGTCACAGAACAGCAACAACAACAAAAAAGGACCGTTTTCATTGCAGTTTAAACCTCAACACCGTTTGTTTGTTTTATTTAAAATTCTTTATTAGGATAATAAGATTAATCTTATCGTCGTCGCGATGGCGTCCTCTGTGGACCCTTAAGATGTGTCATCTCGTTTTAGAGAGGGTCCCAACATATATCACAATCATAACAAGAGTGTCAAAATAATAAAGAGTACAATTATGACAAAGACAAGAGACAAACAACAACAACAACAACAACAACATTACTTAATGAAAAACATTGAAAACATTACAACCACAACATGCCCAAAGTGGCCAATAATTATAAACTTAGGGAAGGTGGATCTACATCTATACTTTAGACAGCTGAATATAAAATATTAAGTGACAACTTCAGAGATAACAAGAACAATCAGTCACAAAGTAAGAAGTCAGTGCATGCTTAAATCTACCAACAGATGTGATGGATCTAATGTTAACTGGTAAATTATTCCAATCAGCTGGGGCTTTAAAGTTAAAGGCTCTTTTGCCAATTATTTTCTTACCTTGAGGAAATGGAACTGAGAGGAGTGCCTCGACTGGTAATTTGATGTTAAAGGAACAAGATACTGTTTTAAATAGGGGGGATCATTTAGATGAATACATTTAAATATAAATTGAAGCCTGTGTCTTCTTACATACGGAGATGGGAATTTAAGTGTCTTAGATGTCGTTAGATCCCACAAAAAAGGTGGTGGAATCGCCTCTTTCTTCCGAGACAGTTTTAACTGCAAACAGACATCCTTCTGGGAATTTCTATAATTTGAATATCTTTCAGGTGTTTTTAAATGTTCCACTCGAATTCTTTTTATAATTGTATACAGACCACACCAATACTCTACTAGCTTCTTTAATCAAATCAAATCAAATAAAACTTTATTTGTATAGCGCATTTCTTACAAGATGCAACTCAATGCGCTTCACACAATGAAAATGTTCAGTCAATCAGTCAATCAATCAATCAATGCTGACAGAGCCGCGAGCAGGCAAAAGTAAAAACCTGTACACTATGTAGCCAGGAAAAATCGCCCTTGCAGCCCTCTACCAATAGAGCGACTGGTAGGCAAACTGGCTAGTAGTCGCTCTATTGTACCCAGCGGTGGGCCCCCACACCCATCCCCCCAGGGAGCCCCCGCCGCCCCACGCACCCAGCCCGCCCCACCACCAACACACCCGGCCCAGCCAAGCAAGCACAGACCCAAGGGGCCCCGCACAAGGACGGCCAAGCAGGTGCCCGGCGGCGGAACAGACCAGGCACACGGGGAAGCCGGGGGGCCCCAAGGGGAGGCCAAGGACCACCGGCACAAAGCAAGCAAGCAAGGGCAAAAACCTGTACACCATGTATCCAGGAAAAATTCCTTGCATATTATCGGCGTACACACTGTCCATAAATGTAGTGTTATATCTGCATCGTTCTGCATCCAGCATGGTCACAGGTCCTGCCAAAAGAGAATCTTAAGCACAGTTATGATGCAACAACACAATAAAGACAATAACGATGACAGCAATACAACCTGATGGTGGTCCTGGTACACCCTTGTACCGGTTCCAATACTGCTCTGGGTGCTATTGGGAGCTGACAGTGCCTCATCAGCACCCGGGTCCATTTTCCTGTCAACACAAATCTCAAAACACGAGTATGGTGTAATGGCCTAGTGATCCTAGTTCTATAATGTCCAATGTCTCCCTTAGTATCAAAAGGCGACATTGAATAAGTAGGTTTTGAGGTCACGCTTAAAAATGTTCTGAGTTTTAGACAACCTCAGGCCCTCAGGTAGGGTGTTCCACAATCTGGGCATATATGCTAAAAGCTGATCCTCCAAATCTCTTTGTCCTAGCCTCTGGCCAGTGGTGTGCCGTCAGGGCCAGCAAGGCCTTCTCTGCTGGCCTAAACATCATCAGAATATACATTTTATTTTAATATATTTTTTCCACAAATATGTATTAATGATTCCCCATAGTCTATTCTCTTCATTTCATAGCTTTCCTCTTGGTTGCGCTGCTTCCAGTCTCCGATTGAGATTTGGAGGGCTGGCCTTTATGTTAGAGCTTTTATCCAATCAAAATGTGTTGCTAGGGGGCTCCAAAATCTGCCCGCCTGCACGTTAAACGGTGCCGCGAATCCGACCTGTAACTTAACGTTGGAACGAGAAAACCTGTGGCGTACCTAGTAAACCTACGTAGATGCGAGCAAAAGCAACAACGGCGCCTGCTGTAAGGCTCAATGATGTCAGCACCCAGCACGTCTTTTGATTGGATACGCACTATTGATACGCACTATTGATACGCACTATTGATATTCACTATTGAGATGCGTAACTATGCCGGTAGATGTGAAACTTTTGAAAGTGCGCAGGGAAACGGAGCTCCGTTGACTGATCGATAATACTGATCGATTGTGTCCTGTTTTTGGGTAAACAATAACTTTCATTTAGGGGACACGATAAAAGCGCCGAGTCCACAAACAGAGGAAACTACGTTGAGCTTCTTTCTTTTCTGGCTGAAAACAACCCAGATTTACATTACCACCTGTCCACAAACAAAGTGTTTACTGGGACGTCAGGCAAAATACAAAACGACCTGATTTTTGCTATTGCTGAAGTGATGGGAGAAGAGATCAAAATGGAGATTAAAAAGGCACCCTTTGTCGCTATTATGGTGGACGAGACGACAGACGTGGGTAATGTAGCGATCTTAAAGATGTTAGTTTAACACTCTTCATTGTAAATGCGGATTTATTGATTAAAAATGCTTCGGAAATATTAATATAACTCTGTTGTACTTGTCTGACTATGTTAAGGTGATGCAACGCCCGGTTATACTGTGTTTCTGTCTAGTTTCTAGAGCCATGGCGTCATAACGATGGTATTAAGAGGTAGAATAATTCAGGTAGGAATGTGTCGGACATCACTGAAGGCCTAGGTGTGAAATGCACCGCCCGCCACTGCCTCTGGCACTATTAAAAGTTCCGTGCCACTAGACCGTAGGGGTCTAGCTGGTGTGTATCTTATGAGCATGTCCACCATGTAATTGGGTGCATCACAGTGGAGTGATTTATAGACTAGTAAAAGGATCTTAAAGTCTATTCTATGACTGACAGGGAGCCAGTGTAGTGATCTCAAGACAGGTGTAATGTGCGCTCTTCGTTTGGTCCTAGTAAGGACACGAGCAGCAGCATTCTGAACCATTTGTAGTCTATTAATCATTTTTTGGGGGAGACCTGTCAGGAGAGCATTACAGTAATCTAGCCTACTAGTAACAAACGCATGCATTAATTTTTCAGTGTCTGCCTGGGAGAGAAATGATTGTACCTTAGTGATGTTTCTTAGATGGTAGAAGAATGTTTTAATAGTATTATTAATATGAGTTTCAAAATTTAGATCTGGGTCAATTATGACACCAAAGGCCGGTTTCACAGACAAGGCTTAAGCCTAATCCTAGACTAAAAAGCATATTCAATGGAGATTTTCATGGAAAGTGTGGTTTAGTCCAGGACTAGGCTTAAGCCTTGTCTGTGAAACCCGCCCCAAGATTCCTAGCGTGACACTTAGTGTTAAGAGTAGTGTTGTTCCGATACCGATACTAGTATCGGCATAGCCACCGATACGCACAAAAATGCTGGTATCGGTATCGGCGAGTACGAACAAATAATAACTCCCGATACCACGTTGCGTTTTTCTCAGCTTGTCTGTAACCTGACACCGCCTTCCTAACACAGACATGCGCAGACATGCCCAGGCATGCTCCTCCCAGAGCAGCTGCTCTCAACCAATGGCGTGGCAGCTTTCGTTTTCACTTCACTATCGCGGAAAAACAAACACGCATGCTATAGAGGAAAACATGTCGGCGGTTTGGAGATATTTCAAGGTGGATAGTCCGGTGTGTACAACGGCTAAATGCACAATTTGCGGTCTCAATGTGTCGAGGGGTGGCACTAAAGCTGCCAGTTTCAATACTAGCAACTTAATTACGCATTTAAAGCTAAAACATATTAAAGAGCACGACGAGTTTCTGTCATCTACTGCAGCGACAGCGAGCAAGAGAACGGATGGACCAAAACAACAAATGCTGAGTAGCTCATTCCATAAAAAGGACCAGTGGGACGCGACGAGTGAAATGGCAAGAAATATGACTGAGAAAATGTCTGAAATTATTGTGCTCTGTGACCTGCCCCTCTCCTTTGTTGACAATGTGGGATTCCGCCTTTTTATGGCTCACGTGGTACCTAAATACAAAATACCAGGTCGCAAATACATCACGGAGACGGCCGTCCCTGCCCTCAATAAGAAGGTGACTGAGCATGTTTCAGATAAGCTAGGAAAGGTGCAGGCCATCAGCTTCACTACGGATATTTGGACCAGCGACTTCTAAAATAGTATTATTCCCTCAGGTAGGCCTACATCTTATGTTAGTCTCAAATGGGCCTTATTTTGTTTGTAAATGTTTACTTGCTGTTGCACTACTTGTACGGTTTTATATCTTAAAGTTATTTTGTTTGTAAATGTTTACTTGCTGTTGCACTACTACTACGACTGTTTTATATCTTAAATGGATATTGCACTGATTGGCATCTGTGAGAGCCACATTTCAGGTTTTATAAGGGGTTGATTTTCTTGTCACCATACCAGGTAGATAATAAAAAAAAGTTCTATAGCATTCACTCTCTGTTGGTCTTTTTTCCTGTTTTACAAAGGTTTTGAGCAGTGCCAGACTAAGTGTTAGCAATAATTTTACATCGAGGTGAGTATGCGTTTTTTTTTTCAAAACGCCGTGGTATCGGATCGGTACTCGGTATCGGCAAGTACTGCACGGTCAGGTATCGGTATCGGTATCGGGATCAAAAAATGGTATCGGAACAACACTAGTTAAGAGCTAGTGTTTTCAATAGTGCAGATAATTTCTCTCTCCCAGTTTTCTCGCCAATGATCAATACCTCTGTTTTTTCTTGATTGAGTTGGAGAAAGTTTTGTGTCATCCAAATATTAATATCGGCAATACAATCTATCAGGTGGTCGATCATCTTGTAGTCGTTGGGAGTTACTGAGATATAAAGCTGAGTGTCGTCAGCATAGCTGTGGTAGTTAACGCTATGCTTCTTGATAACAGAACTGAGGGGTAGCATGTATAGGCTAAAAAGCAACGGTCCTAAAATGGACCCCTGGGGAACTCCACAGGTTGTGCTATAATTTTTTGACTTATGGTCACCAAGGGCTACAAAGTAGTCTCGGTCAGTCAGGTAAGTCCTGAACCAGTTTAAGACCGGACCTGAGAGGCCAACCCAGTTTTCAAGTCTCTCAATAAGTATGGAATGGTCTACCGTATCAAAGGCTGCACTTAAGTCTAAGAGTACAAGAATCGAGAGTTTTTTCGAGTCTGCATTTATCCTAAGGTCATTAGTTACCTTAAGCAAAGCGGTTTCTGTACAGTGCTGCTGTATGATCGGAAACCTGACTGAAGTGGGTCATACCTATTATTTAAGACTAAAAATTCATGAAGCTGTCTATACGCTGCCTTTTCTAAAATGTTGCTTAGAAAAGTGAGATTGGATATTGGTCTACAGTTTTTTGGATCAGAAGGATCTAGGTTACTTTTCTTCAGGGTGGGTCTAACCAGGGCAGTTTTAAGCGCCGCTGGAAATATCCCTTTAAGTAGGGAGTGATTTACAATGCCTAGTATGTCATCAGACACAGATTCAAAAATGTCCTTAAAAAAGGTGGTAGGAATAGGGTCAAGAGGACACGTAGACGGTTTAAGCTGTGACACAATTTTACCTAATGTTTCCGTACTAATCATGGTGAACATGCTCATAGTCATGTTCTGTGGTGGCGGATCTGTAGTGTTACACAAACCTAGTCTTTCCTGAGTAATACACATTCTAATATTTGTTATCTTATCCCTGAAGTGGGCTGCAAATTCCTCGCATTTGGTGACAGAGGCTGCGCCGTCTAGAGTTCTAGGAGCAGGGTTTACAAGGCAATCAATTGTCGAGAACAAGACCCTGGGGTTATTCTTGTTTGTAGATATTATATTTGAGAAGTGATTTTTTTCTAGCATTTCGCATTGCCAAGTTAAAGGCAGATAGATGTTCTTTAAAAATATTCTGATCAATCTGTAATTTGCTCTTTCTCCATCTGCGCTCAGCTTTCCTACATGTTCTCTTTAGGAGATTTATTTCACTGTTTCGCCATGGTGCTCTCCTCTTGGCTCCAACCTTTTTTAGTTTGGTAGGAGCCAGGGAGTCTAGGGCCATTTTTACTTTATTGTTAAAGGTAATTACTAAGTCGTTTTCACATAACGTGGGAGTTGTGTGATTACTGTTCATCAAAGCTTTGAAATTCTCAGCCACTGCAGGGGTAAGATAACGTTTTTTAACAACACGTTCAGCATTGCTTTCAGCTTTACGTGTTACAATGGTAAAGAAAATACAGAAATGGTCAGAGAGGGCCAGGTCGCTGATACCTGATATTGAGACCTCAAGACCCTTTGTAATCACAAGATCAAGGGTATGGCCATGATTGTGAGTGGGTTCATTGACATGTTGGATAAAATCCATAGATTTCAAGAGGTCAATAAAATCCCTAGCCCTCAAGTCAGCCTCATTATCAACATGACAGTTAAAATCACCAGTGATAATAATCCTATCATAGTTGGGATGGATAATGGATAGGAACTCAGAGAAGTCAGGCTGGTTTCGGCGGCCTGTATACAGTTACCGTTAGAATAGGTGGTTGGTATGCCATAACTGTGGCATGATATTCAAAAGAGGAGAATATATCAAAGGATATGCTCCTGCAGTTTAAGTTATTTGAAGCTATGGTAGCTGTTCCTCCCCCCTTTTTTCCATTTCTGATTGATTGGAAAAAACTGTAGTTGGGGGGAGATGCCTCAATAAGGGCTGCTGCTCCATTTGTATCTAGCCAGGTTTCTGTGAGTAGCATACAGTCGAGTTTTCTATCACAAATGAGCTCATTTATGATAAATGTTTTTTTGTTTGATAGGGACCTGATATTCAAAATTGCCATGGAGATGTCATTTTGACACTGGGACTGACTCGAGGGAATACTTAATGAAATGGGTAATACATTTCTCAAATTTGCGCCATGTATTACCTTATTTGTGGTGGTGGGAGTCCGATGGGAGACAATAGTCTGGATGGCATGTTTGGTGTTAGAGGAATGGATCGGACTCATCCCACATCAGCGTTGACAGGGCACCGGCCAGGTCCAGGGCTGGGCAGCGAGGTCCATGGACATGGACAGCAGGCGGGCACCATACCTGTTTGGGTGAAACCTATCTCTCGCAAACAGCTCACTACGGTTAAAGAACGTGGTGAAATTGTCTATAAATGGGATTTGCATACGACAGCATTATCCCTGTAGCCAAAGGTGAAGACTTCGAATTCTACTGTATTTGGTGTCGCCATACCTGGGACTCGGGAAGGGGCCCGAGATGATGCAGGTCTTACCTGTGCCCTTGACGATGGTGATGAGGGCTCGGAAGTCGTCCTTCAGCTCCTCCGACCTCTCCCGTCCGATGTCGTTGGCACCCACGTGGATGATGACGGAGGTGGCCTGGGGGGCATCTTTCACCAGCATCGGGACGACCTCGGCGACGTCCCTCACCTTGCACCTGGGATGCAGTGGGTTCTGGCCTTCGGGACTGCAACATAGCGGACCATGGACGAGCCTATTACAAGCACAGAGGGGGGGGGGGAGAAGAGCGGGTGTGGGGGGGGGGGGGGGGAACACGAACTGTAGTTTCCTCTGCTGGCGGCGTGATGGACCTGTAGGGGGCACAGGGTGGGAGAGGGGGGGAGAGAGAGGGAGGGGGGGGGTGGTGGTGCAGGCCCTGGCTCTCTTCGGCTTCGGTGTGGACTGGTGGCTCTGCAGCGCCTCGTATTTGTTCCGCAGCAGGAGGGCCTCATGGGGGTTGGTGCCAGGGGAGTTGATGGTATGACTCCTCTTCCTGACGGTGGTCCAAGTCCCTGGTGATGTAGGGACAGAGTGAGTTTCACCTGGGATTGGGCTTACAGGTGGAGGTGGAGGCTTTGATGTTGTGGTTTGTGTGCTTTCTATGTCTGTAATTATTGTTTTATGTAATGTGTCATGAAGTGAACTAAGATGCGACTCCCCTTGTCTGATCTGGTGGAGAGTTGAGATTCGTCCCTTCATCTCCTCAACCTGGTAGCTAAGCTCCAGGCAGCGCTGGCAGGCCATGAAAGAGAAAAGTGGTGTTATTTGCAGAGAGAGAGAAAAACAATTTGATTATGGAAAAACAATTTGATTATGGTGAGCTAGAAGTATTACAGAGATATGTGATATAAGAATATATAAGGTTGTTAGTAGTTCGGGGAGGTATCCCGATAGAAAAAAGCCAGTTTAAAAAGTGTAAAGGTGGCTAGCTGGTTAGCCGCGGTAGCTAACTAATAACGCTGGTAATCCCGACTCAGCCTCCCGGCGTCGGATTCAGAGGAACGAGGTCCCGATGTTATATGGGATAGGAAAGCTATTAATTTACCAAAAATGCTTTCTCAATAGAGTTCAGTATAGATAGCAATTTTTAAGATTCTAGCGCTGTCGAACTGCAACAGCAAAAACAAACACTCACTTAATGAACTTACAGAGCTTCTCTCCATCATTACTACTGAATTTAATGGTCTGATCATTGCTGGTGATTTCAATATTCATGTAGATAACTCAGAGGACAACAAAGCCAAAGAACTCTCTGTTCTGTTAGATGTTTTTGAACTTCAACAACATGTGAACCTCCCTACTCATAATCGAGGTCACACTCTGGACCTTATCATCACCAAAGGCCTAGATATTTCAAATGTTGTTGTAACTGACATTGCCCTGTCTTACCATTGTTGCATATTCTTTGACGTATCTATCTTTCCTGTTTCCAAACGATATATCAATGAAAAGACCAGTGCACTGTTCACACAGGCCTTTTCCCTAGCGCCCCCCCCCCCCCCCCCAAACTTCTATTCCCACCTCAGTAAATGACCTTCTACACGATTTCAACTTAAAAATCACAAAAACCATTGATGATATTGCACCCATTAGATCCAAATGCATCTCTGGTAAGCAAAAAGCTCCCTGGAGAACTGCCCCATCCGTAAAGACCCAAAAAAGAGAATGTTGTAAAGCAGAGCGCAGATGGAGAAAAACAAACCTTCAAGTCCACTATGATATCTATAAAGAGAATCTTCAAAACTATAACTTAGAAATAAGAAGTGCCAGGCAATCATTTTTATCTAAGATCATAAACAATAACATCAATAATGCCCTGGGGGGTATTCCACGAAGCTCGATAAAGTTCTAAGCCTCGATAAAGTTTTAAGCCTCGATAATGTTAGCGTGTGTTCGGTGCCATCAATGTGGCTCAAATAATTCGCTGCTTGGTTGAGCTCCTTCTGAGTCAGATATAACTAGTCGCGACCAGGCTAAAACACAGGCTATAGTGAGACGCGCTTCAAAAAAGGCTCACAGGCGGAAACTACATCCCGAACGACAGTTCCTCCCTAGGAAATATTAGTTCCCACTTCACACAAGATAGATAGATTAGATAGTTTGACTGTGTGATAGATAGATAATTTGATATTTTGAAAGTGTGATCGATCGATAGATAGTTTGATTGTGTGATAGATAACTTGATATTTTGAAAGTGTGATAGATAGATCGATATATCAATAAAGAAAAGAGTGTAAAAAAAAAAGTAATTGTCTCAACTTGCATTGCTGTCACCACAGCGGTCTGGCTGGCGTAGTGGTTAAGGCTGCGGACTCGAGTTCCAAAGGTTGCGAGTTCGAGACTTGACTAAGTCATTCATTTTATTTATTTTTTACATTTAACCGAAGATTTCATGCAAAGGTTTCAAACACCATTGTAATCGTGTCAGTTCTTGTAAATTAGCCTGCACCATAATTTTATAGCCTACATTACTTTTTTAGATGAGATTTTAGATTAGATTCAGACAACGAAATGCAGTAAAAAGTGCATCTGAAGAGGGATTCGAACCACTGATATAAAATGACGAATAAATCCTATGGCAGCAGTCAATACCACTAGGCCATTGTGGCGATATGACGGTTTGTAGCCTGCTGCGGATATCACCACAGTAGTAATATTCATTTATTAAAATATGAACATATAACAATAACTGGGGCTAGTATGACCTACGCATTTAATCGGTCAGCAATTGCTTGCCAAACCATTTCCCTCGCCTTGTTAATTGCGGCAGTATTGCACTATTTTACATCTTATTTTTCCGTCTTCATAAAAATCAATAATTCGGAATGCTGCGCAAATGTAGTACCCCTGCAGAGTGGAGTATCTTCATTTCGACAGATCGACACTTCAGGGCTTTTTATGTCTGCGTGCACGCGCCCATATCGAAGATTTGTAAGCCTGTCTTCTGTGAACACTGATGACACAAGGCTGATCCTCGTTCGAGGAATCACCTGAGGCTTGAATTCCAATCTCGAGTTGCCTGAGCGCCGCATTTATTTATAGCGCAGCTAAACTGATCCACCTTTAGTGGAATAACCCCCTGATCCTTTTCAGAACTGTTGACAGACTAACAAATCCCCCAACACCCATTGCTCAGGAATTTCACTCGACTAGTAAATGCAATGAGCTTGCATCCTTTTTTAACAATAAAATAGAAACCATTAGACAAGGCATTAGGTCTTCTGTGTCAGGCATGAAAAACATGTCCCCATTAACAACCCCAAATAGGGCGGACATAACAACCATGTCACAATTGAACACCATTGATTACAAGACCCTAGATAAAATCATGTCACGTCTTAAACCATCCACCTGTGCTCTTGATGTCCTGCCAACAAGCTTTTTAAAAAACATATTTAGCTGCATGGCAGGCGACACATTCACACACCAATGGCGGCAAGCTGCCATGCAAGGCGCTGGCCCGCTCACTGGGAGCAATTTTGGGGTTCAGTGTCTTGCCCAAGGACACTTCGACATGTGGCCAGCTGGGGGTCGAACCACTGATCATTAGACGGCGACTCTACCTCCTGCGCCACAGCCGCCTCGTAGCAGGGGAGGCTGGTGGAGGTAGAAATCGGAGGATGGACTCATTGTAATGCATGGAATAGAATGAGGAATGGTATCAAGCACACCGTGCATTAAAATGAGTCCATCCGCCGATTTCAACCTCCACCAGCCTCCCCTTATGTGTAGTCCCTTGTAAAACAAACCACTCACAAGTCTACTGGAGAGAGAGATATTAGAGTATTAGATTAGATTAGATTAGATTAGATTCAACTGTATTGTCATTGCAGAGTACAAGTACCAGACAACGAAATGCAGTTTAGCATCTGACCAGAAGTGCAAATAAAGTGATATAAAACATGATAGTGACAAGTGATAGGTACAGTATGGCAAGTATGGTAGTTAGAGGTATATACAAGAGATGGATAGCAATAAGCTATGTACAGTATGGTGTATACAGATGTATAAATGAGTGGCTATATCAAAAAAGAGGTATGTACAAATGTGTGTGTGTGTGGGTGGGGGGGGGGGGTTTGTTCAACAGAGTGTGTGTGGGGGGAGGATTGTTTATCAGAATGAATGAGCTTGTGAAAGAAGCTGTACTGTCGCCTGCTGGTACGGGACTTGAATACTTCCTGAGTCTCTTAGAGGGTAGGGGGTCAAACAGACCGTAGCTGGGATGCGGGTGTCCTGAACGATGCCTACCGCCTTCCACTGTTACCGGTCTGCCTGGAGGGACTCGATGGTCGGGGGTTTGGTGCCCTTGTTGCGCTGGGCGGTTTTCACCACCCGTTGCAGGGCCTTCCGGTCGGACACAGTGCAGTCGCCGTACCACACTGTGACGCAGTTGGTTAGGATGAGTGCATGATTCTCACCATCTCACTCAGAGGTATGGCATCCAGGGCGGGACTTCCTTTCTTTTGGCCCCCCTCACAGCCAATCACCTTTGGCCCCTGGGTTATTGACAGCTCCTGGTTCTTTACGTCACCAGAGTCCTTATCCCTCAGACAGTCCTGTATCCTGCTCTGAGGACCTGAGGGGGACCAACAACACAAGCTTTATCTCTGCATCTCTTCATTCATCATCAACAAGAGCTATATAATTTACTCTCACCATAGCTCTTATTTACCTCACACACTCGCACACTCTCATTTATCTCACCAAAGCATGATTCTCGATGGTGCAGCGAGGGGAAATTGGCCAGTATCTTGGGAGACAGCTGGGCTTTCTTCAATCTCCTCAGGAAGTAAAAGGCACCACGCTTTGTTGACCAGGGAAGAGGAGTTGAGGGTCCAAGAGAGGTCCTCCTCGGGGATGTGGACACCCAGGAACTTGAAGCCGGGGACACACTCCACCTCCATCTCGTTGATGTAGATGGGGGGGGGTGTACACAGCCCCTAGTTTTCCTGATGTCCACAATGATTTCCTTGGTCTTCATGGTGTTGAGGGCCAGGTTGTTGTCAGCACGCCACACCGCCAGTTGCTGGTGTACTCAGGAATACTCCGACTGCCTCTACTTCCAGACCAGGGATATCTTTTCATGACCCACATGTTTGAGGACAAGGGAACTCCACCACCGGCAGTCAGCCATGTCACAGCAACGATAACAACCAGTAATCGAAACCCTTCATGGTGTTACACACCTCATAAAAAGCTGATCTTTTTGGCTACGAGTATAATTGTTAAGTGTCACACAGGGGGCACTTGGAGGATTTCAGTCACTGGTCATTTTCATATTGAATTACAGGACTTAACTTTCTGTTATTATTACTGTACCCTCTTATAAGAGACATGAAACGACAATATTATTGAAATCGGATACGACTTTTAGACACCCAGGCAATAAGTCAAACGTGACCTGTTTCAAACATTATACCGCCCACAGTGTTTCTCTAGCAGGGTCGCTCGAAAGCAGGGTACATTCTTTCTACAGGAGGTTAAGAGATAGCTTAGTCTAAACAAATAGTGTCTGACATATTACGCTTTGCTCTACACTGTGATCAGATCTGTCAGAAGGGGAAGTGTATGTGTGTGTGTGCGTGCGTGTTTGTGTGTATGTGTATGTATGGCGTAGAGGGTGTAGGCAGGGCTTGACATTAAGCTTTTTCAGGTACTTGTCCTTTGGACAACTGAATTTATCTTTTACTTGTCCGAGAGCTCAAGTTACATGTCCAAATATGACAACGTGCATGCATGTCTGTCTACTAACACACTACAAGCCAGTAATTCCAATTCCAACAATTACTGTGGATCTACGTGCACGCCAGAGAACGTTCAATTTCAAAGTTTAAAATAAAGGGGTCATGCCAGCATTCATGTTTTGATTCCAAGACTTCATTCTTTCATTTGGTATGACATTTATACCATTGTGATGTATTGTGCCCAGTAAATAGTAGACAGTATGTGACAACATATCCCACGTTCCCCTACTCAGCGGACATATTGTTTAGCAAGGCAGCTACATTGACATGGCAGCTACATTGACAAGGCAGCAGACATTGACAAGGCAGCAGACATTAACAAGGCAGCTACATTGACAGGGCAGCTACATTGACAAGGCAGCATACATTGACCTGGCAGAATACATTGACATGGCAGCTACATTGACAAGGCAGCAGACATTGACAAGGCAGCAGACATTGACAAGGCAGCAGACATTAACAAGGCAGCTACATTGACAGGGCAGCTACATTGACAAGGCAGCATACATTGACCTGGCAGAATACATTGACATGGCAGCATACATTGACAAGGCAGCAGACATTGACAAGGCAGCTACATTGACAAGGCAGCAGACATTGACAAGGCAGCAGACATTGACAAGGCAGCAGAAATTGACAAGGCAGCAGACATTGACAAGGCAGCTAAATTGACATGGCAGCACATTGACAAGGCAGCAGACATTGACAAGGCAGCAGACATTGACAAGGCAGCTACATTGACAAGGCAGCTACATTAACAAGGCAGCTACATTGACAAGGCAGCATACATTGACATGGCAGCATACATTGACAAGGCAGCTACATTGACAAGGCAGCAGACATTGACAAGGCAGCAGACATTGACAAGGCAGTTACATTGACAAGGCAGCAGACATTGACAAGGCAGCTACATTGACAAGGCAGCATACATTGACAAGGCAGCTACATTGACAAGGCAGCAGTGGCGGGCGGTGCATTTCACACCTAGGCCTTCAGTGATGTCCGACACATTCCTACCTGAATTATTCTACCTCTTAATACCATCGTTATGACGCCATGGCTCTAGAAACTAGACAGAAACACAGTATAACCGGGCGTTGCATCACCTTAACATAGTCAGACAAGTACAACAGAGTTATATTAATATTTCCGAAGCATTTTTAATCAATAAATCCGCATTTACAATGAAGAGTGTTAAACTAACATCTTTAAGATCGCTACATTACCCACGTCTGTCGTCTCGTCCACCATAATAGCGACAAAGGGTGCCTTTTTAATCTCCATTTTGATCTCTTCTCCCATCACTTCAGCAATAGCAAAAATCAGGTCGTTTTGTATTTTGCCTGACGTCCCAGTAAACACTTTGTTTGTGGACAGGTGGTAATGTAAATCTGGGTTGTTTTCAGCCAGAAAAGAAAGAAGCTCAACGTAGTTTCCTCTGTTTGTGGACTCGGCGCTTTTATCGTGTCCCCTAAATGAAAGTTATTGTTTACCCAAAAACAGGACACAATCGATCAGTATTATCGATCAGTCAACGAAAGCTTTCGTTGTGAAGCTCCGTTTCCCTGCGCACTTTCAAAAGTTTCACATCTACCGGCATAGTTACGCATCTCAATAGTGAATATCAATAGTGCGTATCAATAGTGCGTATCCAATCAAAAGACGTGCTGGGTGCTGACATCATTGAGCCTTACAGCAGGCGCCGTTGTTGCTTTTGCTCGCATCTACGTAGGTTTACTAGGTACGCCACAGGTTTTCTCGTTCCAACGTTAAGTTACAGGTCGTATCCGCGGCACCGTTTATCGTGCAGGCGGGCAGATTTTGGAGCCCCCTAGCAACACATTTTGATTGGATAAAAGCTCTAACATAAAGGCCAGCCCTCCAAATCTCAATCGGAGACTGGAAGCAGCGCAACCAAGAGGAAAGCTATGAAATGAAGAGAATAGACTATGGGGAATCATTAATACATATTTGTGGAAAAAATATATTAAAATAAAATGGATATTCTGATGATGTTTAGGCCAGCAGAGAAGGCCTTGCTGGCCCTGACGGCACACCACTGCAAGGCAGCATACATTGACAAGGCAGCTACATTGACAAGGCAGCAGACATTGACAAGGCAGCTACATTGACAAGGCAGCAGACATTGACAAGGCAGCTACATTGACAAGGCAGCAGACATTGACAAGGCAGCTACATTGACAAGGCAGTTACATTGACAAGGCAGCAGACATTGACAAGGCAGCTACATTGACAAGGCAGCAGACATTGACAAGGCAGCAGACATTGACAAGGCAGCTACATTGACATGGCAGCACATTGACAAGGCAGCAGACATTGACAAGGCAGCTACATTGACAAGGCAGCTACATTGACAAGGCAGCTACATTGACAAGGCAGCTACATTGACAAGGCAGCTACATTGACAAGGCAGCATACATTGACAAGGCATCATACATTAACAAGGCAGCAGCCATTGACAAGGCAGCTACATTGACAAGGCAGCAGACATTGACAAGGCAGTTACATTGACATGGCAGCAGACATTGACAAGGCAGCTACATTGACAAGGCAGCAGACATTGACAAGGCAGCAGACATTGACAAGGCAGCAGACATTGACAAGGCAGCAGACATTGACAAGGCAGCTACATTGACAAGGCAGCTACATTGACAAGGCAGCAGACATTGACAAGGCAGCATACATTAACAAGGCAGCTACATTGACAAGGCAGCTACATTGACAAGGCAGCTACATTGACAAGGCAGCAGACATTGACAAGGCAGCATACATTGACAAGGCAGCAGACATTGACAAGGCAGCTACATTGACAAGGCAGCAGACATTGACAAGGCAGCTACATTGACAAGGCAGCTACATTGACATGGCAGCAGACATTGACAAGGCAGCAGACATTGACAAGGCAGCATACATTGACAAGGCAGCATACATCGACAAGGCAGCATACATCGACATGGCAGCATACATTGACATGGCAGCAGACATTGACAAGGCAGCAGACATTGACAAGGCAGCTACATTGACAAGGCAGCAGACATTGACAAGGCAGCTACATTGACAAGGCAGCATACATTGACAAGGCAGCTACATTGACAAGGCAGCTACATTGACAAGGCAGCTACATTGACAAGGCAGCAGACATTGACAAGGCAGCATACATTGACATGGCAGCAGACATTGACATGGCAGCTACATTGACAAGGCAGCTACATTGACAAGGCAGCTACATTGACATGGCAGCAGACATTGACAAGGCAGCAGACATTGACAAGGCAGCTACATTGACAAGGCAGCAGACATTGACAAGGCAGCAGACATTGACAAGGCAGCAGACATTGGCAAGGCAGCATACATTGACAAGGCAGCTACATTGACAAGGCAGCAGACATTGACAAGGCAGCAGACATTGACAAGGCAGCAGACATTGGCATGGCAGCATACATTGACAAAGCAGCTACATTGACAAGGCAGCTACATTGACAAGGCAGCTACATTGACAAGGCAGCTACATTGGCAGAACACCGGCAATGGTGCTGGTGTTTCATCTAATGACATTTTGCGTTTCCCGCTTTTCCTGGCACCTGGCCAGTTTTAGGTGCTTGAAGGAACATTGTGTTTGCTGGCTTGAGTAACGTGTCAGTTTCTTTCACTACGGACGTAACATTTCTACAAGCCAACTTCGTTGTCAAGAAGGTTGGCACTTTTGAGGTTGACTGTTAACTTTTGAGTTAATAATGGTCACGCACATGCAATAGCATTAGAATTTCTGATACTACGCCACCTCATAGGCAGCGAGAATGAGGAGCTCTTTAAAAAATGTATTACTTTTCCGATCGGACAACTGTAGGAATTCTGAACTGAATGAATTTTTTGCGATTATTAATACATATCGATTTATTCATTTTTCTCTTTGTTTTGACCTGTCCATCGGACAAGTGCAGGAGGAAGTCTACTTGTCCAAACATAAAATGTACTTGTCCCGGACAAGCGGACAAGCCTTAATGTCGAGCCCTGGTGTAGGGTTAGTACAGATGCTGCCAGTATCACTCACACACAAACACACACACACACACACACACATACACACACACACCACTTCCACCTCAGCTCCACCTACAGTCCCACTCCCAGTCCCAGTCCCAGTCCTAGTCCTACTCCTAGTCCCACCTACACCTCAGTCCTAGCTCTAATCCCACCCGCAGCCCAAGTGCCCCCCCCCCCCCCCACCCCCCTGTGTCCTCCTCCAGACAGGCTTGTTAGCATGTCTACAGCTCTCCAACCGTCAATCAACAGAGTTCATTGGCTCTCATTGAAACCAGCTCCCTACGATGTGATACTTGGTGCTTCCCAGAGTGGAGAGAGGGTAGAGGGTCTCACCGCAGAAGCAGGAAACAACATATGGCTGTAGAATTGCTGAAGGTTTTTCTCGTTTGCACGGCAAAGACTGTGGGCTAGTGGGCAATTATGTATAATGTGTAAATAGCTGCATTTTTTATTATGTATCTTATCTCCTAAGTGTTGAATACCACAAAACACACACGCACGCACGCACGCACGCACGCACTCACTCACTCACTCACTCACTCACTCACTCACTCACTCACTCACTCACTCACTCACTCACACACACACACACACACACACACACACACACACACACACACACACACACACTCTCTCTAAGAAGCACGTCTGTGTCCAATCAAGATAAGGAAAATAGGAAACACATTGTCTATTGTTGGATGAGCTATTATGTCAACATGTACAAGACACATTCATCAACTCATTAACTCTTGACAACATGACAAAATGCTTATTTATGCTTAAATAATAGTTAGATGGGCAAAAACTAAGAAATGGATATATTAAATAACTCAAAATACCTAATTCCCAGCCTCATCACCAGTATGGGAAGGTGGGGGGCCATTTTGTGAGATTTACAGTAGTAAATGCAAGCAACCTGGTGTGGACGTCTGCCAGTGTCTGTCTGCCACTGAACCAGAATGGAACAGAACTCCTATTAGCTCCAGCCTCAGGCAGGTGGAGGGTGACATCTAGTGGACAGAAAACTGTACTGCAGCTCAACACAACTCTTATTATTGACACTTCACTATGATGGTGAGATGTGAAATGAGATCATGTGAAATGTCTTGAAGTAGATGAGTCTTTTTTTCTCAGGACTGCCCGAGTAGCTCAGTGTGTTAAGTCTCAGTCTGTCTTTTTAACGCTGAAGGCCAGGGTTCAAATCCAATGACCTATTGACCTTTTCTAGACTGTGTCTGCTGCTGCTGCTGCCTGTATGAATGAATGAATGAATGGTCTTTATTGTCATTGCTATAGTACAGGTACCAAACAACGACATTTGGGAGGGGGGGCTCCCCTGGTGCTAGGAAAGAAAAAAAAAACTAAAAAAACAAGAAGGGAAAGGAGCTGGTTTACATAAATAAAGGCTATGTACACTAACCACTATACTATACTGTACAGATAGACGACTAGGGTTGTCATATTTCACATAGTGTTATTGGACATTCATTTAAAGTGTCGCAGTTTGCAGGCTTGAAATGTACATATTTAAATTTAAAAATGTAATTTTTTCACATATTTGTGCCTCAGCACTACACCTGATTTTTTCAATCCAGCAGCTGCCATCAATCCGTCCAGACTGTCCAGGGCCCAGAACCTAGGTCTTTGCTGTGTTCAGGGCCTGGATGGCCCTGGGGTAGAAGCTGTGCTTCAGTCTGTTTGTCCTTGCGGCCATGGTCCTGTACCGCCTTTTCGAGGGCAGCCAGGCAAAGTGTTCGTACCCAGGGTGGGTTGGGTCTCTGGAGATCTTGGAGGCCTTCCTGAGACAGCGTGTGTTGTACAGCTCTTCCAGAGAGGGGAGGGGGGCGCCGGTGACAGTGTGATTAATTCTATCAGATATGATATGACTACATGACTACATGATGATACACATGATCAGACAGGACAGAGATTCTACACTGATCAGAGCCTTGTGAACAGATGTGGGACTGAATTTCTTCAAGTAGGTGATTTTTTTTTCTTCTCCCAGCTCTGTCACAGTGGCTCAGTGTGTTAAGTCTCCTGTCTATTAGACCGAGAGGCTGGGGTTCAAATCCCCTGTCCAGTGTTTTAGTATCTCTTGATTTGTTCCAAGTATGTGACTACTCATGCCTGTCACACACAGGCAGACAGAGTCACACGGACACACAGACACACACACACACACACACACACACACAGACAGCTCATTCAACCTGCACAGAGGAATTGAAGAATACCATTATGGTCTGTATCTGACAATGACCTTTCATGACTGGCACGGTGGGTCAGTGTGTTAAGTCTCCCGGCTGGCAAAATGTTGCCGGGGGGGGGGCATCAAATCATACACTCACCTAGAGCCGGACCTGGTTGTGAGAGACGCCACTGCAGTCTTCCCAAGGTAAAATAGACACTTAAAGTACAGTAGCCTACCCAGCAAGCACCGACGGACCTGGACGAATTCGGACCAGCCCGATAACGGCCAGACCACGTAATATCACAACTAGTTAGTATCTGGCCCAGAATATCACCCTATTTCAACTAAAATATTTTTTTATATTTGTCGGGAGAAAATACCCAAATGTGAAATCCCAGCAACAACCCGTCAACTCTGGTGTGAAGTCATCTCTGTTGTGACAGACAGACATCAAAGTGAATTTGATTTTTAAAAAAGGGCCGATTGCGTCACAGTGATGAGCGTGACGTCACGGGAAAAGCACCCTGGCCTTACCCCCTCCGTCCACTCTCCCCTCCATAAGGGGAATGATTTTCTCTCATTTTGCGTGTCTGTCTGTACGCACAGAGCCACACAATAAAACCCGCTATCAATTGGAGATCACCTGCTCTTGTCTTCACTGGTAACATAAGCAGTTATGGAACTAAGTAGGAATTAGAAGGGTAAAAGAGAACTGATAAAATATGAATAAAACATGAATAGAATGTAATAAAGATAATTTAAAAAAATAATATAATAATACATTATGACATCACAAAGACATGACAGGTATCTTGAGCATGATTTGTCCAAAACAAACCCAACCAATTGTAACTCTGTCAATGACAATAAAGTTCAATCTAATCTAATGTAATCTAATCTAAATGAAAGAGCGGATGAATAGATGAGAGAGGAAGTACGAAACAATTAGGAGGTTATTCTGTGTGGGTTATACTGAGTGGTTAGTCGAATGTATCGATTGCAAGTCGCTTTGGAATAAGGCGTCTGCTACATTGTGACATAAAACCAGTAGTGAGATTAACTGTAGTGTTTTCTTTAATTAAATGAATTACACGTCAGCATATTGTGTTACATGAAACACGTAGTTGGTTAATATAATGTGATGTACAACATCTCAGTCTTCAGCTGAAACGTTAGGAGGATTTATTGCAAACATAACAACATACCAGTATTCAGTCACACTCGGCTTCTAAACACCAAGGCCACATTTGGGTGGAAGGGGCGGTGACATGATGCAGGAGGGGACAAGGACATCTCAACTCCTACGACCTCGATTCCTCCTTCACTCTCCAGGAGGGAGAGGATGGGAGGAGAGGAGGGGAGGAGACAGGAGGAAGAGATTAGGGAGGAGAGGAGGGTATGAGAAGAGGACGGGAGGATTTGAGAGAAGATGATCTAGAAAAGGCTCATGTCATGACACAACCTTCTCCCTGATCCGATCAACAAGCACATGAACATACAGTAGATGATGGTGCAGCCAGCAGACCCCCCCTTCTTCTTTAGGGCTCCTGTCTCCTTTAAACACCTCCCACACTGGGAGCAGTCGTGTTAACTAGTGTGTGTGTTCTCTGGTGTTTCTTTAGGTTTCCGGCCTGACTGAAACTCTTCCCACACTGGGAGCAGCAGAACGGCTTCTCTCCTGTGTGTATTCTCTGGTGTCTCTTTAGTTCATCTGCCCGACTGAAACTCTTCCCACACTGGGAGCAGCAGAACGGCTTCTCTCCTGTGTGTATTCTCTGGTGTTTCTTTAGGTTTCCTGCCAGACTGAAACTCTTCCCACACTGGGAGCAGTAGAACGGCTTCTCTCCTGTGTGTATTCTCTGATGGCTCTTTAGTTCATCTATCCGACTGAAACTCTTCCCACACTGGGAGCAGCAGAACGGCTTCTCTCCTGTGTGTATTCTCTGGTGTTGCTTTAGGTTTCCTGCCAGACTGAAACTCTTCCCACACTGGGAGCAGCAGAACGGCTTCTCTCCTGTGTGTATTCTCTGGTGTTTCTTTAGGTTTCCTGCCAGACTGAAACTCTGCCCACACTGGGAGCAGTAGAACGGCTTCTCTCCTGTGTGTATTCTCTGGTGTCTCTTTAGGTCACCTGCCAGACTGAAACTCTTCCCACACTGGGAGCAGCAGAATGGCATCTCTCCTGTGTGTATTCTCTGGTGTCTCTTTAGGTCACCTGCCAGACTGAAACTCTTCCCACACTGGGAGCAGCAGAATGGCTTCTCTCCTGTGTGTATTCTCTGGTGTCTCTTTAGGTGTCCTGCCTGACTGAAACTCTTCCCACACTGGGAGCAGAAGAATGGCTTCTCTCCTGTGTGTATTCTTTGGTGTATCTTTAGATCGCTCATATGACCAAATCTCTTTCCACACTGAAGACAAGAGTGAGTCTTCTGTCCTCCTTGAGTCTGTGGTTGTGATTTAAGGTGAGTTGGACAAATGAAACTCTCACTGCAATCTAAACAGTGGTGATTCTTCTGTCTTGAGCTCCTCCTCCTCCGTCTGTGTTGTTTATGGCTTCCTGATGTGGTGGAGCTGGGCTCCATGTCTGAGTCTGGGTTGGAGCTCTCTCCTGTAAGAATAGGAACATATATAGGATTAGAAACAACATGAGAACAAGTGCTGCTTCCATAGACTCAGCAGTGCCAGAAGTAACACCACATCTCTGGAGTCTGCACACGCTGTGGGAACATGAAGTGTTCAGAGAGTTACAGAGATATTACAACAATTCCATGATCAGTCATAGAAGTTAGAGAAATTGTAACAACTTTAGTTTGACTGAATCAACAACTGCTATGGAGGAAATCGTGGGGAAAATAAAAATGAAAATAAATGTCTGATTGCATACACCGCTAAATATCTGCCAGCGCCCTTTGAACTATTCATTAATCTGGTCTGGCTTTCACCAAATACTAGGGATGTCCCGATCCCACTTTTTCACTACCGATACCGATACCGATACCTGGGCTTCGGGTATCTGCGATACCAGTGTTTCCTCTACATGCATTTCATCGTGGCGGGCCGCCACGATGGAATTTCCTCCGCCACCATTCAGATTTCTCAAAAAAAAAAAAAAAAAAATTGGCCGCTTTTCAGACCTTCACAGCGCTAGACACACCCACAAGCGCGAAGCGACACGCTTGCAAAACTGTTTTGTGATTGGTCGAATACATCTAGGCTGCGTGTAGTCTACAAACTACTTCAAATGTTACAATATGCGCGACGACGGTGCTGGATCCTGGATCTGTGCATCGGTGTGCAGGAAGAACACGGAGCAGGCGCCAGACCAGACTAGATGATCGTGGAGTGAAGATATTATGAAAGTGTACGTGCTTGTCGATCACCCGTCGCATCGCGTACGCTTTAATAATCTCTTCACTCCACAATCATCTAGTCTGGTCTGGCGCCTGCTCCGTCCGTTTTTCTTCCTGCACACAGGTAAACAGATCCAGGATCCAGCAGCGTCTTCGGGCTCGCGCAAACAAACCCGGCGAATTTTTTTACTTGCCCCAGGCAAGCGTTACTGTTGAACCCTGCTGATACATGATTCTTCCCTGCACATTGACAATGTTTTCTCTCTCCTCTTTCTTCTGCGTTGTGAAGGGATCCACTGCAGCGTACACGAAAAGCGGCTACTGTGTCAACCGCTTCCCATAATAGTTACAACAACCATAAAGCCTCCATAATGATAATGAAAAGAAGGGGAGACGATTTTTTTATTGACAACGGAATTACATGTAGGGATGGGACGATTATCGTGTTTATCGTTAATCGCGATAAAAACACCCGCGATAACTTTATCGTGGAGAATTTTAATTAGTTGAATAATCGTCATAATCGTTTTTTTTTTTTTATTATTATTTTTAAATGACTGGACTTTTTAAATAGGCACTACATTTTATAAACACTGCTTTTTCTGTCTGTTTTTATTGTATGTATTAATGTATGTGACCTATGTGTGTTTTTTTGGGGGGGGGTTAATATTTTTATTGAGTTTCACAGAGACATGTACACAACAGGACATAACAACAACAACTAGTATCCGTGGGGGAGGTTATTGTCCCATTAATAGTAGAAAACTAGTTTTGCACTTTGTTATGCAGTACATTGTCCATAAACAGAAAATTTAAAAAAAAAAAAAAAAAAAAACAGTGGGGGAGGAGGCAATGTCACATATCAGAAATAAACAGAAAAGAAAATGACACAACAAATGCCATAATATATGGGGGGGATCACCCCCATCGGAGACAGCATCCATGTCTTACAGTCCTAAACACAGCGGCAGCACAACACCAGCACAGTAAATAATATTGTGACCCATACATTGTAGATCTGTTACACATTAGTCTTGTGTACTTTCTTGAGTGTAATCCACCAAACCTTTCATTACAATGGCAGCCAGTCTGGTACCAATATAATCTAAGAACGGAGACCAAATCTTATAGAATGTCTTTATCTTACACTTAGACCTATATGTCAGATATTCCATAGGAATCATATCAAAAATTACCTTGTACCATCCAGCTATTGTAGGCGGTTTGCAGTCTATCCATTTCAGCAATATATTTTTCCTTGCACAAAAAGTGAAGATACACAGAAGTCTTTTGGAATGCATACTTTTAAGTTGTTTGTCTGGCAACCCAAACAATAGACACATGGGGTCCTTATCCAATGTAACATCTAGAATTAGATGAATTTTATCCACTATACCTTTCCAGTAATCATCTATATATCTACAAGTCCAAACACAATGAACAAAGCTCCCAACCTCGGTAATACACTTTGTACACATTTCCGATTTGTTATGATCCATTTTATGTCTAAGTTGGGGAGTAATCTGCAAACGTTGTAGTAGTCTAAATTGCGTTTCCTTCGTCCTATTACAGATTGAGATGTCGTTTGCCGATTGCCATATTAGTGACCAAGTTGCTTCATCAGTATTAATGTTCAGGTCATTATTCCAGTCTTTGGGCGTAAATGCAGGTTTGCCTTTATCATATTTTGAAAGTGCTCTATACCCAAGCCCCAGAATGCCTCTCGTCTTTCCAGCAGAGACTATCTCCTCCAGCGGAGAGGGTTGGTGACAGAGGCCTGTGTCTTTTTGGCTATTTAAAAAACTTCGTATCTGAAGGTATCTGAAAAACTCATTTCGTGGTAGGTCATATTTCTTACATAATTGATCAAATGAAAGTAGTATTTCCGTATCATATAAATGTCCGATAGTAACCATCCCTTTGCTGTCCCACCGCTTGAAACCCCTATCCGTGGCACCAGGGGAGAAGTCTATGTTGCCCCAAACTGGCGAGAGGGAGGATGTCATAATCGTATGTTATAAATAAATAGTAATATAATTGAGATTTCTCACATGAGCCGCGCGCGAATATCCTCACAGAAATGTGTCTCGCGTGATTGTTCAGCCTGCATGGGTAACGTGACTGTCAAGTCAGCCTTGTCAGTCAGTCACTAACGTATGCTAGCCTTCTCACCATGGCTGCATCGGCCCCGTGTCCATTGCCTCACCTTTCCAGGGTTGCCCGCAGGCTTCTATGCATACCTGCAACTAGTGTTCCTTCAGAGAGAGTGTTTAGTGCCAGTGGGCACATTTTAGTGCCAGTGGGCACATACTCACACCTCTCCGAGCACACCTCTCCGAAAAAGTGAACATGTTGACATTTTTGCACTTTAACCTATCTTGAAGCTTTCAAGTCTCTAAGCCACAAGGCTAGCACTCAGTTTGATGACAGAAAAGTGTCAGTGTTCAAGTTTTGTTTGACAGTATTTTTTTCCTTTATTTATGCAGTGATACCTTATAATTTATTAAAGATTTTGATTTTTGTCAAGATGTTTTTAAAATGATGTTAATGTTATTAACATGATTCAATAAAAATACAACAAAATCTAAGTTAAAGTGATTACAGTGTGTTTTATTGGCATTCTAAAAAGCTTTTTTTTTTTTTTTAAATTCTCGCGATAATATCGTGGATCGCGATTATTTTGCCCTCGATAATCGTGACATGACATTTTCTAATCGTCCCACCCCTAATTACATGCTGGAAAAACATGCAGACACAGACAATAAGAGACACACGGGAGAAGTACGGGAAAACATTTTATTTTTTTTGGCCATCCTCGAGTTTTGGCTGAAATTACGTCGTTGTTTTGAGCGCGCGTGCGCGTTTCATGCGCGTGCACGCGGAAAAAATCGCGAGCGCGCGCTGTGCGCTCGCGGTCAACGCTACCCGCCACCATTGTAAAAATTCCTGGAGGAAACACTGGATACCGATACCGATCCGATATTTTTTATTATTTTTTTACCCCTGAATAATAACAAATACCTCCCCAGTATATGTGTGGTGGCCTGGGAAAACCCGTCGGATGTCGCTGGCGTTCATTTGTGGCAAAGAGCAAATATAGATGGAAATCGCGATTTTGGCGATTTTGATATTATGTGGTATTCTAGTACTTTGAACTCCATACTACATTATGGTGAATAAACATTTTTAAGAAAACAAAAGAGAAAGTACTTATTTTTATGTTTTTGTGGTGGGTAGTTTGCTAGCGAAACAACGTCACGTTGAACATGTCTCATTCTCAGTTAAGCAACGCACGCACACATGAGCGAAAGGAGAGACGATACTTCCACCTGTGTTATTGCCAGTTTACTGATGCTCACAATAAGCATAAAGTAATAAAATCTTAACTAGAAGACACACAAATGGATCTGTCCCTCGCATACCGACGAAGCGAGCAGACTAACACCGCATCACAAGCAGACAAACGAGACCGGCCGATCTGCATAGGCTCCTCCCCCGACCCGGAGGAGAAAGGGGAGGATTTCTCACCTTTCATTTTCTTTGACATGATACATTAAAATGCTCATAACTTTTTAAAATAAAGGGCTATCTCAGTCATTCATGTCAAAATGCCACCATGTGAAGGGTTTTCCCAGGCCACCACACATATAGTCCACACCAACAACAGTTAAATTAAAGACTGCCAGCCTTTATTAAAGCAACAAATGCGACGTGTTGTGGATTGGAACTACGGATCATAAGCTTTCAAATGATGTGTCATACATTGAAATCCGAAAAAATATGAAGTTAGAGTCATTTGAATGTTGTTAGACGTCAGGCACATATAGGGTTAACCTCTTTGTAATGAAACCGGAGCTGTAACCATTATGCGCATTTTAAGCGCATATAGGACTCACGTGAAGCATTTCTGCGACACGCGTTTCTGTTCACTGTTTTCATTCCCTCATCGCTTATACACATAAGTTTGACTGCGCATGACAGTAGTTCAGCAGTAGTCGCACTGGTGCGATTGAATGTATTTCCAAGTCGCACAGAAATATATTCACTCGCAAATGCGACCAAAACAGTCGCCCTGGTCATGCACGTGAGTGACACACCAGATCGGGCACGCGGATCGGAGGCTTTTTTTTTCTGGTGCGATCCGCGATCCAGCATTCAGGACCAATATCGCGGCGATATCCGATATCAGTATCGGATCGGGACATCCCTACCAAATACAGAACATGAACTCACCATCCTCACCATCTGTGTCCACCAATCCATCTTCTCCTTGCTCTTCTTTCATCATGACATCTTCATCCTCCACTTCCTCTTCTTCTTCTCCTTCCTCTCCTTTCACAACTTCATATTCTCTTCCCTCTTCTTTCACCATCACATCTTTAATCTCTTCCTCCTCTTCTTCTTCTTTCACCATCACATCTTTCTTTTCTTCCTCCTCTCCTCTAACCTCCTCCTCCTCTTTCACCATCACATCTACCATCTCTTCATCCTCTCCTCCTTCTTCCTCTACTTCTTCTTTCACCATCACTTCTTTCTCCTCCACTCCCTCCCCTCCTTCCTCCTCTTTCACGACCACGTTGACTTCCAGTGTTTGACTGCAGTATTCCAGCTTCACGGCCACCATCTTTGGACCCCACGTTGTGCTTTTCTGGACTGAAGAACCACAGCAGGAACTCTGTGGACTTGGGTTCAGAAACAGTAGCTGTGAGGTGGAGCTGTGTATAGAAAACAAATGAAGCACAAACAGTCACAGATAAATTTCACATTTTGTTCAGTAATTTCACCAATATAGATACAAATATATAGATATACATTATACCTATATACAGTAGGGATGGACGGTTTCCAATTATTGAAACCGAAAAACCGTCAAAGACTAAAACCGCGGTTTTCCGGTTAACCGAAAAACGACCGGAAAAAAAAAAAAAAGAAAAAAAAAAGAGCGACAATTTCAAATAATTGAGCCCTACTGCTACAATACACTCATGTCGAACACCATTAAAACACCGTAAGCACAGTCGCAACACATTTAGGCTACTTAGTTTCACAAATATAAGTGGAAAGGCAGACTTATGTAAGCTACACCATACATGAAAACACATGAACACTTAACACACCAGCTCCGCTGATCCAGGGTGCACGCCTGCACGGAAGATCATCTCTTGGAACAGCGTCTTCATTGAATGAACTGCTTTCTCAATATCTTGGTTCTTAGACAAAGTTTCAGCTGCTGCTCAATGTATTTAAATATTTGAATACTGCTCAATAATCACTGAAATATTAGACTTAGAATTATGCAGTGAACATACTTAAAGCTTTTCATAAAAACCACATGCCGCGAGACTGACTCGTCCTGAACTGTCGTAAGTCAATCAACAAAGAATGCCCCATAAAAATAAAAGTGCCCATGGTAGAGCTGTCAAAATAGAGCTTTCAAAATAAATGTACTAATACAGATAGAGATAAATACAGAACTACCTTTGCGTCACTAAGTGACCGCGTATCTTCTGAGACATGCGTTCTGTCATCACTTTCAGTAGCGCCTTCACACACAGTGGTGCTGTGCACAAACACTCTTGATCCGTATAGCTCTTGTTTTATTATATTGTGGTTTAGTAAATACTGCACTTGGAGTTACATTCAATGCATGATTTGTGCTATAGAACATAAATAAAGTTTGATTGATTGATTGATATCAAATCAAATCACATTTTATTTCTATAGCGCATTTCTCACAAAAGTGACCCAATGCGCTTTACAGAGAGCAGTGAAAATGATCTTATTAAATGTAAGCGAGTAATTGTAAAAAAAACTTTCCTATCTACCAATAACTGAAGGCAACTATCTTTCCCATAGAGTGATTCGTTACCCTTAAATATAATCCCAATTAGATATTAATCCTCAGTTATTCTTCACAACTGACCAAACCTCTCACTCATTGCGTGGCAGATTCAGACTGTATCATTGTTATTTTTACACACGACAAACATGTGACATGTTCCAGTTTTATTCTTTGAACAACATTACCTTGTGCCATCCAGCTATTGTAGGCGGTTTGCAGTCTATCCATTTCAGCAATATATTTTTCCTTGCACAAAAAGTGAGGATACACAGAAGTCTTTTGGAATGCATACTTTTAAGTTGTTTGTCTGGGAACCCAAACAATAGACACATGGGGTCCTTATCCAATGTAACATCTAGAATTAGATGAATTTTATCCACTATACCTTTCCAGTAATCATCTATATATCTACAAGTCCAAACACAATGAACAAAGCGCCCAACCTCGGTAATACACTTTGTACACATTTCCGATTTGTTATGATCCATTTTATGTCTAAGTTGGGGAGTAATCTGCAAACGTTGTAGTAGTCTAAATTGCGTTTCCTTCGTCCTATTACAGATTGAGATGTCGTTTGCCGATTGCCATATTAGTGACCAAGTTGCTTCATCAGTATTAATGTTCAGGTCATTATTCCAGTCTTTGGGCGTAAATGCAGGTTTGCCTTTATCATATTTCGAAAGTGCTCTATACCCAACAGGGCTCTACAGTGCGACCATTTCACTCGCATTTGCGACTAAAAATACATCTGTGCGACTAGAGAAATAAATTCACGAGCACACGTGCGAGTACAGATAAAAAATATATATATATTTTTTTTTTTTTTTTTATTCTAAAAATAAATCTGCGCGAACCGTGTGGCCACATTTTAAGCCGTCAGCCAGCCCGCTACGACCACGGGAAGTCATGTTAAAAGTGAAGTTACTTCTGTTAAACTGGCGCTAAGCTAACATCGCTAATCGCTAACTCCCTTTTGGGCCTTAAAGAGACAAGCGCCCTTTTCTCATCTCAAGCTTCATTAGCTTCATTAGCTCACCACATCTACAGATTTGGTCCCACACACTCCAGATTTGAACCCAAGGTTACAACCAGGGTTAACTACCCAGGGTAGAAAGTAGAAAGCTCTCAGACCTTCAGAACCCATTGAAAGTAGTGGAGGTACTCCAGAAGTCCAAATGCATCTCTAATCCTAGGAAACCCTAGGAAGCAAGTTGCCTAATGGCATGAAAATGCAACATGTTGTACTTGAGTGTGGCAGAGAGGTGGGACCCCCGGGGATGGTGGTGTGCTAACAGCTAGCCGCCGCAGAGGCACCGTGCTGGGCTGGCCACCTCCACATGTCACCACCCCGGGCAGCATGGGGCTGGGGACTGGTCATCTGGATGTGGGGTAGTTTAATACCCCTAGATGTGGAGTTGTCTGGCCACCGTGTGTGACTGATGTAGCCTGACCCAGAAGCAGGGAGGTGGGCAGCATGGAGACTGACCTCTGCATGGCCTGGCTGGGCTGCTAGCTGACAGACCTAGCCCTAAAGCCTGGCTGGGCTGCTAGCTGCTAGCTGACAGGCATGACATGGATGAATGAATGAACATGCTGCTAACCAGGAGAACTTGACACAGCTAGTTACCATAATACAATGCCATCAACTCTGCGTCTAGTAGGGCTGTAGGCATGGGCCAATGTGTGATTTTGGTGCAAAAATGGCAAAATCACTAATAAAAATGTGTTATAATTACATTTTTCACTGTGCTCCTACATTTCTTTGTGTGCCCCTAACATTTTTCATTTAGGAGCACATGTGCTCCTAGTGAAAAAGGTTAGCGTAGAGCCCTGCCCAAGCCCCAGAATGCCTCTCGTCTTTCCAGCAGAGACTATCTCCTCCAGCGGAGAGGGTTGGTGACAGAGGCCAGTGTCTTTTTGGCTATTTAAAAAACTTCGTATCTGAAGGTATCTGAAAAACTCATTTCGTGGTAGGTCATATTTCTTACATAATTGGTCAAATGAAAGTAGTATTTCCGTATCATATAAATGTCCGATAGTAACCATCCCTTTGCTGTCCCACCGCTTGAAACCCCTATCCGTGGCACCAGGGGAGAAGTCTATGTTGCCCCAAACTGGCGAGAGGGAGGATGTCATAATCGTATGTTATAAATAAATAGTAATATAATTGAGATTTCTCACATTTGCACTTTAACCTATCTTGAAGCTTTCAAGTCTCTAAGCCACAAGGCTAGCACTCAGTTTGATGACAGAAAAGTGTCAGTGTTCAAGTTTTGTTTGACAGTATTGTTTTCCTTTATTTATGCAGTGATACCTTATAATTTATCATTACCTTATTTAAGATTTTATTAAAGATTTTTATTTTTGTCAAGATGTTTTTAAAATGATGTTAATGTTATTAACATGATTCAATAAAAATACAACAAAATCTAAGTTAAAGTGATTACAGTGTGTTTTATTGGCATTCTAAAAAAAAAGTTTTTTTTTTTTTTTTTTTTAATTCTCGCGATAATATCGTGGATCGCGATTATTTTGCCCACGATAATCGTGACATGACATTTTCTAATCGTCCCACCCCTAGCCACGGTGTCATTATCACTCTGCCTGCTAGACATTTATTGTCCACTTGATGGCGCAGTGGAGCAAATGAAGCAACACGAAGCTTCGGCCCATGTGTGACGCAATTGGATGGAAAGCTTCAACAGTTCATGAAGCTTCATCTCGCCATCACTAGAAACAATGCAATGCAAGACTTGGCTACGAACACGTGTTACAGTGAAAAGACCGAAGTCATCCTCATCGGCACCAAATCCACCCTCAATAAAACCGGACCCATCACACTCACCATTGACGACACTACCATCACCCCCTCCCCCCTGGCTCGCAACCTCGGCTTCATTCTGGACCCCACCCTCTCATTCGATCCCCACGTCAGTTCCATTGTCAAGACATCCTACTTCCACCTCCGAAACATTGCAAAAATCAGACACTGCCTCTCCCCCCCCGCTGCTGAATCCCTCATCCACGCCTTCATCTCCTCCCGCCTCGACTACTGCAACTCCCTACTCACCGGCATCACCTCCCGCTCCCTCCATAGACTCCAGATGGTCCAAAACTCTGCTGCACGCCTCCTCTCAAACACCCGCTCCCGTGACCACATCACTCCTGTCCTCCACTCTCTCCACTGGCTCCCCATTAAAGAACGTATACAATTCAAAGTCCTCATCCTCACATACAAAGCCCTCCATAGCCTGGCCCCCCCTTACCTGACTGACCTCCTTCTCCCCCACCGCCCTACCCGTACCCTCCGATCCTCATCCATTGTTCCGCTCACTGTCCCACCCTCAAAACTCAAAGGCTTCGGTCACCGTGCCTTTTCACGAGCTGCACCCCGCCACTGGAACTCTCTCCCTCAACCACTCAGAGACTCACCCTCACTCCTCACTTTTAAATCCCACCTCAAAACCTACCTGTTCTCCCATGCCTACAGCCTCCCCTACCCCTAGCCATCTCCCCCATCCCTGCCACCCCCGCCCCCCATGGACATGCATACAAGTTACAACCTCCCCTACCCCTAACCATCTCCCCTAACCCTGCCACCCCCCTCCCCCCATGGACATGCATACAACCTCCCCTACCCCTAACCATCTCCCCTAACCCTGCCACCCCCCTCCCCCCCTGGACATGCATACAAGTTACAACCTCCCCTACCCCTAACCATCTCCCCTAACCCTGCCACCCCCCTCCCCCCATGGACATGCATACAACCTCCCCTTCCCCGTTCGTTAACTCTGTGTTCTATGTGCTCATGTTATCTGTTGCTTGTTGTTTCTGTGTTTTCCGTTGTTCCCATATTGTCAGCGTCTTTGAGCCTCGGAAAAGCGCTATATAAATCTAATGAATTATTATTATTATTATTACTTACATTTCTGCGTTTTCACCAATGTGGAGATACCGGCGCTGCTCCAAACGGCCCTGTCTTGAGAATCAAGGACCCCAATTGAAATAAGCCAGTGGCTTTCTTGGGTTTTTATCCTGTTAGTTGACCTTGTATGTAATATGTACTTTCATGTACCTACTTCTGCAAATCTTCTAATAAAGTTTTCAATCAATCAATCAATTATTATCCAGAAATCACATCTAATTCCTACAAGCGAGCTGCCTCGACGGACTAGAATGAAAGTTGTTATCAACACGGTGTCGTCTTTTGATGACGTCATCACCGGGTCCTTCCGGAGCTGTGTTCTGGAACTCCGCCCACTTAGTTCGGGTGAGTTCCTTCTAAATAAAAGCGCCCACGTTAAACTTGTTTAAGCATTTAGAAATAATACTACATATGGATGAAGTCACCCAAATTATATGCTACTACATCTGGAAATAAACATGTCAATACAGATGTAATCCTACTCTATGACTCTATTATTTGTGCTTTTAAGGGTTTATAATTCTTCTAATATCCAGACTGCTGCACTGCATAGGGGACATAAGGGATTGTAAACCTATAATCTTCCAAGGCTAAACATGGTTGTAGTAATCATGTTAGAATATGTGTTAGAATACTTCATATGACACCCCTCAAGTTTGAAAATCACTTGACTCATATTCTAGAAGTGTTTCTGAGTACTGAGTAATATAAATCAAGTGTTTATGAATGAATGGTCTTTATTGTCATTGCTATAGTACAGGTACCAAACAACGACATTTAGGAGGGGTGGCTCCCCTGGTGCTAGGAAAGAAAAAAAACACACAAAAAAAACACAAGAAGGGAAGGAGCTGGTTTACATAAATAAAGGCTATGTACACTATCCACTATACTATACTGTACAGATAGACGACTAGGGTTGTCATATTGCACATAGTGTTATTGCACATTCATTTGAAGTGTCGCAGTTTGCAGGCTAGAAATGTACATATTTGTGCCTCAGCACTACACCTGATTTTTTCAGTCCAGCAGCTGCCATCAATCCGTCCAGATTGTCCAGGGCCCAGAACCTAGGTCTTTGCTGTGTTCAGGGCCTGGATGGCCCTGGGGTAGAAGCTGTGCTTCAGTCTGTTTGTCCTTGTGGCCATGGTCCTTTATGAAGTGGATATGAATCAAGTCAATATGAATCAAGTCAATATGAATCAAGTGGATATGAATCAAGTCAATATGAATCAAGTGTTTATGAATCAAGTGTTTATGAATCACGTCAATATGAATCAAGTGGATATGAATCAAGTCAATATGAATCAAGTGGATATGAATCAAGTCAATATGAATCAAGTGGATATGAATCAAGTCAATATGAATCAAGTGGATATGAATCAAGTCAATATGAATCAAGTGGATATGAATCAAGTAGATATGAATCAAGTCAATATGAATCAAGTGGATATGAATCAAGTGGATAATATGAATCAAGTCAATATGAATCAAGTGGATATGAATCAAGTCAATATGAATCAAGTGGATATGAATCAAGTGGATATGAATCAATTGAATATGAATCAAGTGGATATGAATCAAGTCAATATGAATCAAGTGGATATGAATCAAGTGGACATGAATCAAGTGAGTTTCAACCTTGAGGGGTGTGATACAAAATATTCTTGGTCCTTTCCTGCGTCCCAACAGTTAAAAGTGCCACCTCTAGATTGCATAGGGAACCCATAATGGACTGTAGTGTACACCAACATATTTCCAAGGCTATAAACATGATTACTACCACTGTACTCAGCAACACTTGTAGAATATGGATCAATTGAGTTTCAGCCATGAGGGGTGACACACAGCTGTGTCTTGTCATGTCAATTCTACTAATTAACCACTAATAAAGAAACACGTGAGTTGCTAGGCTCACAAGAATTGACCCCTAAGGACACACAATGTGATGAAACTAAGTCTCCTCAGGTTATTAACACTAGAACAGCCATGAGGGGTCATGACCCCCCTGTGAGGAAAGAAACATGTGATATCTTTGCACTTTGATCACATTTCAGGACCCTCCTTTCATGACTTGTCCGAGATATGTGCGTTCTACCACCCAGTATCCTTACATTTTCAAAATCACATCAGGATAAGCTAGTATAAAGCTATTTTGCAGTTTTTCTGTGTAGGAGTCAGGCTAGTTTACAAGCGGCCAACTAGTGGTGGTTGTGTGAAAGTAGCAGGTTAGCATTGTAAAGAGGGGGTCATTTAGGAGGTAAAAAGGCACGGCTGTTCTAGAAGCTGGTAGAGGAGCAAGAGAAAGGAGACCCAAAGCAAAGCTCTGGCTCATTTCTGAGGGGGGCTGAGGGGTCACTTCCCCAGCAGACAGCATCTGGTACTAATAACACAACAAGGAAGACAACAGGTTAGCACTTCTGGACATTTGGGATTTGATTTGATTTGTATTTGTCCCAAACACAATAAACATATCAAAACATAACAACATTTCTGTCTCAAAGCTATGTATCTGTGTATTTTTTCAGTTTTTTTGTGCCATCCCACCGTTTTGCTCCATGGATATGATTTTGTTTGTGGTTGCTCTTATCTTATTGACATAAAGCAGTGACAAGTGAATGCAGGAGTATAAAAGGTTCAAACAACATCACTTTATTAGCACACAACACACGTGTCAAATATGTCACCTAATGGCTAGATGTTTGGGGAATTGTAGTCCTAGATTTAGTGGACTACAAAAACACGTACACAGCTGAACTGAAATACAAACATAACACTGAGACTACAAACTATGAGTAAAAGTAAGTTATGTTAAAACTATTGTTTGTTACATTGAGGCTCTTCAACCTTTAAACTTCCATAACATCAAATATAAGAAAATCACAGATTTTGCCTACAGGTAGCCCTTTTCATTGGGAGTTGTCACATATCTGAGAGTGGTGTCCTGGGGTAGGAGTCAAACCCAAACCCAACTGAAGGTACAGCAAGAAAAGGTCAAATCTCTGGACCGTTACAATGTAGCTGATGGATCTCCCTATCTCTCTATTAGTGAGTGTAGCTGATGGATCTCCCTGTCTCTCTATTAGTGAGTGTAGCTGATGGATCTCCCTATCTCTCTATTAGTGAGTGTAGCTGATGGATCTCCCTATCTCTCTATTAGTGAGTGTAGCTGATGGATCTCCCTATCTCTCTATTAGTGCCGTGTTGCAACAGTACAGGTACACACATTGATTTAATTGAGTACGCGTTAGTATTTTTCGCACAACAGTGACTGAAATTCACTTTCTCTCCAGCAGGGGGCGTCAGCAGCACTGGAAGCAACCATCCCTCTCATATCTACAGCAGTCACAGAACAGCAACAACAACAAAAAAGGACCGTTTTCATTGCAGTTTAAACCTCAACACCGTTTGTTTGTTTTATTTAAAATTCTTTATTAGGATAATAAGATTTATCGTCGTCGCAATGGCGTCCTCTGTGGACCCTTAAGATGTGTCATCTCGTTTTAGAGAGGGTCCCAACATATATCACAATCATAACAAGAGTGTCAAAATAATAAAGAGTACAATTATGACAAAGACAAGAGACAAACAACAACAACAACAACAACATTACTTAATGAAAAACATTGAAAACATTACAACCACAACATGCCCAAAGTGGCCAATAATTATAAACTAAGGGAAGGTGGATCTACATCTATACGTTAGACAGCTGAATATAAAATATTAAGTTACAACTTCAGAGATAACAAGAACAATCAGTCACAAAGTAAGAAGTCAGTGCATGCTTAAATCTACCAACAGATGTGATGGATCTAATGTTAACTGGTAAATTATTCCAATCAGCTGGGGCTTTAAAGTTAAAGGCTCTTTTGCCAATTATTTTCTTACCTTGAGGAAATGGAACTGAGAGGAGTGCCTCGACTGGTAATTTGATGTTAAAGGAACAAGATACTGTTTTAAATAGGGGGGGATCATTTAGATGAATACATTTAAATATAAATTGAAGCCTGTGTCTTCTTACATACGGAGATGGGAATTTAAGTGTCTTAGATGTCGTTAGATCGCACAAAAAAGGTGGTGGAATCGCCTCTTTCTTCCGAGACAGTTTTAACTGCAAACAGACATCCTTCTGGGAATTTCTATCATTTGAATATCTTTCAGTTGTTTTTAAATGTTCCACTCGAATTCTTTTTATAATTGTATACAGACCACACCAATACTCTACTAGCTTCTTTAATCAAATCAAATCAAATCAAATCAAATTTTATTTGTATAGCGCATTTCTTACAAGATGCAACTCAATGCGCTTCACAGAATGAAAATGTTCAATCAATCAATGCTGACAGAGCCGCGAGCAGGCAAAAGTAAAAACCTGTACACTATGTAGCCAGGAAAAATTCCCTTGCAGCCCTCTACCAATAGAGCGACTACTAGCCAGTTTGCCTACCAGTACCCAGCGGTGGGCCCCCACACCCCCCCCCCAGGGAGCCCCCGCCGCCCCACGCACCCAGCCCGCCCCACCACCAACACACCCGGCCCAGCCAAGCAAGCACAGACCCAAGGGGCCCCGCACAAGGACGGCCAAGCAGGTGCCCGGCGGCGGAATGGTAAATGGTAAATGGACTGCACTTATATAGCGCCTTTATCCAAAGCGCTTTACAATGAGCTCTCATTCACCCATTCACACACACACATTCACACACCAATGGCGGCAAGCTACCATGCAAGGCGCCGGCCCGCTCACTGGGAGCAATTTGGGGTTCAGTGTCTTGCCCAAGGACACTTCGACATGTGGCCAGCCGGGGCTCGAACCGCCGATCTGCCAACCTTGCGATCATTAGACGCACCCACCACCAACACACCCGGCCCAGCAAAGCAAGCACAGGCCCAAGGGGCCCCGCACAAGGACGGCCAAGCAGGTGCCCGGCGGCGGAACAGACCAGGCACACGGGGAAGCCGGGGGGCCCCAAGGGGAGGCCAAGGACCACCGGCACAAAGCAAGCAAGCAAGGGCAAAAACCTGTACACCATGTATCCAGGAAAAAATCCTTGCATATTATCGGCGTACACACTGTCCATAAATTTAGTGTTATATCTGCATCGTTCTGCATCCATCATGGTCACAGGTCCTGCCAAAAGAGAATCTTAAGCACAGTTATAATGCAACAACACAATAAAGACAATAAAGATGACAGCAATACAACCTGATGGTGGTCCTTGTACACCCTTGTACCGGTTCCAATACTGCTCTGGGTGCTATTGGGAGCTGACAGTGCCTCATCAGCACCCGGGTCCATTTTCCTGTCAACACAAATCTCAAAACACGAGTATGGTGTAATGGCCTAGTGATCCTAGTTCTATAATGTCCAATGTCTCCCTTAGTATCAAAAGGCGACATTGAATAAGTAGGTTTTGAGGTCACGCTTAAAAATGTCCTGAGTTTTAGACAACCTCAGGCCCTCAGGTAGGGTGTTCCACAATCTAGGAGCATACCGGTATATGCTAAAAGCTGATCCTCCAAATCTCTTTGCCCTAGCCTCTGGCACTATTAAAAGTTCCGTGCCACTAGACCGTAGGGGTCTAGCTGGTGTGTATCTTATGAGCATGTCCACCATGTAATTGGGTGCATCACAGTGGAGTGATTTATAGACTAGTAAAAGGATCTTAAAGTCTATTCTATGACTGACAGGGAGCCAGTGTAGTGATCTCAAGACAGGTGTAATGCAGTGGTGTGCCGTCAGGGCCAGCAAGGCCTTCTCTGCTGGCCTAAACATCATCAGAATATACATTTTATTTTAATATATTTTTTCCACAAATATGTATTAATGATTCCCCATAGTCTATTCTCTTCATTTCATAGCTTTCCTCTTGGTTGCGCTGCTTCCAGTCTCCGATTGCGATTTGGAGGGCTGGCCTTTATGTTAGAGCTTTTATCCAATCAAAATGTGTTGCCAGGGGGCTCCAAAATCTGCCCGCCTGCACAATAAATCGTGCCGCGGATACGACCTGTAACTTAACGTTGAACGAGAACACCTGTGGCGTTCCTAGTGGAAACCTACGTAGATTTCGAGTTGGTGAGCAATAGCAACAACGGCGCCTGCTGTAAGGCTCAATGATGTCAGCACCCAGCACGTCTTTTGATTGGATACGCACTATTGATACGCACTATTGATATTCACTATTGAGATGCGTAACTATGCCGGTAGATGTGGGATTTTTGAACACCTTTGGGGACACGCGAGTGGATTTACAGCTCAACGAACAAGTGTCACCCTTTCGTTGACTGATCGATAATACTGATCGATTGTGTCCTGTTTTTGGGTAAACAATAACTTTCATTTAGGGGACAGGATGAAAGCGCCGAGTCCACAAACAGAGGAAACTACGTTGAGCTTTTCTTGCTGAAAACAACCCAGATTTACATTACCACCTGTCCACAAACAAAGTGTTTACTGGGACGTCAGGCAAAATACAAAACGACCTGATTTTTGCTATTGCTGAAGTGATGGGAGAAGAGATCAAAATGGAGATTAAAAAGGCACCCTTTGTCGCTATTATGGTGGACGAGACGACAGACGTGGGTAATGTAGTGATCTTAAATATGTTAGTTTAACACTTCATTGTAAATGCGGATTTATTGATTAAAAATGCTTCGGAAATATTAATATAACTCTGTTGTACTTGTCTGACTATGTTAAGGTGATGCAACGCCCGGTTATACTGTGTTTCTGTCTAGTTTCTAGAGCCATGGCGTCAAAACGATGGTATTAAGAGGTAGAATAATTCAGGTAGGAATGTGTCGGACATCACTGAAGGCCTAGGTGTGAAATGCACCGCCCGCCACTGGTGTAATGTGCGCTCTTCGTTTGGTCCTAGTAAGGACACGAGCAGCAGCATTCTGAACCATTTGTAGTCTATTAATCATTTTTTGGGGGAGACATGTCAGGAGAGCATTACAGTAATCTAGCCTACTAGTAACAAACGCATGCATGAATTTTTCGGTGTCTGCCTGGGAGAGAAATGATTGTACCTTAGTGATGTTTCTTAGATGGTAGAAGGATGTTTTAATAGTATTATTAATATGAGTTTCAAAATTTAGATCTGGGTCAATTATGACACCAAAGGCCGGTTTCACAGACAAGGCTTAAGCCTAATCCTAGACTAAAAAGCATATTCAATGGAGATTTTCATGGAAAGTGTGGTTTAGTCCAGGACTAGGCTTAAGCCTTGTCTGTGAAACCCGCCCCAAGATTCCTAGCCTGACACTTAGTGTTAAGAGCTAGTGTTTTCAAGTGTGCAGATAATTTCTCTCTCACAGTTTTCTCGCCAATGATCAATACCTCTGTTTTTCTTGATTGAGTTGGAGAAAGTTTTGTGTCATCCAAATATTAATATCGGCAATACAATCTATCAGGTGGTCGATCATCTTGTAGTCGTTGGGAATTACTGAGATATAAAGCTGAGTGTCGTCAGCATAGCTGTGGTAGTTAACGCTATGATTCTTGATAACAGAACTGAGGGGTAGCATGTATAGGCTAAAAAGCAACGGTCGTAAAATGGACCCCTGGGGAACTCCACAGGTTGTGCTATAATTTTTTGACTTATGGTCACCAAGGGCTACAAAGTAGTCTCGGTCAGTCAGGTAAGTCCTGAACCAGTTTAAGACCGGACCTGAGAGGCCAACCCAGTTTTCAAGTCTCTCAATAAGTATGGAATGGTCTACCGTATCAAAGGCTGCACTTAAGTCTAAGAGTACAAGAATCGAGAGTTTTTTCGAGTCTGCATTTATCCTAAGGTCATTAGTTACCTTAAGCAAAGCGGTTTCTGTGCTGTGGTATGATCGGAAACCTGACTGAAGTGGGTCATACCTATTATTTAAGACTAAAAATTCATGAAGCTGTCTATACGCTGCCTTTTCTAAAATGTTGCTTAGAAAAGTGAGATTGGATATTGGTCTACAGTTTTTTGGATCAGAAGGAACTTTTCTTCAGGGTGGGTCTAACCGGGGCAGTTTTAAGCGCCGCTGGAAATATCCCTTTAAGTAGGGAGTGATTTACAATGCCTAGTATGTCATCAGACACAGATTCAAAAATGTCCTTAAAAAAGGTGGTAGGAATTGTAATGTTTAGACCACCTACTGCCACCCGGTGGTAGACTCGATACACTGTCAAGAGTCAAGACCCGGTCATGCGCAGTCCGGAGTCAGTCAATGGATATGCTGTAATGCGTGCACATCGAATAACTAAAGAGTCCAATTGATATCCAGTGTGTGTCTCATCATTTATACATTATATTCTTGCTACACGTCAGAATATCACAATGGCGACGAGGATTCAAAGTGGAAACGCCACCAGTGTCGATTTTTGAAGGAGGAAGAAGAAGAATCCGTCCGGAAAAGTCGAAGTGAGTAGTTAGCTAGCAAGAAGCTAAGCTAAGCTACCCAGGCTAACGCTAGTATCATGCAGTCGGCATTTTCGGGCCACATGGCCATACAGCCATTCGACACAGAAACCGATCCCAGTTCGCTTGGAACGCGATGGAACAAATGGATCAACCGATTTGAAAATTACACCGTAGCCACAAACATTACTCAAGAAATAAGGAAAAGGGCACTGCTGCTTCACTTAGCTGGAGAGAGAGTCCATGATATCTACGACACGCTGGCTGACGACAGTGATGACTATGAAAACACAAAGACGAAGCTCCACGGATATTTCTCACCGAAAAAGAACACACACTACCTTGTGTACAAGTTCAGACAAGCCATACAGCTTCCCGGTGAGTCTTTAGACACATTTCATACCAGACTGAGGATGCTAGCTAAAGATTGTGAATTTGCAGATGCAGACAGAGAAATAGTCGCGCAAATAATACAGAGCTGTACCTCATCACGGCTGCGCAGGAGAGCGCTCAGAGAGCCAAACATGACTTTGACTAATATGTTAGACCTAGGGAGAATGTTAGAGATCTCTGAACAACAGGCAGAAAGCATAGAAGAGAAGGCTGTCACCGCAATCAATGCACTGCATCTCAAGGGCGCCAAACAGCAACATGCAGCATACAGGCACAAAGAGAAGAGCTTGCAATGTAGAAACTGTGGAGGAAATTATCCACACGAGGGTGACTGTCCAGCCAGAGGGAAGGACTGCAGGGCCTGTGGAAAGCCTAACCACTATGCCAAACACTGCCGTGGTCAGAAATTTGCACATCAAAGCCAAGAGGAAGACACAGCTCACTACAAGCAGCGGAGCACTAAGAAAGTGAACCAGGTGACAGCATGCTCCGAGACCAAATCAAGAGACTCATCAAGTGGAGACGAAAGGTATGTGTATGTAATCAACAGCACAAGTATACAGCAACCCCAGACCAACATCAAGCTGAATGGTGTCAGTGTTAAAATACTGATTGATTCAGGAGCAGCTGTCAACATAATTAATGAAGATGTGTTAAACACACTTGACCCAAAGCCTATGCTCAGCACAGCCATGATCAAAATATTTCCATATGGGTCCAACAACGCTCTACCTATCATTGGTAAATTTGCATGCAAAGTACAGGCTACTAACAAGCGGACAGAGAGTGTGTTCTACGTTCTCAGAGGCGACGCCGGACAATCTCTGCTCAGCTACGCAACTGCCAGTGAACTAGGGCTGATCCAGATCATCAATATGGTGAACACGCCGCCAGTGATGCCACCCAGTGGGCGTACTGTCGCAGATGAGCTCGTGCAGAGCTACCCAGAGCTTTTCACCGGAATCGGAAAGCTGAAAGACTTCCAGGTGAAACTGCATATAGACCCCGACATCCAACCGACGTGCCAGCCGCACAGACGGGTCCCTTTCCATGTCCGTCAGAAGGTCGAGGCGGAGCTTCAGAAGCTGGAGAACGACGGTATCATTGAAACTATATCTGGACCAACACCCTGGGTTTCCCCGATCGTCACACCACCGAAGCCAAAAGACCCTGATAAAGTCCGAATCTGCGTTGATATGCGTCAGGCGAACACAGCAATTCAGCGAGAACGACATATCACCCCAACAATGGACGATGTAATACACGAGCTGAACGGTGCCAAGGTATTCTCGAAGTTGGACCTCACAGCAGGCTACCACCAGCTCGAGCTGCATCCAGAGAGTCGTTACATCACAACGTTCACAACACACCTCGGGCTAAGAAGATACAAACGCCTGAACTTCGGTATATCATCCGCCGCTGAAGTGTTCCAGAACGCCATCTGCCAGACGCTGCAAGGTATACCGGGCGTGAAGAACCTCAGCGATGACATCATCATCTATGGCGTCTCTCAGGAAGCACACGACGACACTCTGAGAGCAGTGTTTAAAAGACTGAAAGACAGTGGTTTGACACTCAATCGCAACAAATGCGAATTCAACAAGCAGCGCCTTGAATTCTTTGGGTTCATTTTTTCTGCCGACGGGATTTCTGCAGATCCAAAGAAGGTGTCAGCCATTCACGACGCCAGCGACCCCAAAGATCCAGGTGAGATCAGAAGTCTTCTGGGCATGGCCAACTACTGCGCCAGGTTCATAAAGGACTACTCAACCATCACTGCACCGCTCCGTGGGCTCACGAAGAAGGACGCTCCGTGGCAGTGGGGCAGTGATCAAGCTACGGCACTCCAGACGCTCAAGGACAGCCTGACGAGCGACACAACAATGTCATATTTCGATCCCAGGAAGGAGACGGAGCTCATTGTTGATGGAAGTCCGGTGGGGCTAGGCGCCATCCTCTGTCAGAAAGGAGGAGGGGGAGAGAAGCGCATCATAGCCTACGCCAGCCGCGCACTCAGTGATGTAGAAACGAGATACTCGCAAACAGAACGTGAGGCCCTAGCCATCATCTGGAGCTGCGAACATTTTCACCTGTATCTGTATGGACATCCATTCACCATGGTAACCGACCACAAACCATTGGAGATGATATGGAATAACCCGAGATCAAAACAACCTGCACGGATCGAGAGATGGGGCCTCAGACTACAGCCGTACAACTTCAGAGTGGAATATAGAAAAGGAGCTGACAATCCAGCTGACTACATGTCTAGACACCCTCTCCCGGTACAGTCGTCACAGAACACAAGAGCATCCAAGGTTGCAGAGGAGTACGTTAACTTCGTAGCACTTCAAGCAACACCCAAGGCGATGACACTACAAGAGATACAGCGAGAGACATTGAAAGACACACTCCTGCAACAGGTCAGTGCACACATCAGAAATGACTCATGGCGTTTAATCACAGACCGCTCACCAGGTGCTGCTGCACTGAAACCATACAAGCTCGTCAGTGATGAACTCACAGTGTCCACAGGTAACGACATCATACTGCGAGGCACCAGGATTGTCATACCTGCAGCTCTACAGCAGAGGGCGCTGCAGATTGCTCATGAAAGCCACCAGGGCGTAGCTAAGACAAAGGCCCTACTCAGAGAAAAGGTATGGTTCCCTACCATAGACCAACAGGTAGAGACCATCACCAAGACCTGCCTCCCATGTCAAGTGAACACTCCAGTTACCCGGACCGAACCACTCAAAATGTCTGAGCTGCCAGACGCACCATGGCACAGTGTTAGTGCTGACTTTTATGGCCCACTCCCATCGGGAGAATATCTGTTAGTTATAGTCGATGACTACACACGATACCCAATTGTTGAGCCAATTCGATCTACCTCAGCAAACACAGTCATACCAGTCATGGACAAAGTCTTCTCCATGTTTGGAATCCCAAGAATTGTTAAGACTGACAACGGACCTCCTTTCAACAGCAACCAGTTCGCTGAGTTTGCCAACTACCTAGGGTTCAAGCACAGGAAGATAACACCTCTATGGCCACAAGCTAATGCCACAGCTGAGAGATTCATGCGCACCGTCGGGAAAGTACTCAGAATCGCCCAGATGCAGAGGATGCCATGGAAACAACAGCTGCACGTCTTCCTGCGTGAGTACAGGTCCACTCCCCACAGCACGACGAACACGTCACCTGCCGAGTTACTATTCCAACGGAAGATGACCACCAAGCTACCCTCAGCAGACACAATCACCATCCCTGCTGACGAAGAGATACGCAGAATCGACAGAGAGGCCAAGGCAAAGATGAAAGCTCTCTCAGATGCTCGACGACACGCTACGCCTTCTGACATCAAGCCAGGAGACACCGTCCTGTGTCGTCAACCAAAACAGAACAAGCTTACTACGCCTTACAACGCAGAGCCGCTCACAGTAATCGATGTCAAAGGTTCCATGATAACAGCTGGAAGAAGTGGTTACACCACCACTAGGAACAGTTCATTCTTTAAGAAGATTGTCCGAGACAACCCAGACACTCTAATGGACTTAAGTTCAGAGGTCAGTGAGGAAGTAGGCCCAGCTACGCCTCCACCCGCACCTCCGCCGAGGTATCCAGTTAGGGAGAACAGACAACCTCCCGCATACCTGCGTGACTTCGATTAAAGAGCAGGAGTACCAAAGGACTGTTAACATGTTCTTCCGAGTTAACAATGTTCCAAGTTAATGGACTGTTTGAATGTTATGCACTTTATCATTTATTAAAAAAAAAGGAGTGATGTAATGTTTAGACCACCTACTGCCACCCGGTGGTAGACTCGATACACTGTCAAGAGTCAAGACCCGGTCATGCGCAGTCCGGAGTCAGTCAATGGATATGCTGTAATGCGTGCACATCGAATAACTAAAGAGTCCAATTGATATCCAGTGTGTGTCTCATCATTTATACATTATATTCTTGCTACACGTCAGAATATCACAGGAATAGGGTCAAGAGGACACGTAGACGGTTTAAGCTGTGACACAATTTTACCTAATGTTTCCGTACTAATCATGGTGAACATGCTCATAGTCATGTTCTGTGGTGGCGGATCTGTAGTGTTACACAAACCTAGTCTTTCCTGAGTAATACACATTCTAATATTTGTTATCTTATCCCTGAAGTGGGCTGCAAATTCCTCGCATTTGGTGACAGAGGCTGCGCCGTCTAGAGTTCTAGGAGCAGGGTTTAAAAGGCAATCAATTGTCGAGAACCCTGGGGTTATTCTTGTTTGTAGATATTATATTTGAGAAGTGATTTTTTTCTAGCATTTCGCATTGCCAAGTTAAAGGCAGATAGATGTTCTTTAAAAATATTCTGATCAATCTGTAATTTGCTCTTTCTCCATCTGCGCTCAGCTTTCTCTTTAGGAGATTTATTTCACTGTTTCGCCATGGTGCTCTCCTCTTGGCTCCAACCTTTTTTAGTTTGGTAGGAGCCAGGGAGTCTAGGGCCATTTTTACTTTATTGTTAAAGGTAATTACTAAGTCGTTTTCACATAATGTGGGAGTTGTGTGATTACTGTTCATCAAAGCTTTGAAATTCTCAGCCACTGCAGGGGTAAGATAACGTTTTTTTTTTACGTTCAGCATTGCTTTCAGCTTTACGTGTTACAATGGTAAAGAAAATACAGAAATTGTCAGAGAGGGCCAGGTCGCTGATACCTGATATTGAGACCTCAAGACCCTTTGTAATCACAAGATCAAGGGTATGGCCATGATTGTGAGTGGGTTCATTGACATGTTGGATAAAATCCATAGCCCTCAAGTCAGCCTCATTATCAACATGAAAGTTAAAATCACAAGTGATAATAATCCTATCATAGTTGGGATGGATAATGGATAGGAACTCAGAGAAGTCAGGTAGGAAGGTAGGGGCTGGTTTCGGCGGCCTGTATACAGTTACCGTTAGAATAGGTGGTTGGCATGCCATAACTGTGGCATGATATTCAAAAGAGGAGAATATATATTAAAGGATATGCTCCTGCAGTTTAAGTTATTTGAAGCTATGGTAGCTGTTCCTCCCCCCTTTTTTCCATTTCTGATTGATTGGAAAAAACTGTAGTTGGGGGGAGATGCCTCAATAAGGGCTGCTGCTCCATTTGTATCTAGCCAGGTTTCTGTGAGTAGCATACAGTCGAGTTTTCTATCACAAATGAGCTCATTTATGATAAATGTTTTTTTGTTCGATAGGGACCTGAATTGCCATGGAGATGTCATTTTGACACTGGGACTGACTCGAGGGAATATTTAATGAAATGGGTAATACATTTCTCAAATTTGCGCCATGTATTACCTTATTTGTGGTGGTGGGAGTCCGATGGGAGACAATAGTCTGGATGGCATGTTTGGTGTTAGAGGAATGGATCGGACTCATCCCACATCAGCGTTGACAGGGCACCGGCCAGGTCCAGGGCTGGGCAGCGAGGTCCATGGACATGGACAGCAGGCGGGCACCATACCTGTTTGGGTGAAACCTATCTCTCGCAAACAGCTCACTACGGTTCAGGGTTTCCGTTAGAAAAATTTGCCGTCGGACATCGTGTCCGGTAAGAATTCGATTTACCGGACAAACGTGATATATTCCGGTCATCATATTAAAATATAATATTTTTTTTTTTTTGCAAAATCATATTTTTTTTCTTCCAAATCTAATATAGCTGTTTGTCGCGGTGATTACTGTTGTGTAGCGGCCTATATATGCCATTTAATGTCTATTTCTCATCCGATACGATTAGATGCGAGCTATATAATATATAATAATATAACATGATTTGACGCATGCGCGCTATGCCATGCGTCAAATCCAGCGCTGAACGGGTCCAGCGCTGAACGGGCGCCTCACTGGGAACTGAACAGACAGCATCGATCAATGAACGGACTCCACATTACGTTAACTGAAGTTTGTTAAATTGTTTGGGATTAATGTGAGTTTTCTATTTTCTCTTTCCAGTTTTACCCTTTTTTAAAAATCAATAAAACAACGTCATTTCTATAACCAGGTCTCGCTGGTTGGGAAGGCATTTCGTTTAGCTCGGGAGTATGACAATGGGGAGAACATAACTGTTTATTGAGAAACAATTGATAGGCAGTCTGGGATACGTATATAAAGAAATACCACAATGTCTAGATGTATAACATTTTATTGAACAGTAACAGTGCAAGCATGTAGGCTTCTGGCGTGACACGGCTAGCCTAATTTCCGTTCATATGCCTTTTATCAGATAAAATAAAATAGAATAAAACTCTTTGAAAATAAACAGGCTTTAAATTAACTTGCAATGCGTATGTATAGGCTAATTTCCGTTCGATGTTACAGCCTAGGCCTATCGCCTATGCCTTTTCTCAGATAGATAGGGGATAGCCTTAAATAAAATAGCCTAGAGTAAAAACTCTGAAAATAACAATGGCTGCTCATATAAGTCAGCTACTTATTAGGCCTACGTCGCTTTTTGGCAGCATTGAAGCGTGCAGCTGCGGACTTGAAATCAAAGCTGCAAAGTGTCTCTCCGCAACTTGCAATGCGCATTAGCCGTGTGACCTTGCCCCTCCCCAAGGCGACTTCGGTCCGCAGTTTTAATTCGGTTCTGAGGCACACTGGAGACGGGAATCAAGCAGGCTATCTTGGCCAACGTCTTCAGAGTCAGACTTCTCCTCAGGCTCAGACTCATTGTTGCTTGGCTTCATGAAATAATTGCTAAGCTTACTTTGTTTTGCCATCTTTCCATTAATTTAATCGCTCGCTATGGTGCAGTTTGAGCTGCAACGTTTGCGTATTACTATGGTGGACGGGTTGGCAGGGTTGCCAGATAGGCATGGGTTACCGCCGAATGGGCTACTGTGTTTAAGCGGTAATAGACTGGTTAAGCTGTAATCCCATCTGGCATCAATCCCATGTGGCACCTGTGCGCTGTTTCGCATAGGCCGGCCTATACATTAGGAGTCATCATCATGCCGGTGTCAAATCATATCATAATAAAAGAAATACATAGCCTATATATTCGTCTTTTTTAAAATAGAAGGAATCAGAATGTGAACTTTAGCGAATTGTATTCAAAGGGAATTATTTTCACCGGACAATATGTCAGACGACTTTTCAATTTGTCGGACTTCAACAACTTTTACCGGACAAAGACCGGTAATTATCGGTTAACGGAAACCCAGCTACGGTTAAAGAACGTGGTGAAATTGTCTATAAATGGGATTTGCATACGACAGCAGTATCCCTGTAGCCAAAGGTGAAGACTTCGAATTCTACTGTATTTGGTGTCGCCATACCTGGGACTCGGGAAGGGGCCCGAGATGATGCTGGTCTTACCTGTGCCCTTGACGGTGGTGATGAGGGCTCGGAAGTCGTCCTTCAGCTCCTCAGACCTCTTCCGTCCGATGTCGTTGGCACCCACGTGGATGATGACGGAGGTGGCCTGGGGGGCATCTTCCACCAGCATCGGGACGACCTCGGCGACGTCCCTCACCTTGGCACCTGGGATGCAGTGGGTTCTGGCCTTCGGGACTGCAACATGGCGGACCATGGACGAGCCTATTACAAGCACAGAGGGGGGGGGGGGGGGAGAAGAGCGGGTGCGGGGGGGGGGAGGAGACACGAACTGTAGTTTCCTCTGCTGGCGGCGTGATGGACCTGTAGGGGGCACAGGGTGGGAGAGGGGGAGAGAGAGAGGGAGGGGGGGGGGGGGTGGTGGTGCAGGCCCTGGCTCTCTTCGGCTTCGGTGTGGACTGGTGGCTCTGCAGCGCCTCGTAGCTGTTCCGCAGCAGGAGGGCCTCCTGGGGGTTGGTGCCAGGGGAGTTGATGGTACGACTCCTCTTCCTGACGGTGGTCCAAGTCCCTGGTGATGTAGGGACAGAGTGAGTTTCACCTGGGATTGGGCTTACAGGTGGAGGTGGAGGCTTTGATGTTGTGGTTTGTGTGCTTTCTATGTCTGTAATTATTGTTTTATGTAATGTGTCATGAAGTGAACTAAGATGTGACTCCCCTTGTCTGATCTGGTGGAGAGTTGAGATTCGTCCCTTCATCTCCTCAACCTGGTAGCTAAGCTCCAGGCAGCGCTGGCAGGCCATGAAAGAGAAAAGTGGTGTTATTTGCAGAGAGAGAGAAAAACAATTTGATTATGGAAAAACTATTTGATTATGGTGAGCTAGGAGTATTACAGAGATATGTGATATAAGAATATATAAGGTTGTTAGTAGTTCGGGGAGGTATCCCGATAGAAAAAAGCCAGTTTAAAAAGTGTAAAGGTGGCTAGCTGGTTAGCCGCGGTAGCTAACTAATAACGCTGGTAATCCCGACTCAGCCTCCCGGTGTCGGATTCAGAGGAACGAGGTCCCGATGTTATATGGGATAGGAAAGCTATTAATTTACAAAAAATGCTTTCTCAATAGAGTTCAGTATAGATAGCAATTTTTAAGATTCTAGCGCTGTCGAACTGCAACAGCAAAAACAAACACTCACTTAATGAACTTACAGAGCTTCTCTCCATCATTACTACTGAATTTAATGGTCTGATCATTGCTGGTGATTTCAATATTCATGTAGATAACTCAGAGGACAACAAAGCCAAAGAACTCTCTGTTCTGTTAGATGTTTTTGAACTTCAACAACATGTGAACCTCCCTACTCATAATCGAGGTCACACTCTGGACCTTATCATCACCAAAGGCCTAGATATTTCAAATGTTGTTGTAACTGACATTGCCCTGTCTTACCATTGTTGCATATTCTTTGACGTATCTATCTTTCCTGTTATTCAAACTATGTCTAAAACTATTTCCAAACGATATATCAATGAAAAGACCAGTGCACTGTTCAAACTTCTATTCCAACCTCAGTAAATGACCTTCTACACGATTTCAACTTAAAAATCACAAAAACCATTGATGATATTGCACCCATTAGATCCAAATGCATCTCTGGTAAGCAAAAAGCTCCCTGGAGAACTGCCCCATCCGTAAAGACCCAAAAAAGAGAATGTTGTAAAGCAGAGCGCAGATGGAGAAAAACAAACCTTCAAGTCCACTATGATATCTATAAAGAGAATCTTCAAAACTATAACTTAGAAATAAGAAGTGCCAGGCAATCATTTTTATCTAAGATCATAAACAATAACATCAATAATGCCCTGATCCTTTTCAGAACTGTTGACAGACTAACAAATCCCCCAACACCCATTGCTCAGGAATTTCACTCGACTAGTAAATGCAATGAGCGTGCATCCTTTTTTAACAATAAAATAGAAACCATTAGACAAGGCATTAGGTCTTCTGTGTCAGGCATGAAAAACATGTCCCCATTAACAACCCCAAATAGGGCAGACATAACAACCATGTCACAATTGAACACCATTGATTACAAGACCCTAGATAAAATCATGTCACGTCTTAAACCATCCACCTGTGCCCTTGATGTCCTGCCAACAAGCTTTTTAAAAAACATATTTAGCTGGATGGCAGGCGAACTAATACAAATAATTAACACCTCCCTTTCATCAGGAATCTTCCCTGAAGCCCTGAAAACTGCAGTTATTAAGCCTCTACTAAAACAGAACGGCCTAGACCCATTTGTACTAAACAACTACAGACCCATATCAAACCTTCCCTGTACAGGAACAATTATTGAAATGGTTTCCCACGAACAACTTAGCAATTATTTGACCCTAAATGATCTCTTTGATGACTTTCAATCAGGCTTTCGCCCCCTACATAGCACTGAAACGGCCCTTATTAAGGTCCTTAATGACATTCGCGTAAACACAGACTCCGGAAAAATCTCAGTTTTGGTACTACTAGATCTTAGTGCTGCCTTTGACACTGTAGACCATGACATTCTAATAGACAGACTAAAAACCTGGGTAGGACTTTCGGGCACTGCCCTAAACTGGTTTAGATCCTACCTACAGGACAGAAGCTACTATGTCTCCATTGGCAACTTTGTATCTGACCAAATTAAAATGACATGTGGGGTTCCCCAAGGGTCAATCCTTGGCCCCCTTCTATTCAATCTCTACATGCTTCCATTGGGACACATCATAAAAAAGAACAAAATTGCCTACCACAACTATGCGGATGACACTCAAATCTACATAGCCCTCTCACCGAACGACTATAGTCCCATTGACAATCTCTGTAATTGCATTGAGCAAATAAACGCCTGGATAACACAAAACTTCCTCCAACTAAACAAAAACAGAGATAATTGTATTCGGTGCACCTGACAAAAGATCGAAAGTCAGTGCAAAACTTGATTCTCTCTCTTCACGCTAAAAAACAGGTCAGAAATCTTGGTGTTATTCTAGACTCCGATCTAAACTTCAACAGCCACATAAATTCGATAACTAAATCAGCCTACTATCACCTGAAAAACATAACAAGAATGAGAGGTTTCATGTCCAAGCAAGACCTTGAAAAACTCATCCATGCATTTGTTTCGAGTAGACTTGATTATTGTAATGGTCTACTAACAGGCCTATCTAAAGGAGCTGTTCGTAAATTGCAGCTCATCCAAAACGCCGCTGCTAGGGTCCTAACAAAAACAAAGAAATTTGAACACATTACACCAATCCTGAGATCCCTGCACTGGCTACCAGTCTCTTAGAGAATTGAATTCAAAATCCTCCTAATTACATACAAATCACAAAATGGTCTTGGACCAAAATACATATCAGATCTCCTCCCACCCTATATTCCCGCAAGGTCCCTAAGGTCAGCTGAGACAAATCAGCTAATAATTCCAAGAGTAAAAACAAAACACGGTGCAGCAGCTTTCAGTCACGCTGCTGCATGCTCCTGGAACAAACTCCCTGAAGAAATCAAACAGGCCCAAACCCTTAAAATATTTAAATCTAAGCAAAAAAATGTTTTGCACCAGTTATGATTAAACACAAACACTTCTATCAATGTCTTTTTCCCATTAACTATTATCTTTTTAAATGTTTTATCTATTTACTTCTTATATTTGCTTTTATTCATTGTAATTTTTATTTTCTTATGCTCCTCTTGCTGTATTTTTAAATAATGCATGTAAAGCACTTTGAATTGCCCCTGTTGTATGAAATGTGCTATACAAATAAACGTGCCTTGCCTTGCCTTGCCTTACAGTTCCACAAGAGCTAGTTACAGATTTAGCAGCTCTACACAGGAAGGGCCTCATCACCAGGAGCAATGAAGAGCTCTGTTTACTGTCATTCTGCATGATTATCATTATCAGGTAAATGGAGTATACTTGCCAGGATGAAGTATACAGGCTCCAGAGATAAGGTATGTGACAACCTACAGTGCTACATTCTTTGTTTCACAAAAGTATCACATTCTCTTCCAAAACAAATCTTGTTTGGAGAAAGGATCTCTGTAGCCTAGTGTTATATGTATATCCAGATCTCTGGAGCCTATATATATATATATATATATATATATATATATATATATATATATATATATATATATATATATATATATATAGGTAACAAGTTCTACAGCAATAACTGTAAGCAGTTGCAGCACAGCTGCAGCGCGGAATACCACCAGCATCCGTCCAACTTCCCTGCTTTTCCCAGCTTTTTCTTACATTATAGAAAGGTGCCACCTCTAAGAGGACGGTTCTACCTCAACGAAAGAGCTTGAAAAGTCAAAAGATACAGCCTAATGTTGGTGCCTGTTCAGATACAAAATAACTGGTCTGTTAGAAAAGACTACTAGTGATTTCTATTGCCTCTGCCCTTAACGGCAGCAAGCAAAGATGGTCGCTTGACTGTACTGTGACCCCACTACATGAGCTCTCAGATACATAGATCACCCATACACCCAAAAAAATCAATTACACAGACAATGTTTTTGCAATGTTCAAATATATTTAATTCATAGGCAGTTATGCACATCTTTTCATCTTTGATCTTCTCCATAGTTTCTAGAATCAAATAAAACATACTACTCTCTATTAGAGGACTTATTGTTAGGGGATATTTGAGCTCTGTGGAGGTGTGTCTGGTTCTGCTTACACTGCCTGGGCCAGACCCACCATGTTGTTCTGTCTGTCAAAGACGGTGTAGAACTCCCTGATGAAGAATCTCCCCAGGTCCACAGCCTGCTACTGACACCGCTGCCCAGGCCAGAGTTCAAGAACGCTGCCCAGGCCAGAGTAGCAGCCGTCGGAGTTCTAGAACGACAAGAGCGGAGGAATTTACTGATGGAATTCCACTTCTATTTCAAGAGATTTAAATTAAATGTTGCTTTAGGCATTGGCTGGGTGGGCTGTCAGTAATGGAACCTGGTTAACCCATGGTTAATGTTGTTTGACACACCTACTAGCAGAGTGGACTGATCATAGGCTGCAGCAGCAGGAGGTTGCACTCTCCCTAGTGGCCTGTAACATCATCTCAGGGAGAGCACTCCCCCTAGTGGCCAACATCATCTCAGGGAGAGCACTCCCCCTAGTGGCCAACATCATCTCAGGGAGAGCACTCCCCCTAGTGGCCAACATCATCTCAGGGAGAGCACTCCCCCTAGTGGCCAACATCATCTCAGGGAGAGCACTCCCCTTAGTGGCCAACATCATCTCAGGGAGAGCTGCGTAACGGTGATGCACCTGATGTAGCTACTTGTTGCTCATAACTGATGCTGGTAAGCATGCTGTAATGCATGTTTGGGAAGACTAACAAGTCACTGGGCCATGATCGATAATAGCTGACACGAATGTGGTAATGACAAAATACAAGAGACAAAACAAACAAAGTTGATGTTAGAAACTGTTAATGTAATATAAGAACAAACGCTTGTGTGTCACACACTACCAGTGAGACAGTTCAGAGGGGAGAGGGGGAGGGTCGGGGTTAGTAACAGACAGGAAATCCAAAACCTCTACTTCCATCATGTCATCTTGTCTGTGTTTCACTTCCTGTTTCGCCTTTAGATATAAGAGGAGTATTCTGAAAACAACGTAACAGCAAATCATGAAGTAGCTGTTTTCAATTTCTTTATTTCTATGTTTTGATATCCTTCCCTCGCCATAGTGTAGCCAACTTTATTGTCAATCTTGCCGAACCAATGTGTTGTAAAGAGGACTACAACTGAAATAAGTACTTTATTGTGTATTATCCTCTATGATTTTATTCATGTACATATGTATGCTTGTCTGTGTTATATGTGCTTGGTTTTAAAAGGGTTAAATTAACTTAACAAAAGTCAACTAAAGCAATAAACAGGGGCCCTAACGTCACGAAAGACTGGGCACACATTTTCAACATTTGAATATTTCAACACAACCAAAAAAAAAAATCTTCAATAGCCTCCCTTTAGTCACCACCCACCCTAGACTCCACCCACCATCTCTATCTACCACCATCCATGTGACAGCTAGGGGGGCAGGACTTGGGCCGGGTGCACTTGTCCTAGTGGTGGAGGTTCGAGCCGTGACTGAGGTTGCCAGGGAACCGGTGGAGGTGTGGGTGTAGACTAGGGGAGCCTGCAGCATCATGTCCAGAGTCATGGCCTACCAACAGAAGCTGGCTGAGAAGCTCATCATCCTCAACGAGAGGGGGAGAGGGGTGCTGGTTCGAATGAACTACATTAAGAAGGTAAGGAAGGAAGGGAGGAAGGAAGGGAGGGGGGGGGGAGAGTTTACCTGCCCAGGAACTTATAAATTAGCTGTCTGACTGAAACTGGCTGATAGATTTACAGAGATGTTGATTCATGTGCATCGTCCCTGTAGAGCGAAATGGATTTGGCTACTGAGGCGAGAAATCAGGAAGTTGAAGATGAGTCATGGGTTCTGCCTTATTGGTTTAGTCAAAGAATACCTGCTACACAATACTGATGAGGAAACACTGGTCACAATAATATGTGATGAGGGTGCTTTGAGTTGCATCCGTGTACGAAAGGCGCTATATAAATAAAGTTTCACTTCACTTCACTTCACATGATGAACAAGGCTAACCAGCATTTAATCAAGGGGCCAATTCGGGTTGATTGACAGTACTGTACTACGAATAATGAATAAATGCTGGAAGATATGCAAGAATAATGGCTAAAGGCTGCCTTCCGTTTTGTTTTGTTTTTACTGAGAGAGAAGAAGAGGAGGATAAGACCTAGTGTACAGACACAAAATAGAGAAAACATTAAATAGACATTAAACGCAGTCAGAGAAGCCAGAGGGGCCTCCAAACATATTAAAACAATTTGTCAGACGTTAAGCTGGTGTCATTCTCATAATAATACAGATATTACAGAATTGTATAGTTATAGAATGATATGAAGTGTCTACAGGACTAATGTCTTCACGCTACACTGTTGTGTCTACATTGTAGGTTGGTGATACATCAGTCTGTGTTTATGTTTATATGTGACAATATAACCTAGGAGTGATAATAATGTATTCAAACTCTCTCTGTGTGTATTGATATTGTATGCAGTGGCTACTTTAATAACTCTGTATCCCTACTGAGTGTGTCTAGAGTACTTTAAAAGCAACTCTACATCTCTACTGAGTGTCTGTATGTTTAGGTTTCTACACATCCACGTTTTACTGTACGTGAGCCAATTTAACCACGGATGATGTGAAAACACTTTCTGTGTACTGCATGTACAATATGTGTACTGGTGGGTGCACGGGGGCTACTTTAACAACTCTTCATCTTCAGTCTTCAACTTAACCAGGGGTGATGAGAAAACTCATGTATGGATACTGGTGTGGCTACTTTAACAACCCTCTACATCTCTACTGAGTGTCTGTCTGTCAGTGTGGCTGTCATCGTGGTTCTCCAGAGAGGAGGAAGTGAACACAGGAAGTCACAGTCTGTCAGCCACCTAGAAACTGCTGTTTCTGTTCACATCCTCAGAATAACTCACATGACATCTCCATATACAGCCAACTGTCTCCATATACAGCCTACTGTTGCTAAGGAAGTACGACAATTGCACTTGCAGTGTGAAAGGCAGACAATGATGCAGAAATGGAATTACAGTAACTTGATGATCAGAAACATTTTATACTACTACTACTACTACTACTACTACTACTACTACTACTACTACTACTACTACTACTACTACTACTACTACTACTACTACTACTACTACTACTTCTACTACTACTACTACTACTACTACTACTACTACTACTACTACTACTACTACTACTACTACTACTACTACTACTACTAATAATAATAATAATAATAATAATAATAATAATAATAATAATAAAACTGTAACACTACATTTGAAGCTTTAAAACAAGAACAAATAAATACAACAGCATACATGAAAATAAGTTAATACAAATGAATACAAGTACATTTAATAAAATAAATGAAATAAAAACTTATTTGAGGAAGCACTAGCTAAAAGCCTTCAAGTAAAGGTTTTCTTTTAAGCTCTTTTTTTGTTCTTTTTTTTTATGTCCACAGAGCATGTCTGTTTGATATACATGGTCGAAGGCGTTCCACAGTTTTGATACATAATACATAAAAACAGCTTCCCTGCTGTGTTCGTGGAGTACTCTAGGCATGATTAAAAGACCAGCGTTGGAGGATCTAAAGGCTTGTTGTGGTTGATCAGTTCTAAAAGAAACAGGAAGTCAGTGCAGTTCAGCTACAACAGGAGTGATGTGCTCTCTCTTCTTGCTCCTAGTTAAGTGTCTAGCGGCAGAATTCCGTGTTCCAATTTATTTATAAATGTTTTTGGGAGACCAGTAAAAAGTGCATTGCAGTAGTCTAACCTCCTAGTGATAAAAGCATGAATTAGTTTCTCAGCATCCTGTTGTGTTAAAAAAATTGCCGTACTTTGGCAATGTCTCCCAGATGGAAGAAAGCTGTCTGGGTCACTTTACTAATATGGGGATTCAAATTTCAATCTAAATCTAAAAACACCAGACTTTTAACCTGTGATTTGGTCTGGTGAGCCAGGCTCCTGAAGCTTACTAAAAAAAGGGTGATACACTCTACTGTACCACGGGAAATAACACACAAAAGAAAGACTCAGAGAGTCAATATACAGTGCTGTTGGACTCATCTACATGTTGTCTCATAAGGCCTGTAATTCAACAACAACACAATACCACACACCATCCCCATAAAATCCAGTTACACCGGCAGATAGACGACTTATCTACAGGCCTGCGTTTCCCAAAAAAGACTTAATTTCTCTTCAAAACCTGACCGCAAAGCCGCAAGAGAGTAACGTCGTAACATCAGTGTTTGCAGGCCAATGTTTCTGCGTGTGAACAAATTAAATGTATTCAATTAAAAAGTCTGCTAGTGTAGGGCAGGAGTGGGCCTGGATCTTCAAAAGAAATGAAGTCCTACGTGCGCGAGAAAGCTTTGAGCAAACTGACCCCAGATCTCTGTATATCCTTTCTCCTCTGTCTTAGATCTGCTCCGACCCCAAATCCCGCCCATCGTTCCTGGCAGACAAGGCTATGGAGCAAGCTATCAAATACATCAACAAGAAGTTCCCCAGCATCGACTTCAGGGGAAATAGTGTGAGTAGCTACTAGCCCGACTTAAAGGCGGTCCCTCACACTGGTCACCAGTGTTGAGGGAGCAGGTCCTACCTGATTGGATCCAATATCTTTAACAGACCTTAGGCACAATGATGTAAACAGATGCATTTGATTTTCACATACAGTAGCAGGCACATATCATCATTTGGAAATGATCTCTAATCGGATTTGAAATAAACTGAGGCTCCTCTTCTCCTCTCCTGTCCTCTCTTATCCCCTGCTCCCCTCTCCTCTCCTCTCCTGTCCTCTACTCTCCTCTCCTCTCCTCTGCTCTGCTCTGCTCCCCTCTCCTCTCCTCTGCGCTGCTCCCCTCTCCTCTCCTGTCCTCTCCTCTCCTCTGCTCTGCTCTGCTCCCCTCCCCTCTCCTCTGCGCTGCTCCCCTCTCCTCTCCTGTCCTCTCCTCTCCTCTCCTCTCCTGTCCTCTCCTCTCCTCTCCTCTACTCTCCTGTCCTCTACTCTCCTCTCCTCTACTCTGCTCTGCTCCCCTCTCCTCTGCTCCCCTCTCCTCTGCTCCCCTCTCCTCTCCTCTCCTCTGCTCCCCTCTCCTCTCCTCTCCTCTCCTCTGCTCCCCTCTCCTCTCCTCTCCTCTGTGCTGCTCCCCTCTCCTCTCCTGTCCTCTCCTCTCCTCTCCTGTCCTCTCCTCTCCTCTCCTCTCTTCTCCTCTCCTCTTCTCTCCTCTCCTCTCCCATCTCCTGTCCTCTCCTCTCCTCTCCTCTGCTCCGCTCCCCTCCGCTCCTCTCCCCATCTTTCTCCCCTCTCCTCTCCTCTCCTCTCCTACTCCTCCCCTCTCCTCTCCTCTCCTCTCCTGGTGAACCGGTTGTACATTATCGGTGTGCAGCAACATCTGACCAACATCCAGAGGCAGAAGTCCGAGATGATGGTCTCCACGTCTAGTTACTACGACTCCTTCCTGGACGTCATGGAGTTCAGGGTGAGACTGAGCTTGTCTCTGTGTGTGTGACAGACGGGGTTCAACCACAGCTCTACCATGTCGTGACGTTAGAATTATAAGGTTCTATCTCCATTTTTGTCAAAATTTTGTTTTTTACATAATCTGATCCATTAGGTGTTTATTAATGCCTGTGTGGTGTTATTTTTTTTATTTTTTTTGTTTTTTATTGTAAATAATAAAATACAAAGGTTCCATCTCACAAAACATAATGGAATGTAAAAACTTTGACGCTCAATATCTCTGAACTGCCCTAAACGGAGATAGAACCTTATAATTCTAAGCTCACAATGTGGAAGACACAAGCGTCTATCATTAGGCCCAGAAGACATCCTCACCGGTCTGAGGACGATACTTCCTCAGTTGACATTTCTCTAGCAGGGGCTACCGTTATCACCATAGCGTGATTCCAAACCACATCTGCTACACACTGTTACTATTACCACAGACGTTCAGGTTTTCTAAATTGTAATTTACATATAAAGTGATTCTTTCCCCCAGTTGAAACAAATGGCACATTTCCAGGCGAGACAAACTGCGTTGAGCTGCTAAACCTCAGGCACAGTCCTTTCAGATAATCGAGGTCTCAGCAGGGAACACATGAAACGTTGCAGCAACATTAAGAAATAGCAACTAACTCAATAAGGTTTAGTTGTACCGTGTCCCCTGTATTATCATAATAATAATAATAATAATAATAATAATAATAATACATTTAAATTATATAGCGCCTTTCACAAACCCAAGGACGCTGAATCATATCATCTTATAAAACATCATACATTCAAATACTGTTGAATAGCATAATAATAATATCAATAACAACAACAACAACAACAACAACAACAACAACAACAACAAAAAGGTGCAAGTCCAATGGGGTCAAACATAACAAGTATATGAAAGGTTTATATTATTCTAACTATTCACTATCTATTTTACAGGATCATGTTTATGAATTGCTCAACACAATGGATGCCTGCCAGTGCTTCTTTAACATTGTGAGTATGCCACCGAGTATGACGGTTTCATTTACCAGATGATGATGTTGTTGGTAATGACCTTTGAACTCTCTATTCATTCTTCACCATGTTTTATTCTATTTACAGGCCGTGAACTTTGACTTCACCAAAAACTACCTGGACCTGATCGTGACGTATACATCAGTCATTATCATGCTGTCTCGCATTGATGACAAGAAAGCACTGGTGGGCATTTACAACTGTGCCCACGAGATGTCCAATGGTAGCAGGTGAGGATCAGGGGAGGCTGGTGGAGGACTGGGCTCATTGTACTGTAATGCATCATGGATTGAACTCCTCTGATGAGGATACTGACTGACTCTCAAGAGTTTCACTCCCCCTGGTGGGTGTAAAAGGAATAGACAGGTGTCCAATGGACTGGAAACTCTGACCAGCAATGCATGGCATGGGCGATTTTAGACCCTTTTTAGGTGTGCTTCAATACCCATACATTTCATCTCACCACCCCTAAAAAAACAAAACATATTATTATTAATCATTATTATTATTTTCTGAAATGATTTTTTAGCCGATCCAATGCTTTTAAACGCTCAAGGGGAAATGTACATCAAAGTGCTCCTGGGTGAAAGGAATACTGTGTCCCAACATCTGTGTTGTGTACAGATTACACTACATGGCCTATACACTGCTTAGTTGTTGGTGGAAAGTGAGTGTTGATGTTGGATTGGATCAGAGCCATAGAGTAGTCCGTACTGTACACAGCCCATAAGGGTAAGTGTGCAGTATAGTTAAGTAAGTAGCCTTGAGAACCGACGGTTCTGGAGCCTAATGGCCCATAGGAGGAGGAGCCTATCTCCTGTTTCCATAGCGCTTAGACAGCTTGATGTACGTGTACACCCCATGGACATGACGCCGGTATGTCGCAGGGTCTTACCCCCCAATCCAACCCTTAATGCTGAGTGCCAAGCAGGGAGGCATCGGGTACCATTTTTAGTATGACTCGGTCGGGGATCAAACTCACAACCTCCCAATTTCAGGGCGGACACTCTAACCGCAAGGCCACTGAGCTGGTGCGCGGAGTATGGTATTGAAGTCCAAATGTTCAAATGAACAACTGTCGTCGGGTAGAGTGTGTGACTCATGGTCCGTGAGCACCACCCGCTCAACTGTTCTAAGTGGCCCTGAGGTAAACACCTCGAGGCCATTCTCTCAATCGCTCTCATTCACTCAATTAAATATGACATTTGGCGAAGCAACCCGCTCAGTTATGGATATTGAAAAGCTATTAAAAGAAGATCACATCTGCCACAGCTCTCTCTACTCTCTGAGGTGATGAGTCATCGTGAGTCAGCGTTGTCCCACACTGATGACAGTCTTTAAGTTGACTGACAGAAGCACACTTCCTATCTAACCTTTTATAGGAGAGAGCTAAACGCAAGTCAACTCATTGTGACATTTTGAGTGCACCCAATTCGCGTCATCTTCATTATTATTTTTTACCAAAATGGCAATTAGGCATATCTTGATCAAAGACGGGAAGAGAAGGGAAAAAAATGAACACAAAGCCATGGATTTGAATGTCACTGCAATTTTCCCTTGCTCTTCACATGAAGCCGTGAGGGCCTTAGAGAGCTGTGTGACTAAGCCCGTTTCTCTGGAGCTGGCTAAGAGCTCCACGGTAAAAACGTGTACCTTTGAGTGAGTGGCTCTCATAAAGAAACATTTCCCATCTCCAAAAGTTCAACCACAAATTGAATATAATAGTGGTCCTAGCAAGGAGGACAATAAGTTATTAAGGAGAGTACACAATGCCTGGGGCCTCATTTATAAAAAAGTACTTGAACGTCATCTTTGACTTTCACGTAAGCACATTTTTCTAAACGGACGTAAGCATTATTTATAACACTGGCTGCGCTTGTTTAAAATTGCGTACGTGCTTCCTTCTATAAATACCAACACAGGTGAACGTAGAGCTACGATCGTTTCCACGGTCAAATTGACTCACGTTGAAATGTTATAAATCACTACGTTGACGTGGTTTTCTACGTACAACACGGGTAAGATCAAATTTGATCCAAAGTACTTTCTATAAATGAGGCCCCTGCACTGTGTTTGGACATCACATTCTTTGGAAAGTTAGAGCAAAGTTAGAGCAAGTGCACAGAGGCAACAGTATTGCATCTTTGATTGACTGAGCACTGATTGACCCTTTTTAGACTGATTGCTTGATTGCTTCATTGTTTGATTGTTTGTTTGATTGATTGATTGATTGATTGATACATTTTGGATTGACTATTTTGATTGACTGAGTGATTGACCCTGCAGTGACCCTGCCTACCCTCGTCTGGGCCAGATGTTCCTGGAGTACGAACAACCCTGGAGGAAGCTGATAGAGGAGTTCGGTCCTCACACCAAGGTGAAGTGAACTCTGACCTTACAGTACATCATGCCCTGACTGTACTTCAGCCATGTTAGAGCCCACTGACCTATTCTCCCCCTCCCCCCCTCTCCCTCTCTCAGTCGGTGACGGAGGCGGTGCTCTCGCTGCAGATGGTGTACCCTCGTAGGAGCCTGCCAGCGGAGCAGTGGCGTAGCGCCCAGCTCCTCAGCATCCTCAGTGCTCCCGCTGCCATGCTTGACCCTGCCTGCTGTAATACTGTAAGCATCTAGTCTCCCCTCTAACATCTCCTCTCCTCCCTTCTCCTCTCCTCTCCTTTCCTCTCCTCTCCTCTCCTCTCCTTTCCTCTCCTCTCCTCTCCTCTCCTCCCCTCCCCTCCCCTCCCCTGCCCTCCCCTCTCCTCCCCACTCCTCCCCCCTCCCCTCCCCTCCCCTCCCCTCCCCTCTCCTCCCTCCTCTCCCCTTCCCTTATCTTCTCCCCCCCAGCCCTCCCCTGCCCTCCCTTCCCCTCCTTACCCCACTGTGTCCTATCTTGCCCTGCTGCCTTCCAGCCATTAGTCTCTTTGAAGGGCCATTGTTCTCCCCAAGCCTGTGGTTCTCTCTCTCCATGGGAGATCTACTGCTGCAGCCAAGCAAGCAGAGCTCTAGGCACAACACACATCCTATACAGAACATGATCCATGCTCTACCTGAATACAGAGTGGTTCAGATTAAAGTTAGTTATTAAACTTGAAAAACGAAACTATATCCAAAGGGGAGAAACCATTCATTTGTTGTGGGTTAGGTATTATGTTCTGTGTTATTACAAAGTAGAAATACATGACGTACTGTCCAAGGGAGGCTGGCGGAGGTAGTAATCGGAGGACGGACTCATAGTAATGAATAAGGAATGGTATCAAACACACATGCATTACAATGAGCCCGTACTCTGAGTTCTCCCTGCACCAGTGTCGCCTGGTCCTGTCCGGTCCGGTCCTGTGTCCTGTACTGCAGGCCTACAATCATACAGTACCTATAGAAGATGGTTAAAGGCTTTGAATTTTGTGTTTGATTGCAGATGTCCTGTGAATACCTGCCCATGGAAGTGATGGAACGCTGGATCATATGTGAGTATTAACTCCCATCCTCACCCAGCTCAGTGGCCTTGCGGTTAGAGTGTCCGTCCGCCCTGAGATTGCGATGTTGTGAGTTTGATCCCCGGCCGAGTCATACCAAAGACTATAAGAATGGTCATCCTCAAAGGGTTCTCCCACAGGGACAGCCGAAGAAGAAGAACTCTTTTCGGAGTGTGTGTTGACCTGTTCCTGTGTGGTGCGTCGGTCTCTCCTGTCCCCTTGCAGTGGGTTTCATGCTGTGTCCCCTCTAGGGGGAGGCCGGCGGAGGTAGACATGGGAGGACGGGGCTCATCGGCGTGCATGGAACGGAATGAGGAACGGCATCACAACACATATACCGTTCCGTTCCATGCCTTCCGATGAGCCACCCGCCGTCCCATGTCTACCTCCACCCCCCCCCCCCCCCCCCCCCGTAGAGGGGAACACAGCAGGGGACAGGAAACCCACCGCAGGGGACAGGAGCGCGACACAGGACACAGGAACAGGTCAACACACACTCCTAAAAAGGGAGTTCTTTCGTCTTCGGCTGTCCCTGTGGGGGGGGAACCCTTTGAGGATGCCTTTTTGGGTTCCATGTCGAACCCTCTTCAAAAGGCCCCTTGTCGTGTGTCTCCTGCAGTGGGATTCCTGCTGTGTCCTGGCAGCCTGAACACCAACCAGGCCTCACAGGACCTGTGGAAGATGGGCTTGCGAAGCGGCCTCTACCTCACCCTCATCAGGGACGAGGTGCTCAACATCCACAAGGTCTCAGAGGAATGCTTCGATATCATGAAAGGGTAAGGGGAGAACGACTTTTTTGGTTTATTTTGTTTTCGAATTCGATTCAAACTTTATTGCCGCTCGGCGGTGCACGACAGGCGTTTGTGCTGTGTCTACTGAGAGACCAGACTTACCGTCGGTTCATTGCTGCTTGCTTTTGGTTGGTTACTTTAACTGTACTTACTGTAGCCCTGGGTGCAACATGATGAGCTTTTTAGTCACCGGTATCCTTAGCAACACCACTTTTCCTTCGTATTCCTTCGCATCAGGCATAGTAAACGTATTGTGGACGTCAAAGAATGCAGGGAGCATACGGTCGTCAACTGGTGAGTATATAAGGTTATGTAAAATAATCAGGCAATCATATATAAGTACATAAGTAACTGCTAATACCAAAGATCTGATCAATATACTGGGATATATCTGTCCGGTTTAACCCAAGCCGTGTGTGTTTGTTTCTATGTGGAGAACAGTGCAGCGATGCACAGAGAGAAGAGACATTTCCTGAGAGGTGCTTTAAAGGAGCTGGGGAAAGTACTGGAGGACGAGCCAGGCCTGTTGGGGCCCAAGGTACATGTGGTTCACTCTACTGTTTCATACTGTATGTCTGTTAGCATTGATGCTAATGGGGCCCAAGGTACATGTGGCCATTCATCAATTTAGATTGAGCTGGGTGAGGGGGATAGAGGTATTGGAGGGGGTGTGCAATGTTCCTCCTGTTGGGGGTGGGGTGGGGCTGGGTGAAAGGGTAGAGGTATGAGGGGGGGGGGCTAGGGAGCAAGGCTACCGCCAGGATTTTTGAGTTCAGCATATTGACAGCTGCAGGGAAGAAGCTGTTCCTGAGCCTGCTGGTGGTGCAGGAACCTAGACTCCTTACAGCGCCCCTGTGTGGGAGGAGGGCAAACAGTCCGTGGACTGGGGTGAGAGGTGTCCTCAACGATGCCTCGAACCCTCCTCCACCTCCTCCTCCTCAATACTGTTTATATATTAAAGGCACATACATTACGTCAAGCTCTTGAATAAAACCAGATCAGTTTATGGTCAATAAATACACTCCCGTATTTGTTTTTAATACCTCATGAATGTGGGGCATCAAGCGCTCTGAACGTTGAAACATTCCTCTCTCTGTCGTCTGTCTGCCAATCATTCCCCCAGGCTCTGTTTGTCTTCATGGCTCTGTCGTTCTCCCGTGACGAGGTCCTCTGGCTCGTCAGGCATTCGGAGAACATACCCAAGACCAAGACGCCCGAGGACTACGTCGACAAGTAGGTCTGGAGTAGATCTGAAACAGAGACTGTCGGCTTCACCTGCCAGTTCTCCAGACTCCCATATCGATTATATTGTCCCTTCCAGTTCTCCAGACTCCCATATCGATTGTTTACATAACGTGCCTGTAGAGAGGTGACTATAACCGTGTGTGTGTGTGTGTGTGTGTGTGTGCGTGTGCACGCACGTTCATGTGTGTGTGTGTGTGTGTGTGTGTGCGCGCGCGCATGTGTATGTGCGTGCACGTTTGTGCTCGTGCTTTTGTGTGTGTGCATGTGTGTGCATGTGTGTGCATGTGCGTGTGCGTGTGTGTGTGTGTGTGCGTGTGTGTATGCGTGCGTGTGTGTGTGTGTGCACTACAGTCAGATGGCAGAGCTGCTGTTCCATATGGAGAAGCTGAGGGATCTGATGACCAGACACAGACACGTGGTGCAGCGCTACCATGTCCAGTACCTGGCCCAGTTTGATGCTCTGGTGCTCAACGACACCATCCAGGTGAGTGACATCATACAGGTCACGAAGGTTACTAACACAGGAAGTGACCAATAATAATAATAATAATAATAATAATAATAATAATAATAATAACAATAATAATACTAATAATAACAATAATAATAACAATAACTATAATAAAATAAATAAATACATAATTACAATTATAATTATAATAATAATAGGCATTATAATAATTATATAAACATGCCCCTCCTGAGGCGGGGATCGAACCAGCGACACTAGTTCCGATTACTAGCCAGCCTCTCTAACCTCTAACCGCTGCTGCCCCGTTAAAAGATGATTCAAAGAGGAGCCCCGCGGTGGCGTAGCGGTCTAAGCACTAGCCACTAGGGGTGTAACGATACATCGATTCACATCGATGCATCGATTCATTGACTAACGATCTGATTACATCGATGCAATGTAAAAATATCGATCTATATCGTCATCTTATGCGCGCAGAGAGAGAGAGAGACTTGAAAAAGATACTAATGTTTTTCATTTTTGATGAGAGACAGTAAGTCTATCCCTTTTAATATATATTTTGGAACATCTCTCTGAACCAGCGACGTTAACATACTCGCGTTCGCAATGTGTGACTCGCATTCACCGTGTGTGACTCTCTACTCTACTGGCTCGGCTCCACTTCTCGGCTCCTCCTCCTCTCGCGTTCGGCAATCTCCGGTGATCTTCGGAAATGTTCGGCTTGTGTGAGTGCGTCTAATGAGAGTGCGTCTAACGGGAGTCTAATGGGCGAATACATTGACCGTTTTGGACACCAAAGATATTTTTTAACATCTACTCTTCGAGGCGAATCCAGTCAGACCAATATCAGACCTGCTGGACGTGTGTGGACGTGTGTGGACGTGTGTGTGTGTGTGTGCGTGTGTGACTGGATGTCTCTCTGAACCTGTGTGTGTGTGTGTGTGTGTGCGTGCATGTGTGTGTGTGTGTGTGTTAATGAGCTGTATGTTAATTACCACTTATTACAATTGATAATTGTGTTAGATTGGCATATGATATCGCGTCATATCGATCATATCGTCATATCGATCTTGAATCGAATCGAATCGAAATCGTATCGTGACTGACATTGTGATATCGTCAAACATTGTATCGTCATACAAACAAATCGATATAATATCGTATCGTGATGAAGCTGGTGATTTACACCCCTACTAGCCACTAGTGCAAGCTGCCCACCGGGGACTGGGATCGAATCCCAGACCCGGATATGGCCAGGGCACACAGGGAGCGGCATATTGAGCGGCCGCTCCCGAGGGCGGTATAGGACTATTTCCGGACAAGGATCCGTCGCGCAACACCGCCCCCTGGGAGCCGGAATAAAGGTGTCGGGCTCGAGGTGCCAGTCAGCTAGTCTGCCTGGCGATCTCCTCTGGGGCTGCCGGCTACGGGGTCGGGCGGCGGATCCTACGCAATAGGCAGGGGATAATTGGATGCTAGGTTGGGTTCAATTGGATACCAAATTGGGTGAAAAAGGGATAAAATCTGAAAAAAAAAAGATGATTCAAAGACGATCTGAAAAACTAACAGAGACTCGCGATGATGACGATGTTGCTCCTTCTTCCTCCTAGTCTATCTACGTCTGCCCAGAGGAGGAGTCTGTCCTGATGACATCATTCGTGTCCACCCTGTCAGCGCTCACAATCAAACAAGGTAAACAAATTCGGTTTTTTTCCCAAACGGAGAAAGAAGTACGCAAGGAATCAAGTTTCTAGCCGTTGAGAGAGTCAACGTCTCTGTGATTCAGACGGATGTATAACGCCACTGAACTGAACTGTGTCCCCCACCCCAACAGTGGAGGACAGAGAGGAGTTTGACCTCAAAGCCCTCCGACTGGATTGGCTCAGACTGCAGGTATACTACAACTGTACAACAGTGCACATCTGGCTTAACATGGATGACATGGATGATGAATCCTCAATCTACAGTCTTGCTGTGTAAACCTTTGAATGGTTTCCGGGTGTCGCTCGTCATCGTTTGGCTCAGTGGGTAGAGCATTAGCTGCTTGCCATGCAGGTTTGGGGTTCAATCCCCTCTGGGACTGTAGTCACATGATCACTGTAATAAGATGTTTTCGATGTTAAAAGTGTTTGACACCATTCCTCATTCACCTTGATCCATTACGATGAGCCCGTCCTTCGATATCTACCTCCGCCAGCCTCCCCCTGCATCGTATGCTTATTGTTCTGTGCTATAGGCCTACACCAGTGTGGCCAAGGCTCCACTGGCTCTCAAGGAATACCCAGACCTGCCCCAGGTGATGAACATGACCCAGTTCCACACCAGGATGTTGGATAACCTCGACGAGCTGCTCCAAGAGACCTCTGAGCTCTCTATCCTCTGGTCAGTGATAGTAGTACAAAGATATAAACGCAACACTTTTGTTTTTTGCTCACATTTTTTAAGAGTTGAAATCAAAGATCTATACTAAGACTTTTTCTTTGTACGTAAAATACCTATTTCTCTCAAATGTTGTTCTCAAATTTCTGCGAACAAATCTGTGTTAGTGAGCACTTCTCCTTTGCCAGAGATAATCCATCCACCTGCAGGATTATTGCACAGATGTGCCTTAGGCTGGTAACAATAAACGGCCACGCTAAACTGCAGTTTTATCACACAGCACAATGCCACAGATGTTGCAGGTTTTGAGGGAGCGTGCAATATTTCAAAACAATTATTGTTATTGGTATTTAAAAAACTAATTAATTTGTATTCAATGTCTAAATCTACATCTATTCAATGTTATTCCATTCTGTAGTTATTCCCAAATTTCTCCCCAACAACTTTCTCTTATGGGAGGATTTAGGACCTAAGTCATCAACGGACCGGATAGAACTAATGTACTAATGTACTGTCTGTAACTGTGCTTTGTTATATTGTAGGGCTGTAAAACATTTAAGCGACTTAATCGTATGTTTTGCTGTGATTAATCACAAATGAATTTCAGTTTTTTGCTGTGATTAATCACAAATGAATTTCAGTTTTTTGCTGTGATTAATCACAAATGAATTTCTGTTTGGTCAAATTGAGCCCAAATGATGGATGTTTTCATAAAAAAAAACTTTAATATAACAAAACAAACATAGAAAAAAGTTGTCTTCTGTACATTACTATACTGTCTATGACAGGGGCGGGGGGGAGCTGGTGGAGAAATGGTAGGACACACATGTTTGAAACCATTCCTCATTCGGTCCCCATGCATTACAACGAGGGACGGACGTCCTCCGAAATTCCACCTCCACCAGCCTCCCCTATAAACACACTGACACTCCCCTATAACACACTAACACTCCCCTATAACACACTAACACTCCTGTGTTTGTCTAATCACAGTTTCTACCCGCGGGTGTTTGAGAAAATGTTCAGCCAGAGCAGCGAGGAGGCCCATATGCAGCGCTACCTGATAGCCTTCCCTCTGGTCTGCTCCCACTTCCACCACTGTGGCCAACAGCTATGTCCAGAAGAGGTCAGTAGAGAGTCACCATCACCTGGTCTCTAGTGTCATACACCCAGTGGAGGTTATTGGACGTAGGAATCGGAGGACGGGGCTCATTGTAATGCATGGAATGGAATGAGGAATGGTATGAAACATGTGTGTGTGTGTGTTTGATACAGTTCCTCATTCCGTTGCATGCATTATAATGAGACGGTTCTCTGATTTCTACCTCCACCAGCCTCCCCTGGTAGGAGTAGGATAGCTAAACTAT